>NW_026020298.1:1739360-2084360 GCF_900185275.1 Solanum verrucosum | reverse complement strand
GTTTATGTCTACAATTCAATTATTGGTTCAAGTTGTGACAACTCAAGCCAATAGAGAGGTGATTGCTCCTATGAACACTAATTTGAATTTTGCGGCTTCCAGATTAAGGGATTTTCCAAGGATGAACCCTCCCGTGTTTCTTGGTTCCAAAGTGGGAGAGGATGCTGAAGAATTTTTTAAAAAGGTTTATAAAATAATTGATGCCATGGGGGTGACTTCTGTAGAAAAAGTGGAGCTAGCCGCTTATCAATTGAAGAGTGTTTCTCAAGTATGGTATACTCAATGGAAGAACAATAGGCCGGTAGGAGTGGGTCCAATAGAGTGGGAAGTGTTCAAATCGGTGTTCCTTGATAGGTTCTTTCCCCGAGAATTGAGGGAAGCTAAGGTGGAAGAATTTTTTAACCTTCGTTATGGGTGTTCAAGAATATTCTCTAAATTTTACCCAATTGTCTAAGTATGCTCCGGCTTTGGTTGCGGACTCAAGGGATATGATGAGTAGGTATTTGACGGGTGTGTCTAGATTGGTGAGAAAAAAATGTCGCTCGGCAATGCTTCATGATAATATGGATATCTCACGTCTCATGGTGTATGCTCAACAAATAAAGGAAGAGAAACTCCAAGATAAGAATAGGGAGGTGAAAAGAGCTAGAACAGAGGATGGGAATTTCTCCAATGCTAGGTTAGATGGACAAGGTCGAACAAGGTTCAAACAAAGGTTCACCAACCAAGGATCCTCTAGTGTTCCCCCAAGGGTCAACAATGATAGGGTGTCTAACCCTAAACCTCAAGGAGGCAATAGTGGTGGTTCTTATGTTGCTAGGCCTAATTGTGCAAAATGTGGTAGAAAACATGAAGGCAAGTGTTTAGTTGGCTCAGATGGGTGATATTGTTGTGGTAAGAGTGGCTGAGAGATTGTCCTATGCTCAAGGATAAAGGAAGGGAAGATAAAAAAAGCTCATCCAAGTGGTTCCAACCCCAATTCTCAAAAGCAAAACCACTTTTATGCTCTTCAATCCCGAGGTGACCAAGAGAGCTCCCCAGATGTGGTGACTGGTATGTTAAAAGTCTTTTCTATATATATATATATATATATATATATATATGCTTTGTTAGATCTCGGTGCCACTTTGTCCTTCGTAACACCTTTTATGGCCATGAAGTTTGAAATACTCCCCGAAGAGTTAGTAGAACCTTTTTTGGTCTCTAGCCCGATTGGTTACTTGGTGGTGGCTAAAGGAGTTTATAGAAGTTGTACAATTTCCTTGTCCCATAAAGTCAATTTGGTAGATTTTGTAGAGTTAGACATGTTAGACTTTGATGTTATTTTGGGTATGGATTAGTTGCATGCATGTTATGCTTTCATTGATTGTAGGACTCGGGTAGTTAAATTCCAATTTCCAAATGAGCCTATCTTAGAATGGAAGGAGGGAAATTTTATCCCTAGAGGTCAATTTATTTCTTGTCTTAAAGCTAGGAAAATGATCTCCAAAGGGTGCATTTACCATTTTGTTAGGGTGATGGATGTTGAATCTAAAACTTTAGAGTCCGTTCAGGTAGTGAATGAGTTTCCAGATGTTTTCCCTGATGATTTGCCCGGTATTCCTTCCGAGCGGTAAATAAATTTTGGCATTGATCTTTTACTGGATACACAACCTATCTTCATTCCTCCTTATAGAATGGCTCCATCCGAGTTGAAAGAGTTGAAGGAGCAATTAAGGGATTTGCTAGATAAGGGTTTTATTCATTCGAGTATCTCTCCATGGGGTGCTCCAGTGTTGTTTGTTAGAAAGAAGGATGGGCCTCTTAGAATGTGCATGGATTATCGTCAATTTAACAAAGTGACCATTAAGAATAAATATCCCCTTCCGAGAATCGATGACTTGTTTGACTAACTACAAGGGGCAAACTATTTCTCCAAAATTGATCTTAGTTCGGGTTATCACCAACTAAGGGTGAGAGGGCTTGATATTCCCAAGACAGCCTTTAGGATCTGGTATGGTCACTATGAATTTGTGGTGATGTCATTTGGCCTAACTAATCCCCCGGCGGCATTTATAGACCTAATGAATAGGGTGTTTAGGCAATACCTTGATATGTTTGTGATCATGTTTATCGATGATATTTTGATCTATTCGAGGAGTGAGAATGAACATATGGGCCATTTGAGGATTGTGTTGCAAGCCCTTAAAGACCACCATATATTTGCAAAGTTTAGTAAGTGTGAGTTTTGGTTAAAGTATGTTGCTTTCTTAGGTTATATTGTATCAACCAAGGGTATTGAGGTAGATCCTAAGAAGACGGATGCGGTCAAGAGTTGGCCTAGACCTTTAACTCCTTCTGGTATTAGAAGCTTTTTGGGTTTGGCCGGTTACTATAGGAGAGGGGTTTTCCTCCATTGCTTCTCCATTGATGACTTTGACTCAAAAGAAGGCTAAGTTTGAGTGGTCAGAAGCTTGTGAGAAAATCTTCCAAGAGTTGAAAGATAGACTTACTTTCGCTCTGGTATTGACCTTACCGGAGGGTACGGATGGTTTTGTTGTATATTGTGATGCCTCTAGAGTGGGTTTGGGATGTGTCCTCATGCAAAACGGTAAATTGAATGCCTATGCTTCAAGGCAACTTAAAGTCCATGAGAAGAATTATCCGACCCGTGAACTTGAATTAGCGGCGGTAGTATTTGCCTTGAAAATATGGAAACATTATTTGTATAGGGTCCATGTGGACGTTTTCACCGATCACAAGAGTCTTCAATATGTGTTTAGTCAAAAGGACTTGAATCTTCGACAAAAAAGGTGGTTAGAACTTTTGAAGGACTATGACATGAGTGTCCTTTACCACCCCGGCAAAGCTAACGTAGTTGCGGATGCTCTTAATAGATTGTCCATGGGTAGTGTGGCTCATGTAGAGGATGAAAAGAAAGAATTGGTTCGTGAGGTGCATAGATTGGCCCGATTAGGTGTCCAATTTGTGGATTCCACCAAGGGTGGTTTCATGGTTCATAATGGCTCTGAATCGTCCTTTGTGGTGGATGTGAAGTCTAAACAAGACCTTGATCCTATATTAGTTGAATTGAAAGAGTCGGTACTCAAGAAGTCCGTTGAAGCTTTTCCCAAGGGGGAGATGGGGTACTTAGGTACCAAGGTCGATTATGTGTTCTGAATGTTGATGGGTTGAGAGAGCAAAATTTAGAGGAGGTTCATAGTTCTCGGTATTCTATTCATCCGAGAGCCACCAAGATGTACCATGATCTACAGGAAGTCTATTGGTGGAATGGTATAAGAAGGGATATTGCGGAATTTGTAGCCAAATGCCCCAATTGTCAACAAGTTAAGGTTGAGCATCAAAGGCCGGGAGGCTTTTTGCAAGATATACCAATTCCCACTTAGAAGTGGGAAGAAATAAATATGGATTTTATTGTGGGTTTGCCTCGTACTTGAAGGCAACATGATTCTATTTGGGTCATTGTAGATAGGATGACAAGAATATGAGTTATGAACTATAGTTACTCAATAAGCTTTCCTTAGTATGGGTCAGATTATGGGATCTTATGCATGCATTGCACAAGGATGCTTTGAGGGTATTTATGGTATGTTTCCATTATGATATGATGACATATATGTCGAATATACTTATGACTCATGCTTTTACACTAATCTTCATGATGATTCTTAAACTTGGTAAAGTGCATGCTTTTCAACTAAATGTCCCTTTTTAGCATGTTTTCATGACTTTATGCATGGCTATCATACTTAGTGCATTTTTGTACTAACCCATATTTCTTCTACATTTTTCTAAAAAGTGTAGGGTTCGGTGATTGAGGTGATCTCCTTTTTGGTCAAAGCTTGGATCGACTATTCTTCTTGCTTTTGGTGAGTCCTCTTGGTTCGAGGACGGATAATGATTTTCTAGTTTTCTTTCTTGTACTTTCATTTGAGAACTATGTTGTAAGGGTTGTAACCTTATTTGGTACTTCGATTGTAATAGATGCCTAATTGAGGCAAGTCGAGACTTTCGCTTCGCTTTTATGAAACTTTTGGACTTAAATGTGATTTTACTCTTATTGTTCTAATACTTTATGTTATGATATGCTAAGTGGCTTACATGGTTCCTTAGGGGTTCTATGTGTCATGTTACGTTTAGGGGGTACCATTGGGTCGTGACAACTGAGCAAGAATGTAATTATTGAAATATAACTGAAAAGCTAAACTGAATGCAATGACCAAGTGCTAATCATGAACATAACATGTTGAGACTGAATACTGAAGTATAAACTAAAAACCTAGTCAAATGCACTAGAGTTTGACTGTGGGAGCTACTATTAACCGATATAAAACCATGTAAGCTAAACATGGAGTCCGATGTATACGCCCCATCGAGAGGACCCAATATACCTTGCCAGAGGTATAAATGAATGACTGGCGCGATCACTAAATCGGATCCCCAACGGAGGGGACTTATACTCCTACGAGGGCACGTAGTTCTGGGACTCTAAGGGTATGTTGAACCCTAGTCCAACTCGTTACTAAGTCTACTCCAACTGAATATGTATATGACTTAAATGTAACTGAAATACTAGATAGCTCAAAATACTGACATGCTAACAGAGAATGCAACATTTATATACTCATAATGTGACATTCGAAATCTAAAGCATGATTATCTGTTTAACTGACCTAGCAAGTATAATTCATGAACTAAGAGAATTTATACAAACTAGGGTTCTGAGTTTCATGCAAGGAACTAAGTAAACTTTCCAAGAAACAAGCTAATTCGATTTAGGATACTACAACAGCTAAATCACAATAGTTATCCAAGGTTTTAGAAACCCTAGGTCTAAACAAGATATGGAGATTCAGAGATCTAACTGAATTCTAGGGACCTAGTGGATGAAAGGAACCCACTAGTGAAATCCCACATACCTGGTGACGAAATTCACGTAGAAATCCTTCGATTTTGGGGCTGGAACAGAACGTAACTTGTTGCATTTCTTGAGAGAATTGTCGCTCTTTCTTCCCCTTTTTGCTCAAATTGTTTGGTGATTTAGGAGAATAAAGGTTTTAGGTAGGTTATGACTAAGTTACTAGGCTTAAACTGGTTAAAACAACGTAGTTTAGGTGTTAAATGACGTAGTTTAAATGTCCAACGCATAGGGGAAAAGACCAAAACGACCCTGACTTAAAAGATGACAAAGCCATTGATGAACCTGACCGACGGATCGTGGACTGACCAACTGTCCGTCCTGGAAGGGCGTCATTTGGCTTCAGAGACTAGGTTTGGGGGTCATGATCCACGAACCGTGGTCCCACCTACGGTCCGTGCGTCCAGCCGTAGGTCGTGGATTTCTGGGGAGTTCTGGGTGGCCAACCTACGGACCCTACCTACAGTCCATGGTCCCATCCACGGGCCGTTGTTTGTCCTCCGTCAGTGGCACCTGCAACTCCGAAAATCTGCTATTTGGTCTTTCTCGAATCTGGGGTGTTACAGAGATATGTTTAGACTTTCGATTTTCTCTATAAAACTTTTATATGTTGAAACTGTCTATTAAATCTCTTGATTTATATTATCTTGTCTATGTATGCTTAGTGGTTTGTATGGGGCCTCTTGGGGTATTATACACTATGTTATGCCTAGGAGCTACCTTGGGTCGTGACATATATAATTTGAAATAAATTTATGCAATCCTTTATAAATAAACTTGAACCTTTTTAATAATGTATGTGTTGGCCATAATAGATGATATCAATGTAATAGTAATTATGTTGTTATTCACATGGAATGATTCTTCCTGGAATCTTTGGTGAGACAGTTGTGTTCCCCAATTATTCTATTTGTTTTACACATACCACTGAAAATACCTTGAAAAAGGATCATCAACCAAAAACCAAACTCATGATGCTTATGAATAACCCTCCAAAAATTATCATTAGACTGATAAAAGATAAACTCTTTCTTGTATTCTAAACTAGATAGTCTCACTGTGGCTTTCATTTTCTGCTTGTTCTAATATAACATGCCTAATTATGTATAGGAAAAATTTATCATTCTCTTTATAGCTTTTTTTCTTGTATTTTTTTGTGTATGTTTGTATCAATTATATTTTGCTCTATTTTCCTCTCCCTTACTCTCTATAGCCTTTTTTTCTTATATTTAGTTGTGTATGTTTATCAATTGTATATCCCCTCTATATATATAGTCATTTTCTTATATTTTGCTTTGTGCACTGATATATTTTCTCTCTTTTAACCTTTTTTTTTCAATTTTCGATACACACTTCTACGTGCAAATGAATATAAGTGATACAAGAGTGAATGAATACAAATTATCAAGAACAAATTAATACAAGTGATAAAAAATTTTGAATACAAGTGATACACGAGTGAATAACTATTACAAGAACAAATGCATAAAAGTGATACAAAAATTTTGAAATACAAGTGATACAACCTAAATGCACGCATGAAGACAACAAAGACATTCACATGATACCTCAAAATATGTGTAAATACATAGAGAGGTAAAAATACAAAGTACAAAGAGAAAGAAAGGTGAAAATATAAAATACAAAGAAGAGGGGTGAAAATACAAAATACAAAGAAAAGAGAGGTAAAACTATAAAATAAAAAGAGAGAGAAAGAGACAAAAATACAAAATACAAAGAGAGACAAAGGGAAGAGGTGAAAATATAAATACAAAGAGGGAGAAAGGTGAAAATACAAAGAGGAAGATATGTAAAAATACAAAATACAAAGAGAGAGGGATAAATATACAAAATACAAAAAGAGACAAATGTGAAACTATTACATATAAAGAGGCAGAGAGGTAAAAATACAAAATATAAAATACAAAGAGAGAGAGTGGTGAAAATACAAAATACAAAGAACAAGAGATAAGAGTGAAAAAATAAAATTCAAAGAAAGAGATATGAGTGAATATACAAAATACAAAGAAGGGAAAAGAGAAAGGACAGGTGAGAGAGAGGAAGAGAAAGAGACAGATGGAGAGAGAGGCGGAATTTTTCTTTTGAAGCTCAACATCTCAGACAATAGTTATAAATTGTAAATACTCGAACAATAGTTATAGATCTCTAATAATGTCCAAATGATAGTCATTTTTAAAAGTTTGTCAACAAACAACCCATTTTGGTTGATTTTCTTGGGGGGGGGAGGGGGGCAAAAGTCCCTTAGGCTTTGGACTCATTATTATGAACCAAAGTGCCAAAAAAGAAACCTCATTTCTCTATGTATATTTTATACGAAAAAGGGCCAACATGGTTTTTGTCAAAAATCAGCTCATAACCATGGCTGATTATCCATGAATGCAGTAAAGAGAAATCAGGGAAGAAGATAGTATGGAGAGAATCAACCAACTGATTTTCATTATGAGGAGACAACGTATTTATACAAAAAAGGAATCAAAATATCTAACTAACTAATAAGCTGTCAATTCCAACAATAACAGAATTCAGTTGACTCACTATTCTAAATAATTAATTGAATATACTAACTAACTAACTAATTAGACTAGTAACATAATTAGCTAAATCATAACATCCCCCCCCCTCAAGTTGGAGGTGTAGAGAACAC
Source organism: Solanum verrucosum (assembly GCF_900185275.1). Taxonomy (NCBI): domain Eukaryota; kingdom Viridiplantae; phylum Streptophyta; class Magnoliopsida; order Solanales; family Solanaceae; genus Solanum; species Solanum verrucosum. Next base: position 2,076,777 of record NW_026020298.1, on the reverse strand, counting down.
AGACAACTTGCTCAATGCTACAGAATGCTTGATTCCAGTCAATGTCTTAGTTAGTATATCTGTCAGTTGATTATCAGAACTGATGTGATGCAATGAGATGAGACATGTCTGAAGCAGATTCCTTATAAAGTGACAATCTACTTCAATATGCTTAGTACGTTCATGAAATACTGAATTTCGAGCTATATGAAGGACTGATTGGCTATCATAGTATACTTCTATAGGTGTTGGTAATGGCAATGTAAGTTCTGTGAGTAATCTGTTGAGCCAAACTAATTCTCCTGCAACTTTCCTTAGAGCCCTATACTCTGTCTCTGCTGAGAATAAAGATATGGTCTCTTGTTTCTTGGACTTCCAGCTTAGTGGACTATTACCCAATAACACAATATAGCCACTTACTGACTTCCTGGTGTCAGGACATGCAGCCCAGTCAGAGTCACAATAAGCTTTGATATTGTAAGACTGATCTTTGGACATAAATATTCCCAGTGTGGGGTCTGCTTTGAGATACCTCAGTAGAGGAAATGCTGCTTGCAAATGTGGCTCTCTAGGATCTTGCATGAACTGGCTGAGATGTTGTACACTGTATGATATGTCCATCTTAGTATTGATCAAGAAATTCAGCTTTCCAATAAGTTTTCTGTAGAAAAGTGGTTCTGTGAGAGGAGTCCCTTCCTTTGCTTGGAGTTTAAATGCAGGATCAAGTGGAGATGAGCAGCTGCTCATGTTTGCAATCCTATATGCTTTCAACATGTCAAGAACAAACTTCCTCCGAGAGATGATAAGGCCATCATCTTTATAGAGTACCTCCAGTCCAAGGAAATAATGTAGCTTGCCTAAATCCTTAATTTTGAACTTGTCATGAAGGAATGCCTTGAGTTCCTTGATTTCAGAAATATTTGTGCCAATTAAGATTACATCATCTACATAAACAGCAACAAAAATGGTGGAAGCCTCAGATTTCTTATAGAACAAGGAATAGTCATTCAATGAGTGTGTGTACCCTTTTGAATATAAGGCTTTAGTCAGCTTGGCATACCACTGCCTGCTAGCTTGTTTCAGGCCATATAGTGACTTGTTTAATCTACATATCATCCCTGGCTTGTGTATTGCTAAGCTTGGGGGAACCTCCATAAACACCTCTTCATGTAAATCTCCAAGAAGGAAGGCATTATTCATATCAAGTTGGAATATATCCCATCCCTTGTTTACAGTAGTAGCTAGCAAAGCCCTCACAGTTGTCATCTTGATTATTGGTGAAAAAGTCTCTGTATAATCAATTCCAACTTCTTGAGTATAAGCTTTCACCACAAGTCTTGCTTTGATCCTCTCAATAGTTCCATCAGCTTTATGCTTCACTTTATACACCCATCTACATCCTATGGCCTTCTTGCCACTAGGTAAACTAACAAGATCCCAAGTATGATTTGTGTGTATTGCTTCAAATTCTTGTGTCATAGCCTACTACCAGGCAGGGTTTATAGCAGCTTCCTCATATGAAGAAGGTTCATAATCATTACTGATATTCCTCACAAGTGTCTGACTCTCAAATGCCAAGATCTCAGATGGTATATGTTGGTGTTTTGAGAATGCAGTGTTGAGGGAAATATGTGAGTTCTGTAACTGATTTGTTACATTGTTAGGCAAAACATAATCATGTAGGTATGCAGGCAATCTATGTGATCTAGGTGGTCTTTTGGGAATTATAGGTTCAGATTGTTGGACAGAATTAGAAGAATGATAGGTGGCAGGTGCTACATTATTAGGTGATAAACTGGTTGTATTATTATTAGGTGATTTGTAGAGTGGACTAGTACTTGCACCAACTACATTATTTTCCACATGTTGTACAGATTGTAAGGCAATGTTATCATGCAAAGTATCTATGAAAGGCACAGAATGCAAGACTGAAGGAAAAGAAGATACATCAAGTAAAACAACAAAAGGAAAGATAGTTTCTTTAAAGACTACATCCCTGAAGATGTGTATTTTTCTTGTGGCCAGACTAAGAACTTTGTAACCTTTTGTCCCAAAGGGGTAGCCTATGAAGATATGGGGTGTGGTCCTTGCTTGGAATTTGTCCCTATGGGTTTCTGGAAAAGTAGGATAGAATAAATAACCAAAGGATTTCATGTGTGAGTATGTTGTTTTGGTGTCATATAACAACTCATATGGGGATTTACCCTTTACATGGGAGATAGGAAGTCTATTAATGATGTATGTGGCACACAACACACACTCACCCCAATACTTAAGAGGTAACTTGGATTGGAAAAGTAGGGCTCTGGCAGTTTCTAACAAATACTTGTGTTTTCTTTCTACCACCCCATTTTGTTGGGGTGTGTAAGGACAGGTTCTCTCATGTATAATTCCTTTTCCCTTAAGGAAGGTTGATGTTTCTGTATTCACAAACTCAAGTCCATTGTCAGTTCTTATGGTCTGAACACAGGTATTGAATTGGTTCTCAAGCATGAATAAGAAACTTTTGATGACTGCTAAGGTGTTACTCTTACATGTCAATTATTGGGTCCATGTGCATCTACTATAGTCATCAACAATAGTGATAAAGTATCTATGCCTATCATGTGTCATCATGTGGTAGGGACCCCATAGGTCTATGTGTGACAATTGAAATATTTTGGTAGAAATGTGGGTACTATGATGAAAGGGCATTCTTTCCTGTCTTGCCATTGGACATATATTATAGAGGAAGTGCTGTTTTGCAGAAAAACTCTCAGGTATAGACTTAATTTCCTTCATCTTTACAAAGGGTACATGTCCAAGTCTATTATGCCACAACACATTCACATCATTGCAGGTATGAGTCATAAAAGAAGCAGAAATATCAGGAGTTTTATTGAGTGAAGGACAGACATAAGGTTGTGTATTGTGTTTACATGAGTGAATAGGAAAAGACACAAGTTTAGAATTCAAAACGTCTTGTCTTGACAAATAATCAGAGTTGAAAGCAGCAGAAGCAGTACAAGCAGCACCATAATGAACATGCTTCATCAGACATTTAGAACACAGAAAATAAAGCCCATCCTTTGCTTCACCAATCACCAGAGGCCTCTTCATTGAAGGGGCCAGAATACATGAAGATTCAAAAAAATACACAGCACTTTTAGGCATGGATTTTGAAAGGCAATGAATGGAAATGAGATTATACTTAAATGAGGGCACATACAACACTTCATGTAAAACAATGTCTGGTGCAAGTATCACACTACCAACTTTCATAACTTTCACCTTATAATAATTTGGTAAAGAAATTCTGATAATTGTTCCCCTGTGGATTGTTGTTTGACTGTGGATAACCATGTAGTTTATAGAATTTTTCCCTAATGTGTCCAGGCCTCTTACAATAATCACATACCATACGTGGCCTATTACCACTATAGGAACTGGTCTGAGAGTAGTTAGTCTTGAAATTGGTATTGGTGTTCCCCGTAGGAGAATGGTTTGGTCTTGTTGACCTAGAAGGACCTGCTCCTCCTGAACCATTTGTATTGAAAGCAGCAGACTCCGTGCTTTTCTTCCCTGAACTGCTTGCATTCAACGATGCAGATTCCATGAACATTTGAGCACTGGGTTTAATTTCTCTCTATTTCTCATCATGTACTAACAGAGAAAATGTTTGTGCTAGGGAAGGTAATGGGTTCATCATGAGGATATTCCCTTGAACTACAGTATAGACCTCATTCAACCCCATAAGGAACTGTATCAACCTTCTATCCTGCTCCACTTTGAACATATTATCCTTAGCTCCACAAGTGCAACTACAATTGCATTGAGTTTTGATGTGTAATGTGCTCAATTCTTCCCATAGCTTTTTCATCTTAGTGTAGTAGGTAGTAATGTTCAAAGTTCCTTGTGATAATTCATTGATTTCACGCTGAACTTGATACAACTTTGCACCATTAGTCTGATCACATCGATCTTCCAATTCTTTCCACAATTCACATGAATCAAAAACATATTCTACACTTTCTGCAATTTCCTTAGATAGAGAATTAAGAATCCAGGAAGTAACCATATCATCACACCTTTCCCATTGATGAAACTGTGGTGTTCCTGGATCGAGCCTCTTACAATCACCATTGATGAAACCCAGCTTGTTCTTAACTGACAAAACTCTAAGAACACTGCGTCTCCACGATCTATAACCTACTCCATCAAAAGGAGTTTGAACCAACGACGCACCTGGATTATCCAAAGGATGCATATACAGTGGAGAACCGAGATCATTACTGTTAACACCATTATTACTCACAGAATTCTCACCACTCACAATCACCATAGTAAACTTAGATCAAAGAAATACACAAAGTACAATTTGATCCAGTGATGAAACACAACACAAATGAATTGAAACGAAACAGATCTAGAACTTAATCTAGCTAACAATTCTGAGACGCATATTAAGGAAGCAATACGGAAGCATAATGAGATCAAAAAAAAAGCACAAAGGCAAAGATGAATCGGGATACCTCGTGCTCTGATACCATGTCAAAATTAGCTCATAACCATGGTTGATTATCCATGAATGCAGTAAAGAGAAATCAGGGAAAAAGATAGTATGGAGAGAATCAACCAATTGATTTTCATTATAAGGAGACAATGTATTTATACAAAAAAGGAATCAAAATATCTAACTAACTAATGAGCTGTCAATTCCAACAATAACAGAATTCAGCTAACTCACTATTCTAACTAATTAATTGAATATACTAACTGACTAATTAGACTAGTAACATAATTAGCTAAATCATAACAGTTTTAACAAATTATAAAAAGGTTCAAAATGTCTTTCTTTCAATTATTGGATTAGATTTGCCTTTTTTCTATTTATTTAATTCAATAATGCTCTTTTTCCACTCATTTGGATCAAATATAACACTATTTTCGAACTCAAACTTGTCCTTCCATTGACTGTACAGTTATAAGAAATTTAATCAAACACGTGGTCTTTTTATTTTTTACACCTCCCATTTTCAATAAAATCTACATTCATTATGCAATTAACAACTCCCACATACATATCATAAAAACTAAGTGTCGAATTGAACTCTTAATCTCTTCAAATTATTTTTGACATTCTTTTTGAAAACATAGTGGGTGAGATTGGTATGAATAAATATGTTCTAGAAAATATTTTTCAATTTTTTCATGTTTGGTTGGCTTGAATGCTATTTAAATCATCTTATTTTCCTCAAATTTAAGGAATATGACTTTCCTTCAAAAATTAAGGAATATATTTTTCAAAACTCTCTTCCAACCTCAAATATAAAATAATTCTTACCCGACCCCGACCCCCTACATTAAAAAAATTAAATTTTAGAAGTTTCCTTTTAAAAAAAAAAATCAATTTGTTTTGTCCCTAACCCCCACCCCACCCCCGAGTCCCCTACCCCCAAACCAGCTCATCCCCCCAACCAAAAAAAATTAACAACTTAAAATTTTATTTTCGAAAAAAAAAGTGAAATTTTAAATTTTTTGATTTTTTTCACCCCGCCAAACCCTGACTACCCCTACCTCCACTTCCCACAAAAAAAATAATTGAAAGTTTGTTTTTGAAAAAAAATTAAATTTTCATTTTCTTTAAGCCACACCTACTGCAACCCCTACCAGTTCCTCCCCCTCCCCCCACGCCACCCAATCCACCCAAAAAAATTTAAAAGTTTATTTTTTAAAAAAATATTTTTAATTATAATTTTTACCATACTTTCAAATTTTAATTTTTTTACGCCACCCTACCCCGACCCCACTACCACCTCCACCCCTCACCCCCCACCCCAAAAAAAATTAAAAGTTTGTTTTTTTGTCAAATTCAAATTTTAAGTTTTTTGTTTTACTCCCCTCCCCCCCCCCCCCCCCCACATAAAAGAAATTTTATTTTTTTATTTTTTTTTTAAAGAAAATAACTCTCAGTTTGAAAGTTAGGTATCGAATCGGGTGTGGTTGTATCCTGATTCGAAAATAAGGGCTGAAATTTAAATTTGAATTTCAAGTCTTCAATCTCGCATCGATTGTTGGTTGTCAGTATCGGATCCTAATTTGAAAGTCAAGTCTCGATTCGAGTGTCAAAGTCGAAATCCAGATTGATGGATCGTGTTCAAGTTGGATGTCGAAGTCAGGTCTTGTGTCTGATATTCGGTCTCAATTCGAATGTCTCGGGTCGAGAGACGGATCATGTCCTGGGTCAGATCTCAAGGTCGAATTTCAAAACTGTCGTCAGGGTTGTGTCCTAGTTCGCATGTCGGGGTCATGTCCTACATCGATAATCGAGGTTGATTTTCGGGTCAAAAATTATTTTCTACACTCTAATAAAAGAAATTAGATATTTTCTTTAAAATATTTATCATTCACAAACCAAACACTAAAAAGTATTTTTCGGAAAATATTTTCTACTAAATTGAAGGGTTTGATTTTTCCAATAGGTTATGACTTTTTCAAAGAGTTGTGACAATTTTGAAGGATTTTGTCTTTTACATATCGATCAAACTTTACAACATTTCAGAGATATGATTCATACAACAATATTTCAACTCCCAATAAAATATATTAATAGGTACAAGTACCTTATCAAGTTGCGGCGGCATTTATTCGCTCATTGTTGTCTCTTCCTCAATTCAGATTCCATCAAGAATGCTTAAAAAGTTTTCATAACATAAAACACAAAATTAATTCAATACAAATTCATCAAAAATAAAATTTTACAAATCATTGAATAAAACAGTAACATAAGTTGTCAGACAAAGTGATGAAAGAAGGGGAAAACCCACAAAAAGTAGGTACGAACCAAAAAATTGTCATGGTTGTGATAATTTATTTGAGAATTGACCGGTTGAAACGATTTCTCTTTTGACATGTTGAATAGAGGAAAAACCTACAAGGAAATTATAAAAGAATTTCATTATTTTTTTTGTGAAGATCCAAAGTAGACCTCCAAGGAATTGGCGAGGTTCCATAAAAATAGGGATGAAATTTGTCATGAAGAAGAAGAAAAAATAATGGGTATGATTTATCTAATTTTTATAGATAGTTTAGATAGTTCCTGAAGAGGCACATCGGAAGGAATACAACAGAAAGAGACACATGAGTTGAAGCAGGCATAAAGGTAAAAACAAAATAGAGGTAAAAACCTAAAAGTAGAAACATAAAAGTAAATTTCAAGGTGCTATATATATATATATATATATATATACTAGTTTCTGGACACGTGTTTCGCACGTGTGTCCCATACAAGTAGTTCATACAAAATAAATCATATCAAAAATACATTGTAATGAATAATAGAATAAAGTGAAAAAGTACAAGCTAAAATAGATGAATAGTTAGCTTATATTCAAATGACTTCTTCGTTGAACAATATTAGATGATTAAATATTATTTTAAACTACAAAATTAAACAACTAAATTTATCTAGATAGGTAAAATGTATAATGAATTATATTTGAGCAATATTTAATGTATTGATGTATTACATGTACTCTTTCATAAGTAATGTTCTTGATGTGTATTCCACTTGTTGTTTTGATTACCGATTTCACCGGTTAGAGTAGTTTCATTCATCCACTTTAATTATATAATTAGGAAAACATTAATAAACATATATCACCAAAATATTATATATAAATACCTATTCTTTTTCATTTATCAAAAAAAAATTTACCAACTTCAGCAAATTTAAGGTATCAAAAATTAAAGTTTCAAACAACTTCAAGCTAAGCAAAGACTCAAAGCTAATGGTAAAGGACCAAAAGTCAATCTCTAACACTTCTATGTCAATACATCAGATTAATTTTAACTCATAAACATGAATATAAGAAACATTGATAATTTATAAAACTTAAAACTCATAAAATATTATATAAACAAGAATAATATATTTTTACGAACACGTTCACAGAAAATAACAAAGCTGAAAATGAACTTACTCTTGAAAATCTTTCCTCTAATGCTTCCCCTAATGGAGAGAGTTGTACATATTCTTGGTTTATGAATTCATCTATATAAGTTGATCATTGAGCATAATTTAATGGAATAGATAAGATCATTCATCATCAATTAAGTTAGGTAACTAAAGAAAATCAAAAGTTTTATTGTTGGAGACAAAAAGACTTGAACTATGATACAATGTTCTTTCCAACTTCCAAAAAATAGCTACGTTCAACCATTGTTAAGCGATTCATACATTGCAAGTACAAAAAAACTAAGAAAAGAATGAACAAAAATTACACAAGAAAATGTTTTGTTGAGAAAACATTGTATTCTAAATTACTACATATTAAGATACTACGCTATAATAAGTATTTGATAGATGAACAAATATAACATGTAGAAGCTTCAATCAAACTAATAAATGTTAGAATGTGAAAAGGTTGTATTCTAATTAATATTGAGGAAATTTGCTACTATAATAATTACTGGCAGATGAACCATCTATTGCTTATCCGGTTCAATGCATATGATTATTAATAAGTTTTATATTTCAGAATTATAGTTACTGGACTTTTAATGTTATCTTTATATAGTTAAAATATTATTATTTATTAAGATATTTGATTAAATTTATATTTAGTGTAGGGATAAAATGGTAATTCAACTTTTCATTTTGGAGGTTCCCACTTATAATAATATATGATATATATGAGTATTCTAGGCCAGCCTATGTAGCAAGCACCCTTAGAATTCAGAAAGTATTTAGACGGACTAAACAGAGTCCCATATAGTCATAACAATCTGGAGGTACTAATATGCACAAAAATATCATACATGGACACTCAAACAATTAGGGGTAAATTTGATCCAATAAATGGCACGAGATCATTTTTCAATCAAATTGGTGAAAGAAAGGACAAATCTGATGTAGTAACCCCTACTTAAAAGAACATTTTAACCCTTTTTGGTATTTTATATTATGAATCAGCAAGAGGGTATGGTTATTATTTTATAGACATAGTAAAAAGCATTTCTAGTGCCATAACGTTGAATCATAAAAAAGCATGTACTTGTAATCCTTGCATTAATAAGAAACCAAACGCAAAACTATTTTAAATGTTCTTGTTTACGGAATAGAACATTTATTACAGTTGACACCTTTATGTACAATCTCCATAAAAACATCTCCAAAGCTTTGATTCGTGATACTAAAAGTTACTGAACCAAGCTATTCAATTATTATTTTGTATCAGTCCAGTATTCAAGGTTTTGACTGAGGGGGTCGACGAAGTCCAGGAATCTGCAAACAAAGTTACCATCATAATGCATTTTCACTAAAGTTGTAAGAACATGTGTGCTTACAAGTAACATTGCAAAAATATGTTTTATTCTAAAAAGTAACCAAGATATCGAAGAACAAAAGTGTTTGTATTTCGACTAAGGATGGCCTGGTGATAGACCCTCTGCCTCTAAAAAGAATGTCTGTTTTGAGTCATGAAGTGATACATAGGGTCCAGTAGGGATGACAATGGGGTGGGTCGGGGAGGTTTTTGGGCTATGCGGAGGGGATGCAGGTATAAGGTTATGCGGGGCGGGTTACGGGTCTATACATATTTAAACAAAACAAAAGCTTAAAAAATTATGACTCTAATTTTATGTAATGATATCATCTTCCAAATAATATATTCATCAAAACAATACAATACAATATAGGAGTAATAAAATATTATACGTACATTATGAAACAATATATAACCATCCAAAAAAAAGTGTTACTTGCACAACACGTGGCGAGCTTATTACCTGGCAATGGCCTCCCTGTTTCTTCTTTCTATTGTTGTGGAGTTGATGTTTAGTATTTATTTTTCCTTTTTAACCCATACAATTTCCTTATATATAAAATCATAATGATTGGAACATGGTGGATGTACCTGATGAGGCTATATATCGGTGGTTATAATAAGATTTGTTGGTTGAGTTGGACTGGATGGTGGTGTGAGCCATTTATATGGACTAGACGGTGGCGAAGCCATTATGTGGGTGGGTTCATGCAGGGTGGGGTGGAGCGGGGCAGGGAAAAATTAAAAGAAAAAAATTGTTAGGCAGGGCGGGGCAGATATTAGTGTTTGCAGGTTAATGTGGGTTTGCCCCGCCCCATTTGCCATCCCAGGGTCCAGAGTCTACCGTACCCGAAAAAGATTAAATAAGAAAAAAAAAAAAATTGGATGTTAAAATATCATGTTAGACACTTCAAAGTAGTCCAATAGCAAGTTCCGCAAACTAACCTCAATTCCATGTGGGCCTATTCGGTTATGGGAAATGAAATTGAGTACCAAAGTGACAAATTCATCAGGCACATCTTCCTGCAATGTTCAAAGGACAAACAAATATTCAAATGTACAATCCAAATTTAAACCAATTGGCATCTTAAGAAAATTAAAATGGACCTGTATAGCATGGCCTGTGTGTCTGACGACCACCATTTGGAACTTCCCTTGCATTTGACCTATTGTGAGTGTTCTGTGACAATAAAGAGAAACTATTGACAAATTGGTCTCATGTTTTATCAAAACACAAGCTAGAGCGATGTAGTTCATGCTTCTAGCATATTTTTTTTTGATAACTGATAACATAGTTCATGCTTCTAGCCTTAAACATCCCCAAATGTTATGAAATAAGCTTTTAGAATCTTTCACCGGAAAAAAATAATCTTGACCTCTATCAGGATAGAGATTCTACTTCATAGCTTCTCTTAAGACATTGGGTTGTAAAGTACATTATATCTGGAAAAGGCATCTTGAACGAGTCCTCTGAACAAAACAAGCATCATGGAGAACACAAATATAAACAAACTCAACTGTAACAAATCCAATGGTATATCGAAGCTCTACAATGAAGACATTATTTTTGTGAGAGAGAAAGTAAGGTAGATATAATGAAGGGTATTTCCACAAGAAAACTGTTACCCAATAAAAATCATAGTGACATCTATTTACTTGGAAACTAGGTCGTTCCCACGTACATGTTCTGAAAATTGATTGTTTTTGTTGGATATAGTTGGAGAACCCTATATAAAAGGGTTAGAGTGTTGAGCATAAACACACTTATTTCTCTAATATCTTTGTATATCTGTTTCAGTTCCATTAGAGGTAGTAAAAGAAGGCACTAAAGGATAATACACTTCTCTGAAACCAAATGACATCACTATTGTTTTTACAAGACTATTCTTAGTTCATAGACATATAATGACAATGCCAGAAAGGTTAGTCATTTATGTAATTGATAGAATAAATGGCAGTCCTCTATTGCTTCCATTGATATGTCCGCTGTTTGCTGCTCGTTTTTTCATATACTGAACAATGACAAGTCTCCAGAGATTCTAAGCAGACTTTGGCAATTCTGCTTTCTGTTTAGGATTATACACATTCCCAACCAATAGATAGTTAACTAGGATAAAATTGGCAGTCATTTAGAGATACTTTTGCAAGAGGGATGGCCATGCAATTCCTCATTACAATTGAGACTGCAAGCATTATATTGTTTAGGATAGCCACGCACATAAATTGTTTCGATTACTCATTATTAAGTTGGATCAGAAACAGGAATATAAGGAACCATCAGGTGTACTTGAACCACATATCAGAATAGGAATATACAGAAACATCTTGCATACATAACTACATAGTGGTGAAGCTTCACATGCATACTAGCATCAATATAGAATTCAGTACAACCTTTGATACAGGTAAAAGTACACAACCTGTCAAGTCTGTCTGTCCCAGCTAAAAGCAATATCTTTGGCACAGGAGATGACAAAAACTTTTCAGAAAGGCCTTCATACCTGAGACAAGAGCATTATAGTTTCAGGTTCAAACTGGCATATGCTAGAATGGAAAACAATATGCTCAACATCCTGTGCAGCACTACTAGATGTCAGAACTCTTGAAGCATGATAGAGACTCAGTTGCAAGAAAATATTTCTCGATTCTAAAACCTAGTCAATGCCATTCTAAAAGGAAGGTATCAGTTATATAAATCCAGAGGGAATTAAATAAAAACAAATTTATCTGAAGAAGAGTTTAAACTTGTGCAGCAGGTTCTGCATTCTGAGACTAGATGAGAGATTATCAGTCATTTCTTCTACATTGCATCATGTAATACGTCAAAGGAACATACACTCGGAGTAGAACCACAAGCTTGGGTACCGACAATCATAAGAGCTTAACAATTAGTCCTTTTTCATTTTAAGTGCTTTAATTTATGATAAATCATAATAGTTCTGTTTCTTAATACCTTACGGTTTGGTTTAAGGGAAAGAATTAAAAGAATCCTCACCTCTACTAATGTAGAAAATTAAACAATTAAGTTCTAGAGATCCAAAAAATACGTTATACGAAAGCATTTTTTATAGCTCCATGGGCAAGGATGAAGCTAGAGCTGTCAATATAGGCTAGCCCACCCCATCCGGACTAACCCATACAGGCTTTAAAATTTGACGGGTCAGACCAGGCTAGCCCATTTTTTGTGTGGGCCAGAAAATGGTCGGCAGGCGCATACGCGGGCTACGGGCTTTGTCGGGCCAGCCTTTTTTCCTTAAAAGTATATTTTTTGAATTTTTTTAAATTAAATTATAATTTAAAATATTATCATAAATATCGACAAGACAATATTACATGGTGTTAATGTTACTACTTGTTAATCAAATCCACAAATAAAATTATCTTTATAATATTTATTAAGTTTGATTTCAAGTAAAAACATAAATAGCTAAATAGAAATATTAGCCGCCTAATTGTTCATTCTCAAAAAAAGAAATATTAGCCTAATTGTTTTCCAATGATCATAATAAAACACAAACTATGACAATATTCCATAGGCTACGGCCTATGTAGTGATTCCTTAGAAATTTTAGTGATTTTTTATTTTATGTAGTACATATTTATTTTTTTGAGAAAGGTAACATTACTTCTATATATCCACAAGTGTACTACATCAAAGTGTAGTCCCCCTCCAAAAAGTTTTACTTACATCATTCCTAGGATCTTGTAGTTACAACCAATCAATAATATTAAACACATTTTCAGTATCTCCTATCACTACTTGCTTACACCAAAAATAATAAAGCCCTAGGCAATTAGTCTTTATCTTCTAGATATTGTTTTGTTTTCCTTCAAAGCATCTTTGATTCCTTTCCTTCCAAATTGTCCACCAAATGCAAGCTGGGACAATCCTCCATCTCTTCTCATTTTTTCCTGCATTTCCATCCCTGTTCCAACATTGTAGGACTTCTATAATACTCCCAGGCTTTGTCCACTTAATCTTCCTCTTTTGGATAAACATCTGCCACAATTGATCAGTCCACTTGCAGTGTAAAAAGAGATGGTTGACTGTCTCCACCTGTTCTTCACATAGATAGCAACTAGAGCGTAGATTGGGTTTCCTCTTGTTTAAGTTCTCATGTGTCAAGACTGCCTGCTTTGCCAAGAGCCATGTGAAATAATTCACCTTGTAGGGAATTTCTGTTCTCCAGATCATCCTCCAGGGCCATCCTGCATGCTGCTCCTCCGTAGACCTGAGTTCTCTGTATGCTGATTTTACAATGAACTCTCCCCCTCTCTCCCCCTTCCATACTAGTCTATCTTCCTCTCCTGTCAAATTGGTAGCCATTTGCATTGTATCATGAAATCTTGCTATGGTTGTCATCTCCCAATCATTTAGTCCCCTTCTTAGAACCAGGTTCCACCCTTGTCCTGTCCATAACTCTGCCACTGTTGCTTCTTGTCCTTGGCTCAGACTATGTAGTACAGGGAAGGCATGTTTGAGTGCTTCCTGTCCACACAAAATGTCATTCCAAAAAGCTACTTTTTCTCCATTGCCCACCTTGCAGCTTGTTCTCTCTTTGACCAGCTGCCATAGGTTCCTGATAGACCTCCATACACTACAATTGTAAGGGTTGGTGACCACCTCTGTCATCCATTTATCCTCCATGCCATATTTTTCTATTATTACTTCCTTCCATAGAGATACTTCTGGTGAGACAAATTTCCACAACCATTTCATCATCAAACTCTTGTTTTGGGTTTTCAGCTTTCTGATATTGAGTCCACCCCCTCTCTTACTTACCAGCAGTTCCTCCCATTTGACCAAATGGTACTTTCTCTTATCTTCGCTTCCCTGCCATAAGAAGTTCCTCCTAATCGCATCCAACCTCTTGGTTACCTTGGCTGGTATAGGGAATAATGACATCATGTACGAGGGAAGGGCATCCAGGACACTGTTAACTAGAGTTAGTCTGCCACCTGACGATAAATATTGACACTTCCAGTTTGCAAGCTTCCTTTCACATTTCTCAATTACTCCACTCCATATTTCTTTTGACTTGCTCTTAGACCCCAAAGGCATTCCCAAGTAGGTTGTTGGTAATTCACCCACTTTCCCTCCTAGTGTATTGGCTAGGTCTTCAATATTTATCACTGTGTTGACTGGATAGATGAAACTCTTGCTCCAATTTATGTGCAGACCTGAAACAGCCTCAAAAATATTGAAGATGACCCTCAAAATCAGCATCTGCTCCCCTACTGCAAAACAAAAAACTAGAGTGTCATCTGCATATTGTAGATGAGTAATCTCTAGATTATTTCTTGTATTATTTCCCACTTGGAAACCTCTGATCCAGCCCTTTACTTTTGCTGTCTGAAATAGGTTGTTTAGTCCTTCCATGGCCAAGATAAAGAGAAAAGGGGATAAGGGGTCCCCTTGTCTCAGACCTCTGTATGACGAGAAGAAGCCACATGGGCTTCTATTGATCAGAATAGAGAATTTCACTGAGCTTATGCACTGTCTAATCCATGTTAGCCATTTTGTTCCAAATCCCATCCTTTGTAACAGATTCATCAAAAAGTTCCAATTCAAATGATCATATGCCTTCTGGATATCCAGTTTACATAGGATCCCAGGTTTCTTGTCTCTCTCTCTCTGGAATCTACACTTTCATTGGCTATCAATACTGCATCCATGATCTGCCTATTCTTGATGAAAGCCATTTGTTGTCTATCCACTAGCTTATGTATCACTTTTTTCAGTCTTTCGGCCAAAAGTTTTGCAATTATCTTGTACACTCCTCCTACTAGACTTATTGGTCTGAAGTCATTTAGTTCCACAGCCTCCGTCTTCTTGGGTATCAAGGTCACAAAAGTAGCATTTATACTCTTCTCAAATACCCCTTCCTCATGGAAGTTTTGAACTGCTGCCACCACTTCTTTTTTGATGACTTCCCAACACTGGCTAAAGAAAGTCATGGAGAAACCATCTGGGCCATGGGCCTTGTCCCCGGCACATGCTTTGATGCCTTATAGGATTTCCTGTGCTTCAAAAGAGGCCATCAGTTGGTTATTGTCATCCTCATCAATCGTAGGGCACCCTATCATTTCTAAGTCTGGTCTCCAGTCCTCAGTTTCAGCATATAACTTCTCATAGTATTCTGTGATCTCCTTTTGTATCTCAGCAGGCTCAGTCAATAGCTCGTCTCTGACTTTAATCTTATCAATAGTGTTGACTCTTCTATGTGCATTTGCTGTTTTGTGGAAGAAGCTTGTATTCCTATCCCCCTGTTTAAGCCATACTGCCCTAGATCTCTGTCTCCATGTTGTTTCCTCTTTTTTAGCCACCTCCTCAAACTCAGCAATAAGAGCCAATTTGGAAACTATCTCCTCTTCCTCCAAAATTCTCTGGTCCTGTATCATTTCAAATTCTGCTAATTGATTTAGTACAAATTGCTTCTGTTGACTCAGATTGCCTTGCCTGGTCTTGCTCCACTCTTTCAACTTAGCTTTCAAGGCCCTTAGCTTCGCTACCAGTACAAAGTCTGGTTTTCCAGGGAAGCGAAAAGACTCCCACCAGGTCTTAACTCTATCATTAAATCCATCAGTAGTCAACCACCAATTTTCGAACTTGAAATATGATTTGGTTGTCCCCCATTCTCCACATTGTAGCATTAATGGGGAGTGATCTGAGACCATTCTCTGTAAAAGACAGATTGTTTAATGTTCCTGAAATTTGAGTCCCATTCTTCAGAGATCAGAAACCTGTCTAGCCTTGCTGCTGTGAAGTGTCTGTCCCCTCTTCTCCAAGTGAACTCTCCCCCTGCTAAATCTAAGTCCATTAATTCCATGTCTTCAATGAACTCTGATAGCTCTGTCATTGCCCTGTTGATTCTGTTACAGTTGTACTTCTCAGAAGGATACCTCACAGTGTTGAAATCCCCACATAGGACCCAAGGGCCCGTGAATAGACCTCTTGCTGCCCCTAGCTCCCACCAAGTTTCTTCCCTTTCTGCTCTATCATTCGGGGAGTAGACACCAGTTAGATGTCATTTAAAATCCAGATTCTTCCTAGAGAAACAAACAGAAACTGAAAATGCACCCACACTACTCACCTCCCCATCCCATCTTCTTTTATCCCACATAATTACTATGCCTCCCCTCGTCCCACTAGCTTCGAGTTGCACGTAATCTACCCACCTACTACCCCAAATTTCCTTAACTTTATTAACAATCTCCCCCTCCATTTTTGTCTCTTGAAAACATACCACATCTGCTTTCCAAGTTCTTATCATGTTCCTGGTAATACTCCTTTTCCTCCCACAATTCAGCCTCCTCACATTCCAAGACACAGTGTTTAAATTCATTGATCCATAATGGCCAAACCCCCCCCCCCCTCTTTACTTCTAGTACCATTGCTATAGAACTTAAAATCCAGTTGCAACCTTTTTAGTTCTAATAATCCTTTCCTCTTGCCTGTTGTTTGTTTACTCTGTTCCCCCTGTTTCCTTGTTTATTGCTATCGATCTTCATCAACAACTCCTTTGCCTTTTCCTCACACCCTTTGAAATTAACCCCGAATTCTGAGCTTAGTTTGGTTATATTTTGTTGTATCCAGTCCGAAATGCTCATGTCTTCTTCTGGAAATTGGATGCCCAATGGAATAGCTTCCTCTGTACCTCCGTCTAAATTCTCCTCCTCCAGTGGTTGAAACATTACCGTTATACTCTTCTCCCCCAATTCTTCTCTATCCGTGACTACCATCTCCACACTCTGTCTCGCGACTTCCAGCTCCCCTCGGTCTCTATTCCATTGCGTGATCTGGCATTGAGATTTGTTTTCCTTTGCTTTGTTTGTTGATATCTCGATATTTATTATATCTACAGGATAGGTAATTGATGTTTGGGCTCTAGAATTTTCCACAACAATTGGGTCCAAAAATTTTTGGCCCAAAGTCTTTGGGCCCAAAAATTCCTTTTGACCTAGCTTTTTCCTACTATACACATTATTATCCCCTCCTTTAAATCTCAGGCCCACTTGCATGCGGGACCCCTCACTTGAAGTCCCCACGTGCCCATCTACCTTTTTCGCAGGTTGTGCCTCCTTTATCTTCTGCAAAAGCTGATCCTGGGTATTGACCACTGGGTATTTGCCTTTCTCCTCTCTCCTCTCCTCTGATAATCTTACTGTGACTGGAGCTTCACACCACACCGGAATGGTGTAAGTGAAGCCATCGCAGGTTACTTCTACTTCTCTGGGAATCCTCTCCCCATCACCTCGTACTTTGATTCTGGCCCAATGAAGGTGATTCTTGAGAGAAGTCTCCTCCTCCGTCTCGATAAAGCCTCCACAGATGTCACCGATCTCCTTGAAGACTTTTTGTGACCACAAATTCATAGGTAAACCCAGCAACCTAATCCATACCCAATCTCTCCTTATCTCCGCCGGCCAGCAGCCTATCGTTGGTTTCCACCATTCGAGCCCCAACTTCATCTTCCTCCAGATCCATTGACCTGTTAATACATGCTCTGCTGCCACTTTGGATGGCAATTCAAACATAAAATACCCATCATTCATGGCATACACTTTGACTTGTATCGCCAACTTCCACGAATTACAAGCCCATCTTCTTACATCGTTCAAACTGGGGGTTTCGTCTGCTTGGCATTGAAATTTTCCTACGATGCACCTATTCAAGAGATCATTAACTGGCTGTGATTCACCACCTGTGATTCTTACTTTGTTCGCTGTACTCTGTATTTCGGCCTTCTCTGTTGCCTCCGTCATCCATCTATTTTGGAAGAGGGCTTCTTTGTAAGACTTGTGAAGCTGTTTTCTGTCCTTCACTGCTGTCCCCTGTGTTTTGATTGGCTCATAAATGAACCCAGCAATCTTGTGAGCTATATTCCCCCAGCCTCCATTAGGTGTGGACTCCGGAGTTATTATGACAGACTTGTTTTGACCTTGTAATGCTATAAAGCTGATGTATCTTCCACTTTCATTGTATTTAAGAGTGCAATAAAACTCTGCAAAGTGGTCCTTCAGGTTCCACCTCTTTACTGTCCTTCCGTGTACCTTTGAAGCTTCAATAAATACTGCAACTACCCATTTCAGGACTTTAATGCTAACTTTCACTCCTCTCATCAATTTTCTGCTGCGCTCCACCCATTCAAACCATTTTCCAACCTCATCTTTGCATCTCGTAATGTCGTAGGACTTGAACCCTGCATTGTAAAAGATGATATCCTCCCCTATTGGGTGTGGTCCGGCAGCCTTGCCGGATCCACCCATCTGAAATCTAGAGTTTGAATAATTTAAGCTAAAAGCTGACAGACCTCGATTAAAGTGCCTGAGAGCATTTTGTATTTGTATTTTGGTGAGTGTTTATTTGATGGTTTGGAGTATGCTTTAGTACATACTTTATAAATATAATTTGTATTTAAATTGTAATGTTTCAAACTTTAAACAGATTTGAGTTTAGACTCTTGTAATTTTTAATACTCTATTTTATTTTTATTTTTTAATTAATTTTAATTTGGCCCACGGGCTGGCCCTATCCATATTTCTCAAGCCCCACAAATCGGCAGGCTTATTCAAACCGGGCTAAAAAACCCTTTTCTTAAATGGGCTCCAAAAATCGTAGCACAGCCCTATCAAATCACGGGTTAGGCCAGGGCAGCCCAACGGGCCTAGCCCATATTGACGGCTCTAAATGAAGCTATAGAAGCCTTAGTTGCGCGGACTCTTCACTTTTGATGCCGCACCCGTCTCGGAGCGAATCCGACAAGCACCCGTTGACATTTTTGAAGAGTCCGAGCAACATAGATAGAAGCCCTCATAAGATTGTCATCAAGGTCTCAAGCTAAGGAGTTGCAAGCCACGGTTGTTGGGGTTCAATGGGAAATCAAGAAGATGTATGTTGTGGAAGAAAAGCCCAAGAATTGTACCGAATAGTAGGCTAAGTTCTAACATATTTCATGGTCCAAATCCAAGCCCAAGAGGAGGAAGATTGGGGCCCAAAGGAGAGACCAAAGGGGGCATATTAGCATGCCCAAAGGAGCTGAAAATTAAAGCCCAAAAAGGCTGAAATTGTGCCCAAAAACAGGAGCTGATTCACGCCCAAATTGAGTGCAAGTTTTGGTGCATATTTTGTCACTTATTTCTTGTTTTGTTAGGGAAGAAGTTTGGAATTATTTTACATCCTTTCCTAGTTAGGGTTTAGCATTTGTAATTTCCATAAAAGTATGATTTGAATCTCCTACTATTAAGGATAGATTTCCCCTATATATAGGAGTGAATTTTGATATTTTTCATAACAACATTATTATTATTTGAGAGTTTCTATTTTTACATCTCTGTGTATTGGCTACTTGAAATTTATTTACAACGGTTAGAATAAGAGTAGAAACAAGAATAGAATTGTAATGCCCCGCAATTTCTAAGCATAGATCCGAATCTTGCTCTGTATGCATATAAACTTGAGCCCGAGGATTTCAAATTTGTACGTGTATTAAGGTCCTCTACTAGGTGTGTGAAGTGTATATACTGTATAGAATGTGGTTTAGGGTCATAAGAAACCTCTAGCACTACATTGAGTTCAAAGCCTTTCTATCGGCTAAGTTTTTTGCAAGAGTTAATACAAAGGTCAACTTCAAATGACCATATATCTCGGAATAGTAAGAGTTAGGTGACCAATGACCTATCAAATTAAAGGTCTACGAGTCTTCTTTCCAATGCCACCGACCGCTCGTCAATCTAACTCTTGAGTAAAATGTTATGAGCATTTTACTGAAAGACTACTAGAATGGCAGTGTGCGCCGCACCAAGACAATTTTTATGTGTCCGCGATTTTAAGTTGCTCTATTTATTAATTTAAGTTGGGGGTTCACTTGGGCACTCATCTTGGACAACTTCTGGTTTATTTTCTCTCAAATTCTCTCCTCTCCTTCATCTCCAACACCAAGGTATGTTCCTCATATGTATCTCAAGTGCTTCTAAACAATTACAATCTCTAATCACGAATTCTTAACAATATTCTAGCATCAAATACTCCCTCTCACATCTAGTGAAAACAAGAACTCATCTCAAGGTACAAGAAGCGACTTTTGGGGTTCCTCTTCAACGTTAGAGTTTCAATTGGAGTGATTCAAGGTATGTAGGACTCCAATGAGGAATTTCTTTCATCCTCATACCCAAAATTTATCATGAATTCAATTCAATAGTAAGGGTTTATAAACCCACTTTTAAATTCACCATTTTTATAATCCAATTGCATCATTTCTTAAATTACTTACTCATGATTATGAATTTTGACTCTTATATTTCCTTTTTATGCTTAGCAAGGTTTTCTATTGTCATCCCTACTAGTTCTTGACATGATTTTTGTCTATGATTCTTGAAATTTATATTTTAAACATGATTTTAGCGTCTTTATGTTATTGTGAAAATTATTTTGAGAATCTACTAGTTATGCATGTTCTAGAAAATTATTATCATGATTTGAAAGATATGTTTCAGAAAAAGATTTCAGCACATGATTTTAGAAAGCAAGATTAGAGCTTCGTATAAGTTTTAGAAAGAGATTTTGAACAAGACTCATGATAAGCTTCTAGATAAGCTTAACAGATATTTTATTATAAGCTATATGGTTAGTATGTTGTGGGAGTAATATTTAGCACCGAGCAAACGAGGGTTCTACATAGCCCAAATTCCAGAACTATGTGCTACCGTAGGATTACCTTTCATCGTTTTATCGGTTGACCATTTGGCTCTGAGAGGCTCAGATTAGTGGATCCACATTAGACAGACACGGTTTATACCCTGACAAGGTATAGGGGAGCCCTCCCTAATTGGGATTGTAAGTTGATGCATCATGAGCTCACACAAAGTATGTCGGTTATGAGAAACTCCAACCTAAAAGATTTACTTAATTTATTTTATATTTTCTTGATATTATCAGTATAAGATTTTCAGTTATGCATCCTTTCAGATATGATATCAGAAAATATGGTCTCAGATATACATTTTTGTTTCTCTAATATTATGTCATGTCACAGTTTTGACTCTCAGTTCTTCGGTTATTGTTTGTGTATAACTCATGCTCAAATTTATAGTTCTTTCAGTTGCTTGTATAATTGTTGATCTCAGCCCTTACCTTGCATACCAATACATTCCATGCATTGACTCTATTTTGCACTACATCGTTTCATGATGTAGATTTCAGCACCCCTGATAAGGATTCATGGGCAGACGTTTCACTAAGTTCCTCTACTTTCAGCATTGAAGTGAGTCCTCGCATTCAGAGGACTTCAGTTGTGAGTCATTAGATTTTATTCACTTCAATTGTGTTAGCTTTCAGGCAATCCGAGGTCTTGTCGCAAATCGTTTATTTTTATTTTTTATTTTTTTATTTTCCTCGCAAATTGTTTTATTCAATTTAGAGGTTTCTAGACATTAGTACTCAATTGTAATAGACATATTCTTGAACTCTATTTCAGTTATGCTTTTGTTTATAGCTTCCACTTTAGTTTTCATATGATATGCTATGCCAAGGGTTAGCTTGGGATCACTTGTGGTTCCAAGTACCATGTCTCGGCTAGATTGTAGACTCGGGTCTAACAAGAATATAGAATACTACTCGCAAAAGGATTGTAATGTAGTGTCCTACTTGGAAAAGGAGTCCAATGTAGCATCTACAAATAGGGTTTCAATGTAATAATTTAGAGACACAATTCATTAATATTATATTATTATTCTCCAATATTTCTTGCATGGTATCATAGCTTCTACGATCCTGGTAGAGCATAAAAACAAAGATTTAACCGTCGGCGGGCGATTATAATTCATACACCTACCCATCTAGCCAATGATTATGTTCCCAAAAGTTGGCAATACTATATGCATGAAAAATAATCATCCTGAGAAGGAATGATTTGAGAAGCATCTGAGACAAAGAAAGTAGTCATCGTGCTTCTTTGTGGTGGCTTCTTAGATTTGATTTGTGTAGCACTATGCATCTTTCCGGTGACTACTTTCTCATATCCAATTTGTGTTGCACCATGCATCTAGTGACTACTTTCTCATACTTGATTTGTGTAGCACCGTGCATCTCTTAGGTGAATATTTTCTCATATTTGATTTGTGTAGCACTATGCATCTTTCCGGTGACTGCTTTCTCATATCTAATTTGTGTAGCACTGTGCATTAATCCTGACTACTTTCTCATATTTGAGTTACGTAGCACTGTGCATCATTTCGATGACTCCTCATATCTAATTTGCGTAGTTCTGTGCATCTTTTTGGTGACTTCTCAGATGTGACTTATGTAATTTTACTTTTCGTCAGTGTTGTACGAAAACCAACACCACCAAAAGGTACCGTGTCTCCCTGCGATAAAACTACAACCAGCGCCACTATGAATTGACCTCCTATGGACTTCACACACTGCCCAGGAGATCATCACCTTTGATGAGATCTGACCATGCATCGGCGTGTGAGACTATTCAGGCCACTTTTTCGGCTAATTTATTGTTCAAGATCTACTAGTCTCTTGATTTTGAGACAGCTCATATATTTTACACCAATTTCTGGCAATTTTTTAATTTGTTCCTTTACATTGAGGTTGCCTAGACATCCAAAGCAGTCCTTACCAGTTTTCTTGCAGATATCTTCATCAAGTCCCTCATTAGTCCTCGTATTAATCACATCTATAATAAGCTCGATACTTATGACATGTATGCACCAGCTTGAGGGGAAGTGCTAGAATAGGAGTAGGAACAAGAATAATATATAGAATTCTACTTGGAAAAGATTATAATGCATCCTTGTTGTAAAAGGAGTCTAATGTAGCGTCTATAAATAGGAGTAGAAGTTTGGGGATTTTATTCTTAAATTTCACCTATTTTTAATTTTCTTCCTTTAATCTTCGTACTTTTGCTTCCACATTATTTTCTTGTTTTTCGTTCAAGTAACCCGATTCTTATCAATTTTGCAGACAATTCAATGATTGAAGGCCCACTTAAATAGTAACTTCAGTATTTTAATCTGTCTCAGGTACATAGATGTCAGGAAATGTGAAGGCATGTGTAACAAACTGGCAAGTACAGTGGCAAGGAAAAATATAGGTTTCTAACCCCAATGTGCATCCTATGGTCAGTTTGATCAGAAAGAAATCATTGGTGCTTTGAAGAAAGACCAGAAGCAATGTGTAGATTTAGATGTGTTTAACTGTTGAATAGTTGGTGTAATAAGAAAATTATTCATGATTTTATTAATGTATTGGACTTCACAGACTCCTTACATATTTAAAGGAGTAGGTCCATCATAATCTGTAACCTCTCAGAGCCTTCTTTTCGTCTTGGTACTGATTGGATTCACTTTTTTTTATTTGATTCATACCTGCGTAAAGGCTTTTCCTGATTAAGGAAGAAGACTAGAAGGTAGAACTCTGAACTGAACCCAAAGGCTAGATTCCATTTCTAAGTGATAGTTACTTTTTGGGGTTAGTCTAACTTCATTCTAGTTGGTAGGTGTGCGAGTAAGAGGATAATAAGCGAAACTATATGAACTTTAGTCTTTACAATTGTACCCTCCCTCCAGAAAATAAGGTTGAGCGTGCAAGGAAAGGTAATTCATATCTTTCTGATCACAAAAGACTAAATATTCATTTGGTTGCCGTAGTAATTTAAAGTGACTGCTATCTTACTGAATGAATTGGTCTACCATAACCTTCAAGATCACAGGCAAGGGAGAAGAAAAATAAAAATGATTTGGAAATTGCACAGAGAACCAAAAAACAGTGTTTCCCTATAAAATGGAGGCTAATTGCTAGACAACTGATGCAACACAGTCCCCCATGGTCTCCTAGGACCCTAAATCAAAGATTCAGTGATTTTTGAAGTAGCACAATATGTCAGGATATATAAAAGATCTAGACTGGATAAGCAGAAAGAATAGCTCATACCACCCTTTCCAAAACTGTTCAGTTTCTTCAAGTCTTGCTCTATGCGTATAACTGCAGTATAAGTGTTTGTCAATGGGTAATTAGAAGCATCAAAAGCCAACACCAAAAAAAATTATTACATCTAGAAAACCTGCATACTACTTACAAGTCTGAAAAAGAAAACTGAAAGACAGAACTCCCCCTTCCCATTACCATCCCTAAAATAAAAATAAAAAAAATAAAAGTAAAGAAATGCCATAAAATATACATGGTTACACACCATTTTTTTGAGTCATCATATTTCAATGTGCTGGGGATTGATACACAGGCAGAGTCAATATTTCTCAAAGAGCCTGATTTGATACTCCATTCAATCTGTAGATGCATAAAATTTCCAAATAAAAACATGAGAGCTGCAAAAGATCTAAGGGATAAGAGGAGCTCCTGTAAACTCAAATCCTAACAAAGTAGAAGCTACATAGAGGAAAAATAAGTATAAACCAAGATGTTTTCTGGTTATAACAGATAAATCATGCTATGTTAGAGGGGTAGGAAAAAGGTTTGTGAGTTAAACTCCACAATGTTATGGTGTGAAAGTTACTTAAGATGACAAGGAGATGTCATATGGAAAATCGTTCACCTGATTATGTGACATTGGTGGTCAGACACTCAAGACTGTATTTGTCAACAAAAAAATAACAAAAATAAGTGACTAGATTGTTTCCTCAATGACATGTACTTATTCTTTGATGAAGTAAATGATTTCATTGATGGCATCAAGAAGATTGCAAAATTACAAAAGATATTACATCCAAAAATAAAACTGAGCTAGCTCCATAGAAAAAACAATGTGTTATTTTTATTAAATTAGAAACAATTTGTTGTTTAACAGGCACAGGACACGAAGCGAACAGCAGTAACATGATATACATAGTCAAAATATAGACTATTGCAGAGTACTCCCTCTGATAGTGATTTTCATACTTTCATGGAAAATAATATTTTCGGGTTGGGCTGGGTAGATTGAATATAAACCAAACCCTACCTGAGAAACAATGCTACTTGACTAAAAACAAAATAATAAACTTTGTTCAATTTGATAAGAGGTGCGCAAGACTGATGTCAGAAATGGAAGGAGTTTTAAGCATTGGGTACCGCTTTTTCAGGGGTCGAGAAATGCTGCATTCTGTTCGATAGTATCTTCTGCATATGAATCAATGATGCCATTGCTGTACCCTGATATATTAGGAAATCAGTACATAATGAAATAAAAAGCATATCCTAACAAGTTAGAAAGATTGACAACCTCAACAACATCCACAACCACCAAGCCAGCCAAACTTGGAAGTGATTTCTTTGCAGCAACATGAACTGCAACTGCACCTCCCATACTGTGACATAAACAGAAAACTCTAAGCACCACCTCTTATTTGTGGTACAGAAAACATTTAACCCAAGCATGCAGGTGATCAAGATATAAAGCAAAAATAGTTAATTCACAGCAGGACAAAAAATTCTTTCAAGGGAAAACATGTAAAGGTTTTTTCCTTATTTCTTATGCTTGCAAACCATTTTCATTGTTGGTAACAAATATCTAGGAAGAAATGACAGGAATTCAGACCAACCAAAAAATGGAGAAAAGTAAAACAACAAAAGATACATTTCATGACTCTTCAAACTGGAAGATAAAATGGAAAAAGGCAAAGAAATGTGGCAAATCAATGAGTTAAAAATTCCAAGTAATCATCAGTCTGATCGTTGCGACAGAGATCGATTTGGTTTACAGACCACTGCTACACTAATACAAGTCATTCTGTTATAAAACTACTGAGCTAATGTAAAAAAATTGTTCAGGGAAATTGCATCCAAGTAAAAAGCTTTGTGCCTCTTAGCTTGCAGCTAGTTAGAAATGATATAACACAGAATCTTTTATTTAGCTTAACACAGCAGAGATGACTGCGAAGAAATCCTCCAAACATTTTGGCATGAACAGAAATGGCTACTTTAGATTTATGTACCAAGGCTGAATGCAATCTAAAGCGCTGTATATACAGTCTCCAAAGAATTGATCCTTTATTAGTCGTAAAACTGTATGATCCTGAAAACTATGTTTTTGATTAGCATATAATACTTATTTGGGACTGATCTCCTATGGGTTGTTCTGCTCCCAGCATCGCATACACCTTTAGTGCTGTAAGTAGATATTTATCTATTCACAAAGTTACTCCCAACGTAGTAACTAGTCAAATAAAGGCGTAAATAATTGAATATGAACTAACTTCATGAACAAAGTACAACCTGTGGCCAACAAGCACAATTGCAGGCGGAGCATCTCCGTACATGGTCTTCAAAACAGAAAACACATCACTGCATAGCCTCTGCAACCAATTAGTCCACCATAACATGGGAATTGGGGCAAAAAAAGTTTCTCAAAAGCATCAAATGCTGAAGCTCATAGTAGCAAGATACATGGTTCTTAGGTACCTCAATAGACAAATCTACATCATTTTGTGTAGATGTCTTTCCATGTCCTCTTAGATCCATGGCCACTATCCTAGCTTTCTCCTTAATTTTGCTTGCTGCCAATGCAAATGAGAGCCTGAGAAAATAAAACTGCATAGATTTAGCATACTGTTTTGAATTTCAAAATTGATGTTCAACTACTTCATAGCAAGACACAGATAGAGGGAGAGAGCAAGCAAAACCATTCACCAACAGTCTCTGTACCCTCCAACAGAAAGAAAATTTCCAAGCATCTTGAATTAACTAAGGAATTCACTAAATAAACTGACTAAATGGTATAAGAGCATGGACATCAAGATTTTTTTAAGGTCGTCTGACCTATAAAAAAAAGGGAGTCACTAAAGTAACTTCTTGAACAGAAGGCTACTGGCAAAGCAAGATACCTAGCATTCAAGTGAAAAATAAAACATAAAGTAGTTGCACTACATTTAATTTTATTCTCAAATCCACCACCTAAGTTTTTACCCAGCTCCTTGTCTTCACTAAGTTTCCTCACTTGTAAGATGAAAGGTTCCAAATATCCCCAAAAAGTCGGCACAAATTCCTCTTCCACGCAAGTTCTCAGCTAGAAGACACTTGAACTCCCAAGCCCATTCCCTTGAGAGTTGACACAAAGCTACAAAAAGATTCTTTATAGCACACCAAGCTTGTGACTATATAAAATACAAATTTGTGGCACAACCACAATAACAGCTGTGGACTTTGGGTTTCCCTTGTTCAACATCTCTTAGATTCTCTCAAGAATAGCTGATTGAGTCTTAGCTAGATCGATGATCTAGAAAATTGGCAGGGATAGGAACACAGCTTGGAGGACTACCTCCCTATGTCTTTAAATTGGCAGGGATAGAAACACAGCTTGGAGAAATACCTCACTATGTCTCTTTTTTTTTTATAACCGAGAAATCCCCGAGGGTTAGCTGGCACGGAGTTCAAAACTCGATGGTTAATGAGCCTACCTCCACTCTTCTCCAC
This sequence comes from Solanum verrucosum, assembly GCF_900185275.1. NCBI lineage: Eukaryota > Viridiplantae > Streptophyta > Magnoliopsida > Solanales > Solanaceae > Solanum > Solanum verrucosum. Next base: position 2,049,078 of record NW_026020298.1, on the reverse strand, counting down.
TTAAATACCTGGCATTTTTCTATGCTGTGGGAGGGTTCAAACCAGTAACGTGCGCCTAACCTACATATAATGGATGCCGTTTTACCACTAGACCGAACCCAAGGGCAAATACCTCATGTCCTTTAAAAAAAACTTATTTAGAATGAGAGAAACAATAGTTTGTTCCATACTAGTCAGAATGATGTTAGAAGTAACAAAAGATACTTCTTTCTTCATTAATTGTTCTATGTAAGCAGTGGATTTTGGCTTGTACATCAAGATACAGAAGTTATACGAAGGACAAGGTTCCCCTTCAAATGGTATAATCATATCATTATCCACCCTTAACCAAGCCATTCTGCAATCAAATTACTGTTTTCTACCAAAATGTGAGAACAAGGAAGTGCAAGCTTTCCTATTTGGCTCTTCCTGATTCCCCTTTTTCTTGATCTCTCTGGCATCTTCTGCAGTCAGATGATTCTTAAACAGTTGGCATAAGCACAGGGAAAATGAAGCAACTTCAGCACAGTATGCATCAAGTCAAACTAAACTACTATTATTGTAAATAAAGGAGTTGCTATACATCTTTTGCATCTTGTTTATAAGGTTAGGCCATAAAATTGATCCTCTCCTCTTCCCTCCAAGTCACTTGCTTCTACTCAGGCAAAGCTCCTTTTTTTGGGACTTTGATGTATTATTGGTCAATTAGCGCAAAAGGATTGCCCATAAGAACAAACATGCAGAGTGAGGAATACTCCATTATTTGGATGTCTTAACTCGGATTTTGTTTGGCTATGATTATTAATAAGAAGGTTGAAATTCAATATTTTCATTCTTTTAAGAGAAAATGTGGAAAAGAAGGGTTCAAATGTAAGTTGCTCCCATATCACTTTTTGTTTGTAGACCAAAGTGTCATAAGGATTAAAAGTTTTAAAAAAAAAAAATCATCAGGATTAAATGCCTTTGTTATGATCCAAATTAAACCATAAAATGGAATGTGGTTATACACTTTGTAACCACAACTGCTACAACAGAAACATAAGAAACACTAATAATTCGGATTAGATCTTAGAAAATTGCACCAGAATACCTACCCAGAATAACCACCACCATGCAGGCAAAAAATAACAGGCCCTTCTGTCCCTGCCATATAAACATGAAATACCTGAAATGACAAAGCAAATAAAAGATGATCTTGCTACTTGACTGCAAAAAGAAGAGCATAAAGAAATGCTGTTGTTGTTTCTTAGGGGGTGACAAAGTGCAAAGAGAAAAAATATTCACTAAGAAAATTCAACAGAAGTTAGCACAAACATCATCTGAATCTGGGATCTGAATGTCATCCTCTTGATCGAAATAACCTGACCAGTCTGAAGGTGCATATTTCTGTGAAGAAGTCCTGCAGAGATAATTAAGACAAAATCTTCAACCAAATAATACTTTAATATAACTAATCAAAAACAATAAATCTCTACACTTCTAGGATTCTGGCTTTGAATTGCAAATAGAGGCACCTTTATCTGACCTAAAGCACTAAAAGAACCCCCCATACTCCCCAACCCCCAACTTTTTTTTTTTTTTATGACAAGGGAAACCCGCAGCCGCGACCCTTTCAGTCCGCACAGGGTAAAAGCACCGCTCCTATGCAATAGCTTGCAAACCACATAGGAGAGGTAACCCGCACTAGTCATGCCCCGTACGACGAGCTCGACCCAGAAGGCAAATCCCTCTAATATGTTAGCATCAAGTAAATGTGCTTTTTTAATTAAGTAATGTAAATTTCATAAGGTGCACTTGGGAAGCGCATATATATTAACAGCAAAAGGCATTGAGTTTCCTCCGAACATTTCAAGAAATCTATGAAGTCTAAAAAAGAATTGCCATTTTTACATCAGTAGAAGTTGTTAACACTATAACAAGCTATACTAGTTTTCTTTAATACAGATTGAACTTTCAACAAGCAACAACTACAAGAATGTGAATCACATATTTCAAATCAAATTTATTAGAAACCCACAATTCATAAAGCACCCAAAAATTCAATTTTTTTAATTTGGGGAAATGAACTTACTGAATGGGAGGGCGAGTAGGGGCAGAAGAAAAGGCAGAAGGGAGATTGTGGGAATTATGGGTTTCTTCTGAGCCTTCTTCTGGAAGTGATGTAAGGTTTGATGAATCCATGATGCTCACTCAATGTTTGTTTCAAGATTGTCAATTGTGATAAATGTTAACTTTATTTTATTTTTTTTCACTCTTTCTGTGATTTGATGCTTTTGCGTTATGAAGATTTCCACATGATGTGTTGGGTAAAACTTTGCCTTTCTGTTTTCAAGCCTTTTAGCCCACTAAGAAGCCCACTCCATAGTCGATTGTGGTTAAGGACGTCAATGAGACAGTTTGGTCGTTTATTTTTTTAAAAAGTAAAAAAAAAATGGATATATTATAATGTATAGTTAAAATAAGATAGAAAGTACTTATACTTTTTGGATATTTTATAATGAATAACTAAAATTATAAAAAAAAAAAATTATATCATCTCACTAAGTAGCCGTTTGGTCATGCGATACCATATCATGAGATGGAATCAGCTTTTGGACATGCTATCTCACGCTGATTCCATCTCATGATTTCATATCATGGGATGGTATTTCATATTCTCCAAAAATCATGATATGGGAATTCCATATTATAATTTGAGATTTTTGCATACAAAAATTGACCCACAAGTTTATATTATGTTAAAACAACCCCACTTTTATATCTACTAATCATTTATTTCATATGTAAATAAAATTTATAATCACATCATTACATTTTAAAATTTATTATTCTCACAAACATAAATTTATTATTCTCACAAACATAAATTTATTATTACTTTAAATTTGGTGAATATAAATAAAAACAGAGGGAGTAATACTTTTTTGACTTTTCATAGTAAAAAATGTCTCTTTCAGCTACATATGAAAATATTAAAGCAATTTAATATGAAAAAAGACAAAATTGGTGATCTATGTTTGATAATCACTATTTTCAATATGTTTGATTTTTAGCACAAAATTAATGCACTGAAAATGTGTAACTGCACACAAGTGAAACAAGGCATGAATCATTATGGTATTGACACACAAGTGAAAATTGTCATAGTTTGTGCAGTGTTACATAATTATTTGTGAGAATACCAAATGAGTGATCAAATATTTATGGTCTATGAGAATGAAAATATAGTTGTGGATGATATTAACCAACAAATGGCTCAAAGTAACAATATTGATTCGTCTTCTCAGTCATATGATCGAGTAATGCACTCACTTTGCAAGGAGATACAATTACATACACTCACTTTGTAGCCTCTCAATAATACACACAAATACACTACATACGGAGAAGCACATAGGTTACAGACCTTCAAATCATGTTCTTCATAATTCGGTATACACCACAAGATACACATTGCAAAGCAAAGGAGCAATTTCAGGAATAAAAAAATGTTGAGTATATTCAATTTTCTGCATATTCTATTACAATATAATAAAGAAAAGTTCGAAATTTTAGAAAAAAATAATAATTGTATTACTAAATTAGTCACAGTGATTTTTGAGCTTTTTAAACTGAAAAAAAGAGATCAATAATTAAGAGAATGTAATTAAGAAATTTGTTTTAAGAAATTAATTATATGATATAAATAGGAACAATTACGAAAAACATCAAAAAATTGAGAAAAAAAAAGATAAATATCATTCTTGGCTTTAAAAGCATGTCAGATCTTTTCTCCTAAGTCTAGCTTTATTATACGTATGGATTGAAAAAAGCTTGATCAATTATCTAGTGTTTGGCCATAGATTCTCAAATATTTTTGGCAAGTCATTTTTGGGTGAAGTTTTACTATGCTTGGCCATATATTTTGAGAGAAATATTTGACTTTTTAAAAGAAATTAGTATACGTGCTCGCGCATTGCGCGGATATTATAAAATATAATTGTGTTTTGAATTAAATTTATGATTTATTTTTATTTTTTTCATTTGTTGTTATAATTTATTTAAAATGTTGTTGTTCCTTCTTTCTTTTTTTTCTTGGAAGATTGTCCTAACCTGACAAATAGTAGAATAATAAGCAGTAACTTGACTTAAAATTGTCAAAAAAATTATATTATGTGCATTAAATTGATTTTATTTAGATTAATTCGTATAACTTTTCAAGAATTAATTTCATAAGCAAGTCACATATAGTTAGTACTGATAAAACCAACTGAAATATAATACGAATTCAAAATAAATAATAATGTGAGGAGTAATAATTAATATAATTAATATTATTAAATGATATTCTTTTAACAGAAAACTACTCACAACAATATCAACGTTTATTTATGTTTGAATATTTTATATCAAATTTTTCATGGTTTATTCATAAAAAATTAAGTTGTTATTTTTATAAGTGGTAGATGTTATTCTTAATATCAAGTAGAATGCGTTATGGTCTCTGAGAAATAATTTATGTTTTTTCCCTATAAATTTACGAAAATGGCAATAATTCTGACAACCTCCCCACCCGAAATGAATTTCTACTTATATTTTCTATGTTAAATTTTGATGATTATGTTTTCTATATTAACTTTTTATGATTTCACGGATCTAAAGTGTGTTTAATGTGTTTGTGAATAGACCTTATTATGCAAAAAAAAAAAAAAAATCTATTTGAGCAACATATATAAAACCAATTTCTTTTGAAGAATTGTAAAAAAATTAGTAATGAATAATATAATTCGATCTTGTTGAATAAGAAGTTTTTCTTGCTTAATGATTACAATATTTCACTTCATATTTTACTACCGTTATGTGCATGGTCTTGAAATAACACTTATAATTTTATAGTTATGCATTTATCTTGAATATAGAGAAAAGAGAAGATCTTATTGATATGCAATAATTTCATGTGTGATTAGTTAAAAATAGTATATTATTTATAAGAATGATGAACCAATTTTTCCTATTAACTTTTAACAATTAATTCTTATGAAGAGAAAAATGGGTGGTTAAGAAGAAAGAAGGTTGCAATCATATTTTAATTCAAAATGTTCACTTAGAATTAATGACCGGGATAAAGATTAAATTTTAAAATGAAGAAGCAATAAGGAGCCAAAAATATAGGATAAATTATATTTAGAATAGCAACTTAGATTAATTCAAAATTTAAAATCAAAATAATTAAAAAGAAAAAGAAAAATCTAACTTCCACGACTAACCTAAAGTGGCGCATTTATTACTATTATTTTTTGTGGTGCTAACATGTGACATTATTTTTTCTCCTATTATATATAGATAGATACTTAATAATATTTTAAATCCTATTAAATTTTTAAAAAATTAGTATAAAGTGCCAAAACTAAATCCTATTGTATATTTTCGTGATTTTTCTGGTGGATTATATTAGGAATTTTTTGATTTTTTTTCTAATCCTTTTAATTTATTTATTGATTTTCCATCATCTTTAGTATGCATTTTTTTCCCATTATCTTTAGTATGCAATTTACAGAAATGTTCATCTTTATTTTAATAATTTTTTATTTAAGATTAAATAAAGAGGATTAGTTTCTCGTGTTTGTTGTTTTGAGTGGAGATAATTAAATTATTGTGTGACTTGTTAGGAATGTTACTGTATTAAAGTTCTAAATATTTTTTTAAAAATAAAAAATAAAAACAGTTTTCCCGTTACATGTGACTAATTTTATTTTATTTTTTAAATGATAAATAAATAAATATATATATATATACAAACAACATTATTTATTGGATTTAAAAATGAAAACAGATGATCAAAATAAATATCATACTCATTAGAAGTACTTTTATAGTTATTATTTTTATTCAATAATAGAGAGACACTTTAAATATGTGTAAATAAGAAATTTGGTTGATTTCTTGATGCAAGTATTTTCACCTATTTTTGTAGTATTGTCGTAATTAAAATAAAATGTGCTAGATATAAATATCAAATTTTGAGATTTTTTCAATTACAACAGGAGCATCAAATATTGTCAAAAAGTTTTTTTTATTTTTATTATTTTGTAAAATTTCATACTCTAAAATGCAACAAACTTCAAGATTTAACATATTCACTCATATTATGTACATTTTTTTTCTGATACACAAAATATATTATAACATAAGATATAAATGGAGATAGAAAATTAAATAGATATTCAAATACTTTTGAGACAAAAATAGATAATAAGATGTAACAAATAAACAACACATACCAAAGTACAAATTAAATTATATCTGAGAGGGAAAGTAAGTAGTTTATTTCAATTTATTTTTAATATCACATATTTAATATAGTCATGAATTTCTCATTCATTGATGTGTTTTATCATCTTCATATGAGATTTGAAAAGAAAGTTAAAAGATGCAGAAATAAAAAGAAGAAGAAAAACTCTTGTATTAGATATATTACAATAAAATCATAATCGTTAAGTTACTTTTCTTTGTAATTTAATTCATTTTTTATTATGAATATCTACTATATCATGCAAAAAAAATATTTGAAAAAGTTTAGCCTTGAAAAATACAATTTATTATATTTTGAAAGTGATTGTGACATGATAATGATGAAAATGATAAATTTTAATAGTGAAAAATATAGTTATAAGTAAATTTGATGTTTTGTGCTTTATCACTATTGGGTAAATCTTTCTGAAGTCTAGTCCATTGTGATTCAAGCAAGTCTTTATTCTCAGTATATCCTCAATATATTTGCATACAGAAAAGCATCAAATATTCATGCAACGTATCTAGAATCTAACAAAAAATTAACAATTTTTTTATTGAAACTGAATTATCCTCAATTGAAACTATAACTAAATCATACTTATCAAAAACGATCTCTTCACACGAGTGGAACGACACATATATGCATGCCCAAAACACTGCTTTGTTTGAGATATAGTGTGATTTTGATTAGTATGTAGAATGGAGATGCCTATTTTCAAAAAGTTTTTAAATTAGATTTATTTATTTATGAATATTTAAAGATAAAGATTACACGAGCAGTTGAGCAATTTTAGGTAGCTTCTTTAAAATTCAAATAAAAAAGTAACCACTTTGTCATGTTATATTTTTTTCTACATGGGTTAATTTAAATTTTTCTGTGTTCTTCATTTTTTTGTCCATGTTTTCCATTCTATTTTAATGTTTCCATTCTATTTAAATTCCATGTTAAATTTTTCTACGTGGGTTAATGTTTCTATTCCATTCATTCTCTCTCTATATATAGTAAATGTTCATTAAAAGAGATCATCAAAGTTTGTGGGAATTTTTTTTACCGTATTTAATATATATTTATTATATTAAATGCTCATTAAAAAAGTTTTTTTTTTAATTTTTTTTTGGCCAGTTGCCATTTTATTCATTCAATAAAGAGATAAATACAAAGTCATTGCCCATATCATCAGACCAAAATAAAATAAAAATAAAAATTAGGCCTAGTCTAAAAGAACTAGCCCAAAATATGAAAAATGTTCTCTAAGGTCCCCACCACTTTTAGGAAAGTGAGCTGACCAAATCCCTTCTTCTCTACTGCTTGAAGAACTCGTCGAAAAGCATGTCTACTTCTTCAAGATCGACTTCTTCAGGCCTCAATATCGTCTTCCTCATTACCTCTTCTTTTTTCTTTTTTTTCTGTGCTGAAGCTCTTTGTTTCTTTAGGTGATGACTGATGCAGGAAGTGTAGCTGTTGGAGCTTTTGTGTAGGCGAAAATCTTCGTTGTCCCTTAGTTAAGTACTCATCCTCTAGATCTGTACCATAGCCCTTCTCCCCTTCGTCTCTTGATGAGTATTTGTTTGCTAGGCTAGTAGTTAACTCTGTGTAACATAGTTGTATTTCCTTGATATATATTATAATCAATTGTATTAGCCGTTTGTTGTATTTTCTTCTTCTGGTACTGTTGTGTCTCCTATTTCGCTTCTCGTATCTTGTGATTTGTGGCTGCACCTTCTGCTTTGTTTTATGTATCATTATGAGTGATTATGCGAGTCTTGATCCTGTAGTTAGGAATTTGTGCTTTATCCGAATTTAGGATCTTCCTTAACACCAGAGGGAGCTCTTGCCAAGCCTGATATTCATGATCTGTTTGTGATTCAATGTCTACATTAGCCAAGGCGTCAACCAAATAGTTACCCTCTTTGAAGACATGAGTAATTGTTGCTCTGGTCTTCTGAAGTAGTTCCTGTATTTCCTCCACCCTTTCTATTATTTCCCAAGGAATCCTCCAAGTCTTCAGAACGATCTTCTTGAGACTTATTGAATCTGTTTCAATTATAGCATTCCATAACCTTCTCCTCAGACACTCTCTAAGAGCTGAAAGAATTACAATTGTTTATGCTTCCATGTTTGTTACAATTCCTATTCTTTTAGCTTTAGCATAGATTAGATCACCCCTACTGTCTCTAATACAAAAACCAAAGGAGCTCTGACCTGGATTTCCTTGGCATGCACCATCTGTATTACATTTTACTTGGTGTTCTTTTGGGGTCTCCATGTAACTCTTAAGTAATACAACTTGGGTCTGTAATTGTGTAATCTGATTATGACTTTCTGCTAGGACCATTTTAAGTTCTTTATCCATGGGAATTGAAACTTCACCATCTGTCTCACTACTTCCAATGTCATGGTCACCATGTTTTCACAGCTAAAGCAACTCCCATGTTTGAGGGCATTCCTTATTTTTCATAAACTCCACATTATGATAGCTGGCATGACTTTATAAATGCTCTTTAGTTTAGGTGTTGCCTCCTGCTTCCACCAAGCATTGATGAGTTGTTATAGGTGCATCCCTTCTATGTTAATTCATGCATGATTGGCGAAAAACCTCCATAGTTTAGTAGTTATGGGGGCTGTTAGGAATAAATGAGTAATTGTTTCCTTCTCTTTTCTATCACAGCACAAACATATGGAAACTATATTGATTTTCATCCTCTTTAAGATTGTCATCAGTGGCTATTCTTCTCTTTCACACTCTCCATAGGAAGAAATTGATCTTAAAAGGTAGCCCTTTATTCCAGATGAGTTCATAGTCCGTTCTTTGATCATGTTTGGCTCTCATCAATTCCCAAGTGAAATTGAACCTCCCAGTGAATTTGTTATCCACCATGCTACATCATTGGTAAACTGGATATTTGGTGGTGAAATATTCTCCATGATGTAAATTGTCAATTATGTTGACAAATTTTGTAGTAGCTTGTCTCTATTCCACCCCTATGTTGTGCTAAAAGCTTTAACCTCCAACTCTTCTTCTCTTGCATTCTCCTCTATGTGATACAATGCTCCTTGTTTAGTCCAATTGTCAAACTAGAATCTAGAGTTTCCAGCCTTAACCTGCCACCAGATTTCATGTTCTACTTCACCCCTGATTGCTGTCATTTTCCTTCACAAATGTGATGTGTTAAATCCCTGAGAAAAAATAGGGTGGTGCTTCTTGTAGTATTTGTTCCACATATATACAACCCATAATGAATTTGTAGAAGTTCTAAAGTTCCACGAGAGCTTAGCAACGAGGGCCTTTGATACATTATGTAGTGATCTCCACCCCAAGCCCCCTTCAGTTTTTGGATAGTACATTGTATTCCATGCCACCAGTGCTTATTCTTAGACCCTAAAGAATTTTGCAAAAATTCTATGCATCTGGTTAATGACACAAGTTGGAGGGTTCATAGCTGATAGAACTTAAATTGGTATAGACTGAAACACATGGATTATCAACACATATCTGCCCCCAAAAAAGAGTAGTCTGTTTTGCCAAAGACTAATTTTCTTCATCACCTTCTTAATCAAAACCTCAAAATGGGATTTATTCCTCCTCCCATAAAAAATGGGGCACCCCAGATAAGTAAAAGGAAAAGAACCTTGCTTAATTCCTGTAATCTTTCTTATTTGTCTGCAAGTTCCTACTGGTACCTTCTCATGCAAATAGATGAGATTCTTGTCAATATTTATCATTTGTCCAGAAGTTATTTCATAGCCCCTTAATACCTTCATCATCTTTTTCATTGAATTAGGATGTCCTGAACAAAACAAAATAGCATTATCTGCATAAGATAAATGATTATTCTCTGGGCTCCACTTTGGTAATCCAAATCCCTTAAAATTTTGATCCTTAAAAAGCTGATTTAGATTTCGAGCCAGAATTGCAACTGCTATGATAAAGAGGGTTGGTGAGAGAGGGTCCCTTGCTTCAATCCTCTAGTTGACTGAAAGAAAACCAAAGGATTGCCCATTCATGATAACTGAGTACCAATTGTTAGATACCAGCCTTACCACCATGTCTATTATTCTTTCTGAGAAGCTAAAACTTATAAGCACCTTAGAGAGGAAGATCCATGATACTCTATCATACGCCTTCGTCATGTATAACTCCACCACCACATTAGTAAGTTTATTTTTTCTATTGATGTCTCTGACTATCTCCTGAGCCAAAAAGACATTTTCAGTAATACTTCTCCCTTTCATAAACCCTGCTTGATGTTGTGAGATTATTCCGGGGAGCACTGCCACCAATCTCTCATGTAGCATCCTTGATATAATCTTATTAGTGAATGTGCTTAAGCTAATAGGTCTCAGGTCCCCAAAGTTATCAACCACTTTTTTAAGGATTAATATCATATTGGTATAAGTAATAAATCTTGGAAGTTCTTGTCCATAGAAAAAAACTCTTACCATGTTACTGATATCCACACAATGTTCCAGCAACATTGGAAGAATTGCCAGAGAAGCCATCTGGACCACTTGCAATATCCCCATTCATGGCAAAAACCACCTATTTGACCTCATCCTCTGTTGGTAATTTTCCCATGTCTTCATTTTGTTCATCTAAGACCAATTTAGGTATGATATCTAACATTGAGAAATCAGTGGGGTTATTATTTTCCATAAATTGCTCCTTAAAAACATGTACTGCCTCTTCTCCAATATTCTGAGTTGAAGTAATATCATCTCCTTGTCTAGATTTTATTTTTAAGATCTGCAGCTTTCTTCTCCTACCCTTGACATATGCATGGAAAAACTTGGTGTTTCTATCCCCCTCTTGGAACCATCTCATCCCTGCCTTTTTCTTCCAATAATCTTCCTCAATGTGCAAATATCTTTTCAGTTCTGCTTCAGCTTTCCTTAGTGAGCTCCTATTTTCTTCTGTTGGATTGATTTCCAGTTGCATTTCTTTTGCCTTTACAATGTCCTCCAAAGTTGCTACCTGCTAGAAAAAGTTTCCAAAAGTTGTTCTGCTCCACTGGACCAGTGCTTGTTTAACCCTTTTTCAGCTTGGTGTGGACAATTGTAAAAGGTGATCATACAGCCTCCTCTTTCCAAACCTCCTCCACTATCTTCTAAAATTTTTTGTGCTTGGTCCAGAAATTTAGGAATCTGAAAGGCTTCAGTACGTGCTCTTGTGTTATACTGCTGCATGTAACATAAAGTGGAGCATGATCTGACCCCTCTCTGATCAAATGATGCACTTCACTTTCTTGTAAAATATTCATGAATTCATTATTCCCAATGACTCTATCAAGTCTTTTGAATATGCAATCCTGCTCTATTCTACCATTCCACCATGTATAGCAGCTACCAGAGAACTTGATCTTATGTAATGCACATACATTCATGCACTATACAAAGTCGTTTACCTCACTTTGAGTAACTGGCAACCCTCCTAACTTCTCTGATTCATCCATTATAGTGTTGAAATCTCCCCCTACCAACCAAGGGTAATTTGTATTATTTGCCATTAGCTCTAAGTCCTCGCACAACTCCAATCTATCTAGAGCACTACATCTAGCATACAATGCAGTTATCTTGAAGAGACTATGAGTGTCTTTATGCTTGAAGGAAGAGGTAAGTTGTTGCATGGTGTCTGTGTATTCTTGTTCCTCACATTCCTCATCCCAAAACACTCAAATCTTTGAAGAGTAATTAACGCTGGCATACTGCTTACCAAGTTTTCTCCTATAGTTATCTAACTCTGCTGGACTTTGAAAAGGCTCTAAAAGAGCACTATATGAGTAGTGATGTTGTCTATTTAGGTTCAATAATCACTCAAAGAATTTTGTGATTTTACTGACCTAATATTCCAAAATAGAGTTTTACCTATCATTGATCAAAATCTGCATGCCTACTTTTGCTACACATTGTATTGACATAAGACAGATCTGGATTGTTATATCTATTCATCCCAAGTTTGTTTTTTAACATTTGTATTTGTCTAGGTGGCAAATCTCCTTCCCTGCTGATCTGGTTTATGTTGGCCTCAAATGTTTCTTCCTCTTTTGTATCTTGTTTCTCCTGCAACTATTGTGGTGCCAACTTATCTAATTTTGGATTATCTAATTTTTCCTTTGTTGGTGTTGTTGCTTTAATCACCCCTCCGATTTATCTTTTATGTTACTCATGTGTTGGTTTCCTTTGTTGTGTTTCACTAATTACTTCCTCACATTCTTGCCTCTATAAATCAAAGTTGCCAGAATTATTTGTTGTAGGGATCTCTAAGCTATCAGTTGCAGAAATTTGTTTCAAACTTGTGCTAGTCACTCTTCTTTGCATTGTCTTAGATGTTCCTGCCTCACTAATTTAGCCTGTTATCTCCATGATTGCATCCACTTCCTTCCCTACTGATTTATTGTTCTTGCCCCTACTTCCAATTGTATGTCTGCAACCTTGGGATTTTTATGTTCTTGCTCCTTGTTATGTTTTTGTGCAGCCTCCATGTCTTCTTCTAAAGCCCCAAATTGTTTTTTTATCCATCTTTGTGTTACTCTCCTGATGTGGTTTTTGGTTCCAGACTTGTTCTAGTTTCCTTCTTTGATTGTAGTATCCTCTTCTATATCCAGATCTTCCCCTCTGCTTCTTAAATTCTATCTCTTTTGACTTCTTCCCTTTGTCGTTCTTTTCTTTGGCATTGTCTTCTACATTGTTTGTTATTTCTCCTCTTTGATCCCCTTGATGATCTGTTTCTCCCTTTTGTTCCTGCTCCTTTCCAGCTCCCTCATCATTTTCTTCTTGTGGATATAGTTCTGGATGAACATTGTCTCGCCATATGTTTTTAGGTATGCAAATTTAGGTTTTTGTGGATATAGTTCTGGATGAAGACCTATGTTATTAGGTATGCAAATTTAGGTCTGGCCTAGTGTTATAGTTGAATGGGGGTAATTATGTATTTTCTCTTCTTTGAACTTGAAATCACAATCCACTTAGGGAGGAATTTTAATGTCGGTAAAAGACTACAACTAGTAGTCCTATTTTAACCTACCGTCATTAATAATTCAAGTCCTTTTAGGAGACAATTTTCTTATAGCTACTTTTGAAATCTATAAATAGATGTGATTCTTGCTCATTGTAGCTTACTTTCGCGGGATCTTGGATAGCAGCACGACATAAGGTATTCTTTTTATCATGGCTTCTTTTGTTCTCCCCCCTTTCCCTTTTTTTTTTTGGTTTTGTTTTGTGTTATTTTTGTAGGTTAATAGAAGCAATATTTGTATTTTGTGGAAGTTATACAATGGAGAACTTTTTTGTCGTAACACAAGAAGTTGGCTTTGAGGCGTGAAGGGATGGATATGTGTCCCTGCCTTAAGAAAGGTAATTTAAAGGCAACCTTATGACATAAAGAGGATGAATACGCATCAAAAGTTAATTTGTGGTATTTTTAAGGTGTAAAGAGGATGAATACGCATCCCCACCTTAAGGGAGGTAATTTAGAGGTAATCTTTTGGTGTAAAGAGGATGGATACACATTCCCACCCTAAGAAAGGTAAATTTGTGGGTTTTTAAGGTGTAAAGAGGATGAATACACATCGCCACCTTAAGGAAGGTAATTTAATTTAGAGGTAATCCTTTGACGTAAAGAGGATGGATACGCATCCCCACCTTAAGAAAGGTAATTTGGAGGTAATTTTTTGGCATAAAGAGGATGGATACTTAGAGGTAATCTTATGCTGGAAAAGGATGAATACTCATCCCTGCCCTAATAAAATGTAATTTGAAGGTCAAGACTTGAAGACTTCTACTTCCGAACTTGAACAATTTGAAGACTTCAACTTGCATACTTGATTGATTCGTCAATTATCTTGCAAACTTGAAGAATTTGAAGACTCAAACTTGCAAATTTGATTGATTTTATGCTTCAACCTGCAGACTTGAAGAATTTGAAGACTTCAACTTGCAAACTTGATTGATTTGAAGACTTCAATTTGCAGAGTTGAAGAATTTGAAGACTTCAACTTGAAAATTTGATTGATTTAGAGAATTTAACTTGTAGACTTGAAGAATTTGGAGACCTCAACTTGCAGACTTGAAGAATTTGAAGACTTCAACTTGAAAACTTGATTGGTTTGAAGACTTCAATTTGAAAATTTTGAAAGACTTCAACTTGCAAACTTGATTGATTTGAAGACTTCAACTTGAAGACTTGAAGAATATGAAGGCGTCAACTTGCAGACTTGAAAAATTTGAAGATTTCAACTTGCAGACTGAAAGAACTTGAAGACTTGAAGAATTTGAAGACTTCAACTTATAGACTTGAAGATTTTGAAGACCTCAACTTGGAGACTTGAAGAATTTGAAGACTTCAACTTGCATACTTAGAGATTTTGAAGACATCTACTTGTAAACTTGAAGAATTTGAATATTTCAACTTGCACACTTAGAGAGTTTTGAAGACTTCAAGTTTTGAAGCAACTTATATTCATAGGGGTTCGCCCCCATCGAGTCACCACCATTTGGTGCAAGTCTGAAGTTTTGGTGAAAGATTACTTATAACTTTAACTTTCATGTGACAAATCAGGTGGGGACATGGGGGTTTTTGATACTCATGCAACTGAACTTAGAATATGGTTCTAAGCGCCTATGTACGTCAGTGAAGAGGATTGAGTCACAACGTAGTTCTGGAGAGTTTTTTTTAGTGTCATGCATAGTTTATACTCTTGCGTGCCAAGAGTGACATGCAGTTTTGACTCGTACCTTAAGCAGCATTTCAACATGAAGACTTGACTCAAATTTAAAGAGCTTTGTGACATACAGTTTAAACTCATGTTTCAAGGAGCATTTACACTTGAAGATTTAACTCAAATTTAAAGAGTTTTGTTACATACAGTTTGAGCTCGTGTTTCAAAGAACATTCAGCTTGAAGATTTAACTCAAAATTTGAAGAGCTTCGTGACATACATTTTAAGTTCGTGTATCAATGAGCATTTTATCTTGAATATTTAACTCATATAGATTAAGCTCGTGTTTCCAAGAGCATTTTTTCTTGAAGATTTGTCTTGAACTTAAAGAGCTTCATGATGTGTGAGCTTTCCAACTTAGAGATTTAGCTCAAATTTGAAGACCTTTCAAACATAGAGATTTAGCTCAAATTTGAAGAGCTTTGTGATATACAATTTAGGCTCGTGCATCTAGAAGCATTATAACTTGCGATTTGAGCTCATGTGATAAGGAGCATTGTAACTTGCAGTTTAAGCTTATGTGTTAAGGAGCGTTATAACTTGTAGTTTAAGCTTAAGGAGTGTATAGACATACTTGACTCTTCAAAGCCATCTTCGGATGCAGACTTGCCCACATTTTGGACTTTTTTTAGATCTTAAACTGCGTAAGGCCCACCGACAAGAGATTGTTGATCTCCTTTTATAGTCATGCTTAATTTCATGTGATGTGCATGAGTTACTAACTCTTCGAATGTATTGGACTTTAATCCTTGCAATATATTGTGAAGACCCTAATTCACGCCATGAATGCACATTTCAATACTACAAGTTTCACTAAGGCGATATTTGCCGTTGAAGCTCAAACTTCTCCAGCGATTGATAAAGTCAACAACTAGCTCATCTTCATGTTGGTGTGCCTTTGGAAGTTCAATTATACTAATGACATATCTTATGCTATAGAAATGATTGGGGAACTCTTGCTCTAACTGTTTTCAACAATCTATAGAATTAGGCTTGAGATCTGTGTACCAATCAAAGGCCTTTTCCTTGAGAGATCGAACGAACTATTTGACGAGATAATCATCATATGCCCCAGCATCATTGCAAGTCTGATAAAGTGCGCTATATGTTATTTGATTATTTTTTTTGTCAAATTGTTATAGCTTAAGAAGTTGATAGCCCTCTGCACTTCCAAGTTATCAATATTTTGTGTATACAACTTTGCATATGAGAAAATTTGGACGAGGACTTAGATTTGTCTCCAATGACCTCAACGATAAAGTCCTTCCATTGATCAAAAGGAATCAAACCTAAAGCATAGAGATGAATCTCTTTGATCTTTGTTTGCTTTATGCACGATTCTCCTTCATCTTGAATTTTAGGAAGCTTTAGAGGTGTTTGACTCTATCTTCTCTCAATCATGTTATCCATCTTATTTGTTAGCTTATAAAGTTTAGCATCTTGTTCGTGTGCGCACTTTGTCAAGCCTTCAATTGCTTTAGTCAAGCTTGCTAGTTGTTCTTCTATAGTGGAAGACATTTTGATATTCTTTGATACTTGAAAAGTTGAGATGAGAGATAGAGATAGTCCTACTGGGTGAACCAAAATTTGTAGACAATAAAATTCACTTCGAGAAAATAATAATCAAGATTGGAAAATAATGCAACAATCATTTTTATTGATTTTATATATGAGTGTGACAATCTCTATTATTCCTATGATTAGTCTTTTCAGATATAATTCAAGGACTCTTGTTCTTGAACTTGATCTTGGATTCAAGGGCTTTGGTGCTTGTTCTTGAATCTTCGATGAACTTAAACATGATTTTGTGAATTCGATGAATTTGATATGAACTTGAACTTGATGATGTTGATCTTGAATTCAAGGGCTTTGGAGCTTATTCTTGAATCTTCGATGAACTTGAACTTGATTTTTTGGGTTTGATAAACTTGATTATCTTGATCTTGTATTCAAGGGCATTGGAGCTTGTTCTTAAATCTTTGATGAACTTGAACTAAATTTTGTGGATTTATAAACTTGATTATATTGATTTTGAACTTGATCTTGGATTCAAGGGCTTTGGAGCTTGTTCTTGAATCTTCGATGTACTTGAACTTGAACTTTATCTTGATCTTGATCTTGACTTTTACTTGAATTCAAAGGATTTGAGCTTATTCTTGAATTCTCGAACTTGTAGCTCGTGGAGAAATCTGCGGCTTTTGATCCATGAGCTTTCTCTCGCTTCTTGTTAGAATTTTTAGTCCATTTTATGAATTATGAAGATTCTTATTTATAGTTTTAGAATAGAAGAATTGTGATTGGAACAAATTTTCTCTTCGACCAATTTGATTTAAGTGACATGTCATATGGGTTTTATGGAGCGAGCTTGTTATTTGACACATGCCATGATCCTATTGGCTTCTTTGTTTGACTTGGCATGCCACATCATTTACCACGTGACACAAAAAATGGGTCTCTAGGATGAGATGAAGTTGAACTTAACAAACTGGGGTCATCTATTGTAGCTCAAATCAATTAATTTAGACTTTAATTAAATCAATATTTATTGGACTTAAATAATCAACTCAATTATATTGATCCATAATATTTATTCGGACCAGTAGATTCATAAATTTAATAAAATCCGAATCATTTTATAAATTTATATTTAACAAATTTTAAATGATTACAAGAAGTTACAAATGGATAGATAAATGTTAAAAGATATAAAATAAATAGCAATTCATACCTTCAATATAGAAACATACACTACGTCAATGCAAATAAATAGTTTAAAAACCGGTTGAAATGGAAAATTAAATTGAGCTTAATTCAGGATTCTCTTAGAATGAATTAAGACTTGAATGAGCTAAGAGTGAACCCAATTCAAACCCTTAAAATTTTGGACAAATTAAGTGAGTTAATTATAATTAGGCTCATTTTTCACGCCCCAAAGTATGTACATCACATGTATGACTTTTGCCTTGTCATCGTACATCACATGTATTAGCTGTTCCAGCAGAATGACTTGAAGACTACACCAAAAAGACATTATACTTTTGTACAAGTATATTTGATAAAACTCCACTTTTCTCAAATATATATATGGAATAGAAAGTAAAACATACTAGTCGATAGTTGGAATTTGGCTTCCGAGTTGAATTTGAGTCTGTTAAATAGAAAGAGACGTCAATGATATTTTCTTCTGCTAAATCGATAGTCGAAGTCACAAGTAATCTCCATCTCGAATCAACCACCAAACCAAGGTTTCAGAAGGCATTGGGTATCAGCACAAGTAGAGGTGACGATTGAGCGGGTTGAATCAAATTTAGATAGGTCATAATGGATTAAGATAACAATCGAATCAAAACACAATTCTACCCAAATTCGCTTGGGTCAAAATGGGTTAGGTAATGGATTACATTACCGATCTAGATCCAATCCAACTCAACCCAATTTTTACCAAGACTAATTGTTCTATTTGTTCTTTTAAACTTTTTTAGTACCTAATAGTTTTTTTTCTCTTTATTATCGCTATATACAATATATCAAATTGAAAAAAAAAAAGTTTTTAAAAAATATTTTGACAAGATTTTTCATGAGCAAATTCGAGTTACATACCAACCCAATTTTTAATAATTTGAAATAGGTTGATCTAATGAATGAGCGGGCCAGTTAAACGAGTTGAACGAATTGAGTTTGATTGTGGGCAAGGTTTTGGCATTAGCTAGCATGTGGATGCCAAAAAGTTCCAAGTAAGATTAGTTAAAAACGGAAATCAATGGCATAAAAAAAGAAGTGACGTTATCTTGTGTCACTTACATATGCATATTAAATCCCAAGATGATCTCAATCCACAACATATAACTTAAAAGGACAAATTACTTAACTACACTCATTTACTTACCTTAATATTCATTTATCCCTACTTATTTCAAAAATTTCAAAAATCCCTTATTTACTTATGTATCCCGCATGTATCCCGTTATGTGGAATGTATCAAGCGCTATGTATCCCGTGCACAACGTTATGTATCCCGCTATGTGGAATGTATCAAACCTAATATATCCCGTGCACAACGCTATGTATCCCGCAAACATCATTTTTAAGGAATTTTTGGTAAATAGAAAACTAGAAGGGATAGGATGTTATTTAGTACTTATAATATGTGGTTCCTATAATTTATACTAACTTAAATTCAGCCAACAATTTCCTTTTATGCATTCCTTGTTGGTAGACAGAGAAGTTGACCTCAAAAGAGTGTTATTCCAGAGAACCCTGCATAACTACATAACTATAATCATCAAGGTATCCTCATCATTTAAAAGAGCCACTGAATGTTGGAGGTAGGGAAGAGAAGCAACAACGTTTTCAACAAAAGAGCCACTGATTCAAATAGACATCTCTATTCCATGAAATCTAAAATCTAAAGAATGCTCTTCATTACTTAAAATAGCATCATCTCGTGCACATGTGTGGAGCAGTTTATCCCAGAGAATCTCATATTTGACATATCCATAATAAAGATTAGTACTAGAGCATGGCAAAGAAAGATTGTAATACTGCATTAGTCCCCCATCCGCTAAAAATAAATTATAAGCAAGTGGTTTGTAATACTGCATTAGTCCCCCATCCGCTAAAAATAAATTATAAGCAAGTGGTCAGTACCTAAGAAATTATCATCATCTCTGAAAAACCAGATACCTTCCCATTTCGAAAAGTTATTAAACAGAATAAAAGCATTTATCCCATTCGACAAGGTATTCCGTCAATCATTTATTCTGGTACCTAAGTGACTCATTATTAGGATATTGAGTGAAAGATTGACTTCAACTGACGGCTATGGGTCTTAGATCATATGACATCATACACTTTAAATTGTGTTTTCTTTCACCTCATGATATGAAGATTATGCAAACATCTGGTCTAAGATCCACATATTCTAAGTAATGTGAGCTCCCAATTTGATAACATATAACTCATTCCTTCTTGAAGCACATAAATCTATCATCCTCCTACTTAAGCATTGACATCAATCTTTGGATTGCATTCCCAGTCGATTTTGATAACTAAAATAATCTTATACGATTCCTTAACATGGATGTCAGAATGTCAGGACATTCTCTTGATCAGCAAAGTTAAGGAAACTTGGTTTCATACAACATATAAATTAAGTTCACTATCACCACAACTGGGAACCGGAAAACTAGGAGCACTTTCTTTTAATAGCTCTGCTGAACCCCAAGCAAAATGCAAGAGAGGGCACAACACATAGATGATGGATAATGTCATGCTGTGTAGCATGCTTAACATTGCATAACTGGACATGCAAAACACTCCCAATAAAAGATCTTCATAAATGGTGGATACCGCAACAACAGAGTTGTGCTAATGAAGACTTGTCATTATATGTTCACTAATTAATGATGGAAAAAAATATATGTTCAATATTTAATCTTAAAGACAACTCCTTAACATAGATGATTTAGAGAGTCCCTCAATAAAGGTAGCCACCACATAGGACAACTGCTTGATCTTATACCACATTACGATACTCTACAAGTATTTGATTAATAATAAAGCAATAAATACCCAAAAAGGAAACAAGTTGCATACCGTCCAACAATAATCTTTTGATTTTTTTAAGTGGAAAAGACAAATAATGGAGACAGAATAGTCTGGTGAAGATGGCTAAAGCTAGCTCGTATGGAAATGAGGACAAAACGTGCTTGATACCCATGGTGGTAGCCATCTATCTCCAGATCCTGTAATTACTCAATCATATACTAGTAAGTGTACTCTCAATTTGTTCCTCAGAATCTCCATTTCACCATTCTTACGGCTGTTCAGAAATGGGATATTTTCTCTAGCCAAAATGTGGAAACTACATCATTTGGCAATTTTCATAAAAGACACTACATTTGTCTATATTTTCCACCTGATTAGCTGGCAAACTATAATTACTTGAGCATATTGCTGGCTCAGTTTTAGCAGCATTACCAGCATTTTTCTTTCAAAGCTCCACCTAGGTCAGTACTTAAACCTTTTTTAAGCTTTCACAAATAAGGGTACTCTCCCATCAGGCCATTATACACACTCCTTTACTCACTAAGCCATACTTCAAACTCTTTGTTCTGTATGACATAAGATACATTTTATACCAGGATTTAAAGGTTGCAATTGTGTAAATAAATACTCATACTACCCTAAACATGTCATACACAAGTAGAACCTTAGAGAAATTCTATAGAATCCTAAAATAGAATAGTTACCTCACAGTATGATCCATGATAGAATTCACACAATATCCTTCACAAGAAGTCTCAAGAGAACATTTCACACAAACTTCCACACCTCAAAATCAATCTCTACTAGACTAGTGTCAAATCTTGCTAAATATGTTTTCTTAGACAAGCAAGCATACAGCTCAAGGTAATGGTTGGAAATACCTATAAGACAGATTTTAAGCATGGAAGTGGAGGAAATATGGAAGTAAGGAGGAAAGCAAGAAAAGCAAAAACAAGGAAAAGAGAAGGAAGTCAGGAGGTACTAAAATTTCTTAAAGCACGCTCCTTTTCTCAAAGCATATTTCAAGCTCTTAATTTTTTATTTTCTCTTGGCTTCCTACCTGATGTTTTTGTAGCCAATTTGGAGGCAAATTAATCCGGATTCCCATTGGGAAGTCTAGTTTTGGAGGGGAGGGAAGCACTCCCTACCTACAATAGAAGACTCCATCCTCAGTGTTGGAACCCAAAACATGTAGTTAAAATAGTGGATATTCATCAGCCCAAGACATTACTCTAAACATGTCATACACAGGTACAAACTTAGAATCCTAAAACACGAGTTGTTACCCTATAGTATGATCCATGACAGAATTAGCACAATGTCGAAGAAATCTTCCTACACATCTCAGAATCAATCTCTTCTAGCCAAGCAACAAATCTTGTTAATTTTTTTTCCTTAACATGCTGAGGGAACCCCCAACTCCAAAGAGAAGCATATACATATTTTAGAAAGGTAAAATGTAAGATACGCTCAATAAATCCATATGAATATCTAAGAAGTATGATTATCACAAAAGAACACAACATCAGTTTCACTACATCAACAACAGGTCAACAAAAATTATATATTATACAATAGAGCAAAATAGCAGGAAAACAAACCAAGGAAGAAGAGAACTTTACAAGTTGATTAGATTAGGTAATGATGGTCAATCCGAATGTGAAGAAGAAGAAGAAGAAGAATCATAGTAATATTGGGGAGGAGGCGCAGCAACAAAATCTTGGTTATCATAAAGTGATGAAGATGAAGAAGAAGCAGAAGAATTGTAAGAGTAACGGCGATAGTAATAAGGGTCAGGAGGGACACAAAGGAAAGTCCAAACACAACGAGCTAAGCGACCCAATTGTTGAAGAGGGAAGCAGATGACCAGATCCAAAAGCTCTTCGCTGTCAATTGGGTCTGCCAGACATGACAAAAATTGCCAAACTTCTGCTGATGTCTTTGCCACTGACACCAGTAATACTCCATTGAATGGCATTTCTCTAATCCTTCAATTTCAATGTCAAATTTTTTTGGGTTTCTAATACTCCATGTCCCTTCTTCTTAGCATTTCATCAAGCAGTTGGTGTTGTTGACCACGGCTTGAGTTGGTAGCAATAATATGTTAACTCTATTTGTTGTGCTAACACCATGTTTGGCCAAATTTAGTTTTATTTGAGACTGCTTATTTTCTTTAAAAAAAAATGCTTAATGTAATCAAATCTTTGGCAGAAAATAAAAAGTTTTCAAAAGTTAAAAAGAAAGCTTGTTCATAACAGTAGTTTTGAAAAAATATACATTTAAAATTGTTTTTAAAAAAACTTGGTCAAATACTAATTATTAATAAAAAGTTTTTTTATTTACTTATGAGAAAATGGTCAAAAGCCTTCCCTACCTATAGCCGGATTTCAACTACACACTCATATTTTACGGGGGTCCTATTACCCCCTGAACATTTTAAAAGTAGAATATATAACCCCTTAATAACTCACCCCCAGATTCGTATTAAGTAGTGCTGGACACGCGCCCGCCACGAAATATATATTTTTTTAATGTATAAAATTCAATTATTTTGTTTTCTTTCATCTCCCGGCATGGCATCAGCCACCGACCGGAGATTTTTCATCCATTTTCATCCAAATTTCTCTCGATTCAATCTTCAAAAATCCCCAATTTTTTTTCAATAATCGCCTAATTACCCTTCAAAATCTCAATTTCTACACCATTTTCTGCTTTTTCTCTCAATATTGATGAAATTTCACTCAAAATCATTAACAATTTAATGCTTCAAAAAGTCGGTCAATTTTGGGGATTAAATTTTTAGATGCAGTTAGTTTAGTTTAGTTGGATAGAAATCTTTAAAATGAAGATATTGTAAGATTTTTGTACTATTCGATATTTATTGTAGATTTGATAGTCAAAGCTTTATCAGATCTGAAATAGGAAGGTAGATGCAATACCTAACTATTTAAATTTTGTGTTTATGCTTGAATCTGCATTTCCTACTTTAAAAATCTTGAAGCTACAAAGAAAGTGGCAATGATGGTTCACAACGAAATTGATGGTTGATGGGTCTGTTCTCACATAGTGGAAGGCCGATGAAGACGAAGAATTGGTGGTGGATGAGGAAGTTCACATGGTGCCGCCGCTGCTGCAGCCCATGTTGTTGTTGCTGGTGTTTCTTGTTAAAGAGAAAGAAGAAAAGGTTGCTGGTGTTTCTTGTTAAAGAGAAAGAAGAAAAAGAACGTTAAAAGTAAAATAAAATAAAATAAAAGGAAACATAAAAAAAAAAATTAATAATGAAATAAAAGAAACACTTATAAAGTTAAAGTTTTATTATTTGTTTTTGCTCACTCTCTCAAAGAGAGTGAACTACACATTCATTGCTACCTTAGCACATAGGGAGCAAATAACTCCATTTTAAAATAGTCTAAGAGGGTAATAGGACCACCCTAAAGAATGAGTGTGTAGTTGAGCTTTTGACCATTTTCTCTTTACTTATTGATCAAATACAAATTATTTATCACGAATAATATTTTTTTGAAAAGTTCCTTTTATTTTTATTTTTTTAAAAAGAGCATTTTTTAAAATACAATGATTTTAGAAATTTGTCCAAATAGGTATTATCCTTTAGAGGGTTAGTAATTTTTTCTTTTTCAACTAGAACGTTTAAAATTTTGTTACTTCCTCTGTATCAATTTATATGACTTACTTTCTTATTTAGTCAGTCCAAAAAAGAATGACACATTTCTATGTTAAGTACAATAATTTAACTCTAAAATGTCTATTTTATTCTTAATGAAATAATTTATAACCACACAAATTTCTATCATTCATTTTAGACCACAAGTTTTATAAGTCTTCCTTCTTTTCTTAAACTCCGTGCCGAGTCAAAGTACCTCACATAAAATGGGACGGAGGGAGTATAATTTTACTTGTATCTACCTATGAAATATATTCGAGATCCAACATAGCAAAAAATATTTTTAAATAACCGTAATTTCAAAAAACACAATGTCCGTCATTTAGTAACGGATCACATTTTCAATACTCATTTTGAAAAGACGACACACATGTACGTTATTAATGTTTTCAACCATATGTAGAATCGCATTACTCCACTCATGCTAGATAGGTATTGCTCGTGCTGCTAGCACATGCCCAACGTATAATTTATTATGTAACTAAAATTAATGAGTTGAGTATTAAACAAATAAAATAAAATATGTTTCAATAAAAAAAATTACTAATTTGAACATATTATAGCTGCCAAATTTGTTCATTATATATTCATGTGAATGTCAAACTACTGAATGTTGAAATGAGATATTTACATAGTTTGAACATTTCTATATGTGAGATTGTTAATTACATTTACATACTATTTTAAATTAGACAAAAACAGATGCATCTTTCATGATTGAATCTTCTAGATCATCTTTGATCAAAATCACCAGTTACATTAAAATTGAGGATGAAATGTCAGTGTTTCAGGTGAAAAAGTAATGAAGGATTAAAAATCATGTTCAATTATGACAAAATCACAATTATTTTATGTCCAACAAGTGTCTACCTACAATGCAACAAACAACCAAGAAAAAACACCAGCATCATATGTTTTTGTCGAGAACTCTCCCTACAGAAATTTACTTATCATAAAATTTTGAGTTATAATTTCCAGCTAAATACATTTAAAGAAATTAACTACTAAAAGAGGATTCTATAAATTACAACATTGATTAAAAAGAAATTAAAAAAGGGAGTGAAACAAATAATTTACAGAGCACTCCAGTTTGATGAATTTCCCCAGAGAATCAGTTTTAAATTAATCACATAAGTTATACAACACAAAATCACATAAAATGCGACAACATCAAATTTCAACTAAGCCTCGTCCTGAAGCCCTATTTCACCATTGAAGCATCTTCTTCATTATTTTGTTCTCATTTTCAAAATTTTCAACTCTCTCATATGTTGAATAGATGATCCTTCACCTCAACTACATGTGTTAATCATTATTACTTGCATGTCATGTTAAATTTTGTGTAATGAAAAGTTTTGAAGAAGTAAAAAAAATAGAAACAAATACAGGGTTAAAGAAATGTAATATCAAGTAAAATTGCATTTATGTAATCCTATAACAAGATCAACTTGAGAAATAACATGGCAGTAGAAGTGTTTGACCAAATCCTATCCCAAAATTTGGATAAATTTTATTTTAATGAGGCTTACTTCATTCACAAAGTGTAAATTCACTGAATTGGGAGGGTAAGGAGAGAGTGAGTGTAACCACATAGGGTTCCCCTTCTATCTAAGAAAGAGATTTGTTTGACCAATTTTGCTTGCTTAGGCAAAGTTGATATTAGATGTAGCCTGGTCCAATATATCTTTGAAAAGCTACAGTGGTCAAGGTGCCAAAAGTAGGACCTGAGCCCCTATGTGCCGATTAATAATTCATCTCAGGGTACATTGACTTATTAATGTATTTTAAATTTAATAGAAGTAGTTACAGCAAAAGCCTATTACTTTGAAAAGTAGGTTCATCCCATGTCAAGCATATGGACTGAAATCTCTTATATGGTTCATCACAAGCAAAATATGAAATAAAATAACTTGTGGAGGGTATTAATTCTTTGTCATAAGTTACTCAAAGAGATGTAAGGCAAATATATTATTGTATATTCTAATGTAAGTTCTAAAATGTTTTGATAGCTCAGAATTTTCAAGATAAAGACTCTTTAATTTTATTGAAATCTCATGTGAAGTTAATTGAACATAACCATTGCTACAACAAAATGCAGGCGGTTCATATTCAAATTTTATGGCTTCACAAAATTGACATTTTGAGACTTCTTATAATTTGATATAATTGAGTTTTGATGGCATTGTACTACCTATTTTGGATGGGAGTGACATGGGATCTCTCATTAGATGAGAACTTTGTGCAAGAGAAACAATGGTAGAATTAAAAGACGATCCAGTAGCCAAGTCATTATTCATTGAACTTTCAGATAAGTTATATTTTCTCATTTTAGCTCTCTTTGCTCGATTGCGTGCCAGAAGAATCTCTTTTTTCTTAGGTGGCATCAATCTATATAGTTCGCGTCTCCTAGCATTTCTATCAGATTTTTGAAAGCATGCACATTTTTATGGTTTCTATTACTTGATATCTTTGAGGCCAAAATAATTTTACAGGAAATAATTATGTGATAAATGATAGTAATAACAACTTTAAAAAGGGATTAATTGAGTAATACTAACAACACACTGAGAGGAAAGTGAAACACATGAGCGAACAACTACCTCATAATAGTGGAAATTCTGTAAAGTTAATAGTTCAAAACATATATTAAATCTTATTTAATAGACATGTATAACAGAGTAAGAAGTAAAAAATACTAAAAATAAGAGGTTGATTTAGAAAGTATTATAGAAGAGAATATGGAGTGAAAATAGTAACAAACAACATATAGCTTTTTTCCATTTAAGTTTCAATAATTGATAAGTAGAAAATAGCAAACAAAAATCAATGTGCAATTCATGTACTAGAACAAAAGAACCAAGTTGCAAGCTTCCTATGACAACACTGTATCAACTGGAAGTTCCATTGCTCGAAAAATCACTTCATGATTCATGCAACATTAAGCAAAAAAGATGTAACAGTGCATCTTTTAACCTATGTTGCGCGAACTCTTCAAAAATATCAGTGGGTGCGTGTCAGATTCTCCAAATGTAGTGTATTTTTTGAAGAATTTGACACGGGCACAACATCAAAAGTGAAAAGTCTGCGCAACATAGCTTTCAACACACTATAATATTGTTATTTTCTATTTTTCTCTTTGGCTAATTTTCTTGCACATAGCTGGTCACTTCTACTTTATTTTATTGCATTTACAACTTCTTAGTACCAAGTACATAGCTGATCACTTCTACTTTATTTTACTGTATCATGTTAGTAACTATGACATACTAAAAAGGAAAAGATTAAATATAAACTATGACAAAGACAAATTTATGTGAACCATGAAATTTTATATTACCAACTCTATGCTCCATAGGTTAAGTTATATGTCACCAATACAGAAGTAAGGTGTTAAAATTACAGGGTGAAACATTATGATGGACAAGACATAACATAAGTAAACTACTTTTTGTAAATTTGAATTAACAAATGAAACAGGAGAATGAAGTGGACTAATATAAAACTGAAATGCAAGAATAGATGCTTGACTAAATGAGATAAGTGAAGGATCATTAAAGAGTGAGCATAGAGTTAAAGCACAATGAATTAGAAGAGAAGGATAGAAATGAAGATAACAAGACTACTGATGTACTGATTGAAGGTTTATTCTTAAAAAAACAAAGAGATTGTTCCTAGTGATTCTATTTCAAATTAAAATTTTGAGGTATTATAACTATAATGTGACTGTTCGTTGCTTACTCTCAGTTGCAACATTGGTGCATTTATTTTGAGACCGATAAGAGTTAATGATGAACATGTGAAAAGGTGCAATTTTTTGAATTTTGTTTGGCTTCCTACTGATTTTCATGTGATAACTTTAACTGAAAGTGGGATTGTCCATTACTAAAGTCAGATAAGGTTCATTTAAGAGGCATTTATGGGCTGAATTTTCTGTTAATAAGTTGAAAATGCTAATGAGGCATCTAATCTAATGAGAAATCATAAGGAAGCTAAGGCTAGGCAAAAGCAGGCAATAGATTGTATGATGAGTATGTTTTCTTATGAGGTTGCTGATGGCATACTTAGTGATCATATTGAACACATTATTGATCCTACACAATGATTGTTAATCAGGACTGAACATGTAAAAAAAAATTAGTTTTCAAATCACTGTAGTCTTTAATACTTTACAGACATCCTAGGCTCCTCGCTAGTGCAATTGCTAAAGATGAGGTCCTGCGACGCTTAAACGACAAAGTGTTGTTCAAGGTCAACGTAGGATCTAAGCGTCTTTAATAAGACATTTTAGCGATATATAAATAAAATTTTCACAATATTTATTCAATACACACCTGTAGTGAATAAACAATAATGATGTCCACAAACAAAATTGCATAGTAACACAAAATTCAAAAAGAGTCGGCAACAACTAAATGCCTCATGAACTTCCATATAGAATTGGAATAATGCGAAGGAGAGACTGATATGCTAGAAACCATTGCAGCAAATTCTCGAAGAATAGTCAACCAATATTTAACAATCTAGTTATGTGAGAACGACAAAGAAATTGATGAAGAACTTACCTGAAATTGAAAGAACCAAAAGACTAAACAAACTTGAAACAACAGGAAGATGAACTGTCTGGAAAAGAGAAGATGAAGCATTATTTAAAGGTATGAGTGGAAATTTCTAGACGGAAGATATTTAGTAATTGTGTGTGATATTTAGCCACGTGGAGGGAACTTAATGGACAAGTAAAATAATATTTTATACATAAAAAAATATATTAAATATTATGTAGAATGACAATTATATCATCGTAGGTATATAATAAAATGACAATTATACCCTTGAATATTACAAAAGCACTGCGTTGTTAAGTTTTTTTTTTCATTTTTTTTTCCATTGAGATTGAGACAAAATGAAACATACCAGAGATTAAAATTCAGTTCATCCCAAAGTGAATGAAAATCATAAAAAAATGAATAAATACCATATCAAGAAGATGAGCAAGTCTCCATTAATGATGAAGCAAGAAGTTTGTTGATCATAAAATTGTCATGATGTAAGATCTAAATGAATAACAACTTTAAGTTCTGAATATTTTAATCTGTAATTGGGAGGTAAAAGAGAGAATGTTCGAAAAGAAGAAGAAATTGAAAATCTTGTTTATTGAACTGAAATTGAAAAAATGAAAAGCTACAGATAAAATTGTGAACTGTGCGATTTGGCCTTCTCTTCCGTTCTTTTTGTTTGTGTGTTAAAAGAAAATCATACCTCAAGATTAAGTCGCAACTCTTTGATTTTAAGAAGATGAAGACTCTTTGGTTGCAAGAAGATGAAGCTGTGACTCTTCGATTTTTTCAAAAAGATGAAGCTGTGCAATTTGGGTCTCCTCTTCAATTTCAAGAAGATGAAATTGTACAATTTGGATCGTCTCTTCGATTTCAAAAAGATGAAGCGACGACTTTTGATCCCAAGAAAATGAAATGTGCAATTTGGGTTTCTTTCCAATCCATTTTAAGAAGATGAAGCTATTGCTTTGGGTCTTCTCCTTCTACTATCCCTCTTTCTTTTCTTTTTTAAAACAAATTGATAATAGCCTGGTAATTACTTTTCCCTTCAATCATATTAGAATTTCGGAATTGCCATTGATCGTCTTGGTCTTCACCTTTCTACATAATAGAAAAAATTAGAGGGAAGTATTGTTCCCAAACCCACACGTGTTGTACAATCTCTCTTAAATTGACACTCTTTAACCTCCTTTTTTAATTGTACGTCTTCCTCTTTTCCTTCTTCCCGTAAAACTCTTTCCCCTCCCCATAAATTGACACTTTTGATTTGGGTAATGCTAAATGGCTAGAAAATTTGGCCTGAATTTGGCTAGAAATTTAAAAAATGTATAATATTTTTTTTATTTTAAAATAAACTTATCTTTTTTTTATTTTTTTAATTAAAAGATATTAAAGTTAAAAAGGTAAAAATGTTCAAAAAAGTAAAATAACATAATTAAAATACTATTTTCTGGTCAAATTCTGGCAAAAATTTCTAGCCATTTAGCACTTCCCTTTTGATTTTCAGTTTGGGAAGTAATAATTAAGAGTCCTTGTAATTAATGAAATTGAGATTTTCGTTGAAGATGATGGCACTTCTTTGGTTAAACACTTCTATCACATAATATGTTATATCTAATAAACATCTCTTTTTCTCTACTTATTATTATTTTATTTTGATGGTTTTTGCAGGATTTTTTTGTTTTTATTTAAGTGGGTGTGGTGTTAAAAGGATATAGCGAGTTATGGGTATGAAACAAAATGGGCATGAGGTTGTTACAAAAAGTTTTCCCAACCATGGAGGAATCACTATTGGCGGAAACAATCGTGTCTTGCTGATAGATGCTATGTCGTTCAACAATTATCTATTGGCACCACAGATATAACGGAAGGTATTTTTTTCTTCTTCTTTTTTTATTAGATCATGTCCCAAAGAGACCTTGCATAAATTTCTTTCAATTAGACCAAAAAGGAAGAGGGGAGAGATTTGAATTAATTTCTCATGTTATTATATTTTTCAAAATCATAATTAGTCCTGGTTTTATGCTAATCACAAGTAGGAGCTATTGATTTGTTTACTCTAAATATTGATTATTTTAGTAGTTAGTGTTTGTTTAAATTTGATGGCAATTGTATGTACATTTCTTTTAGATACAAACATTTAATCCAACCATTATATTTGAGAATATTACTTTCTCGACCTTCTAATTGCATGCTAAGAGAAATCTAACTGGAAGTTTGGCTTCTAAATTTCTTTCTGGTAAAATTATTGAGTAGGGGTTCAGATTGTCACTCACCTAATAGTTATTATCTCATAAAGTCATTTTCTTTGCTGAAAAAAATGGACTCAATAAGAAATGTACTTTGAATCAATAACTACTAGTTGAGAGACTAATAAGAAATCAATCATAAAAATATCTTGCTAATCATGTTATGTTTTTGGTTGTTTAACACTATAGTTACGTGATTTTCAATATTCAATATTAGTTTTTTACAAGTAAGGTTGTGAGGGATGTTCTCAATTACTAAAACAAGATAATATACTACTAAATCTATTAACAAATCAATTCACGCCAATTACTTACCTTCATGTAATTTATTATTGATTAATATAATTTGCTTATTGTCTGAAACACGATGATAGATAAGCAATATATAATGACCTTCAGGTCATTTCTGTGTTTATGGCTCCTTTTCATCGTTCATATATAACCTTAGATGGAAGTATCAGTGGTTCCATTGAGTCTATAATGTTAAATTTGATGGGGTAACATATCTCATTTGCATGCACGGGGTTCTAAACGAATTCAGAATACCCCGTTAGAGATTTTGGAACTTGCAAAACCAATTGATATGCATCATCTGGTGCAGGGTGATTTACCCTTCACGTTCGCAAAGACATGTGCCTTAGTACTTCGCGACCTCGTGGTTCGTTGTCGCGATCGTGATGAAGGGTTGACCTTCCTAGGTCATTGCGATCGTGACGCTGGGTCTTGCGATCACGACGGTCAGCCTTTTAATGAGCCACGATCGCCACCCTCCTTCTCACGTTGGCAATGAGAAGCTTTGTCAGGTCTTTTAAATAAGACCAGGGAAGGCATCAACTATTCATAATTTAGAAAGACAATTTCTCATTGATTTCTTGTTGGAATTTGGAAATTCGAAGCCCGATGGATCCGTAGAGGTTGTGGCTATGTTGTGGTACGATTAGCTTGCGTTAGTGAGCCTCCGTCTGAGGTAATTTTGGGCGTATTTGGGGATTCCTTAGCTTGGTTTCTTAATTTAATTGCACGTTGTTGTTGTAGTTGCTTCTAGGCCTCAGATTGTGTCCCATTTTGGAACACAAGTTCAAGGCATAGCTTAGGACCTTTTGATGGAGTTAATTCCAGAAATTTCAGCACGGTCCCACAATTCGTATTTGACTCTAAAATTGGTCTGTTTCCGTTTTATGTAATTTTAGTAACTAAACTACCATATTGGCGTTGTGATACTATTCTTGATATCGTGACATCGTTCAGAGGTCGTTTGAAAGAGAAAAGCTTCAACCTTGTGATTTGGAGCGCGTGAGGTCACCCTACAGGTAGGCTATGACTTCCTTTCTATTTTTGATTAAGCATGATTGTGTAAATTCATGGTGATTAGTGTGAATTAGGGGTGGGTAGTTATTCCTTCTTTTCTTCTTAGAAACTATGATTTAGGATTGTTTATCACTGTTTCGAGGGTAGTACCGTGTTAGTTAAGAGTTGTATATGTGTGTAACATGCTATGTGATTTACTTGTTTTACTACTTGTTTCTTGAAGCATGTCCAACCTTAGTCTAGGATAGACTAGTGTTGACTTCGACCCGTGAACCTTGTGACTTTTGTATGTCTATGAC
Source organism: Solanum verrucosum (assembly GCF_900185275.1). Classification (NCBI taxonomy): domain Eukaryota; kingdom Viridiplantae; phylum Streptophyta; class Magnoliopsida; order Solanales; family Solanaceae; genus Solanum; species Solanum verrucosum. The sequence continues at coordinate 2,016,473 of NW_026020298.1, read as the reverse complement.
GTCGTTCAATGAACCAGGTGCTTTGAGACTGCATAGCAGATTTGAGTCTAATAGTATATATGAACCTTAATTTAGGCGTTTGCGCAACCTTGTGGACCTTCTGCTTTCTCTCTCTATATCTATGGCTCTGATGAGTTACCAGAGGAACTACGTCGTATGAAAACTTGAGATTGGATTGTTCTAGGCTTGAAGCCTTTCATGGATGATGGTGGGTGGATGTCGTTCAACGCTGACTTAGTGTTGATATTGAAATCCTCTTCGGAGTCGACATACCCTTTTGTCACTCTTGCTAGCTAGCTGGGCTGGGAGTTCACTAGACACTATGACTATTTTTGGTTCGAGGCTGATGCTCACAATTCGAGGGCATTATCTCTAGTTTGAGACTGATGTTCACGGTTCAAGGTCGTATTTCTAGTCTGAGATTGATGTTTTACGGTTCTAGGCTGTCACCTCTAGTTAGAGGCCATCACATAAGGTTCGAGGCCCATAGTACATTTATTGGAGATTGAGGCACTTCACTCTTGTAGTGTAACTACCCGAAAAACTAGTAGGTGAAACTAGAGCCTAACGAGTGTGTGTTTGAGTTTGATATGGGGTTTGAAGTGGTAAAATGATGTCCCGAGCTTAGGTTGAGGGGTTTAGGGGTTAAACGTCAATGTACGACCCTCCAAGGACCAACCAAGGGTCCTTGAGGGGGACCCTAAAGTCTAACCCCCAAAGCTGCCCAAAACCCAAAAGTTGTCAAAAATGTCATGACCTACGGATTGGACCTACGCCCCGTAGGTCCATCCACGCCCCTTGGACGACTTCCATAGGTCAAGGCCCTAAGTTTCATATTGCAGACCCAAACCACGGACATCCAGTACGGCTCGTGATCGTGGGTGGGGTTTCGTGAGTCCCACCTGTGTTGCTGCCCAAGACTCAGCCAAGGCAAGGGTGATTTGGTAAATTGCTTTTAAGGTTAGTTAAGTTGGGGGACGGTTATTATTGATTAATTAAAGTATTTTAAGGCTTTTAAAAGTATTAAAGACCTTTTTTTCAATTCATTACTTCAAATCACAAAATAGAAACCGGCCACCCTCTCCAAATATTCTCTCTCTAGAAACCATCATTGGAGAAGAAAGAGTCAAGCTTTGAAGCTCAAGATCTCACCTTTCACTCTCAATTTCGTGGAGTTTCTTCCATAAAGGTATGGTAGTCTTCATCCTTGATTAAGTTTCATTCAAGGAGCCCCTTCAAAGATGATTTCAAGTTTTCAAAATCCCCTAAAAACCTAGGATTTTCAATCTATGCATGGGTTTAATTCCAAAACGTTTTCAAAGGTTTATATATGATGAATTTTGAATGGATTGTTGAATTAATGATGAATTATGGTTAATTTCTCCTATGAACCCAAGTTTCCCCCAAAATCCTAAGTTGTAAATTGTGTTTGAGAATTGATTGATCATGAAAGTATGTTGAATTGTTTATGTTTATATTGAATTAGTTATTGAATCATGTTAATTCCCTTATCTAATGTAGTATTCTAGATGTTTGGGTTGAGATTGATTCATAGCCTTGGAGGGCAATTTCATGAAGGAACTATGTATGATTATGATGTGAAGTATAGGTGTGTGATCTCAATGAAAGTATTATGATCATGTTTAGAATGCAATTGTGTTATTATTGAAGGCTTACTCTCAATTAACACTCATGAGTGATGATGATAGAATGTGGAGGCTTTCTATAATGTAATGTTATATCTTGAATTGGTAGGCCTAGACATCCTCTTCTTGTATAAATGAAAGTAATGTGAATTGATGTATCTTGAATTGGTAGGCTTAAGACATCCTTTTCTTGTATTGATGAATTGACCTTGAAGGTTGTATCTTGAATTGGTAGGCTTAAGCATCCTCTTCTTGTGTAATGAATGTGTCTTGAATTAATGAACATGGAATTGGTAGACCTAATGTTGGTAGCCCTTTCATAAATGACTAATGAAGTATTGTAAGGCTTTGTCTTGAATCGATAGACCTAATGTTGGTAGCTCATTAATGAGGAGTCTATGAATGAATGTAATGATAAACCTTGAATCGGTAGGCCTAATGTTGGTAGCCCTTTCATAAATGAATGATGAAGTATTCTAGGCAATGTCTTGAACCGGTAGACCTAATGTTGGTAGCCCTTCATGATGAGTCTAGAAACTAATGTGATGATAAACCTTGAATCGGTAGACCTAATGTTGCTGGCCCTTTCATGTGTGAAATGATGAAACTTGAATCGGTAGGCTCATGACACCCTTTCATAAGGATTCAATGATCTTTCTTAATAATGTACCTTGAATCAGTAGGCTTATGGCGCCCTTTCATGTGTCAACTAATGTACCTTGAATCGGTAGGCTTATGACTCCCTTTGATGTGCTAATCAATTTACTTTGGGTCAGTAGGCCAATGGCACCCTCTCATGTGTGATAATGATAAAGTAATGAAATACTCTATGGGAATGGAGGCTAAGCACCGAATGGATATGGTAAGATGGAAACTCTCCCCATGTTTAGGTCAGGTTCCAATGAACATCTTTCTATCCCATAACTGTGTGCCCGCATAGGTTATTAGCTAGCGGATCCACCTAAGCTAAAATGTATCTAGTTCTATCTTAGGCAAGTAGAACACCTTCCTTCGGTGTGGGGTTATATGACACTGGATTCCATAGTTTTCTCTCATGGTCTATGTTGGTTAATGCTTATTCCCATCATGTGAGATGTGCACTATGGTTACTCAAGAAGTTCTATGTGTGAGTGGTAGTATGGGATGCCATTCATGCATTGTACGAGTAGGCTTTGAGAGGGCTATAGTGAGTTCTCTATTGTCTTAATGACTAATGAATGAACGTGCTCTTAATGAAGCTAATGAAGAATGTTGACTTATATGCTTGAATGTAATGATGTATGGTTTACTTGGATTGTATTATGAGTTACTTCCTTGTCATGACTTATGAAATGTTTATGTTCCTTATGTAAGAGTATTGTCTAAAGATGAAAAGGAAGAATGGTAAGTTTACTTTTGGTGGCCTTAATGTGGTACTTAGTGTGGATGGTGGTATGAGACGCTATTCATACATTGCACAAAGTATAGCTTGGGGTTACCTAAGGTGAAGGCTTTAATGTGATGATCTTATGCCTCTTATACTAAAGTTTCATGAAGTTTTCTCAAAATTGGCATATGCATGATTTTCAACCAAATGTCCGTTTTAAAGCATGATTTTTGCATGACTATCATACTTAGTACATTAAATGTGCTAACCCATATTTCTTCATTTTCTACCAAAGTGTAGGCTTTGGAGATTTGATGTCCTATACTTGGAAGATAGGTTTCTAATAAGCTTGGAGTTGAAGATTTGGTGAGTCCTCATAGTTTCGAGGACAAACCCACCCTTTCCTTATATGTCTTTTACTTTATGTTTAAAGCTTTTGTATGGGGTAAGTCCCAAAGTTTTATTCAAAGTGTTGTAGATGGTTTGAGACAAAGTATAGAAAGACTTCCGCTTGCTTTTATGAAAAATGACTTCGATTGTAAAGAAAAGTTTTAAATTCTGCATTATTTTCCTATGCTCTTATGTTCATGAATGCTATAGACTTTTTGGAGTCTTGTATGCCGTGTCACTTTTGGGGTGTAGGCTCGGATCGTGACATGTAATCTGTAAAACACTAGGCATTTACAGTTGTACTTTATAACGTATCGAAGTCTTACAGTTCAAATTTAAGAGTTTTATTGTGATACTTCTTGTATTCTAAAATATTGAGTTTGAATTAATGTTTTGATAAAAATTTACTGTTATAGACTTTCAATAAAAAAATCTCAAATATTTACTCAAAATTATTTAATTGCGATAAATCTGTGTATATATTTGTTTATAAGATTTTTATAATTTATTGATATTTTTGTGGAGATGAAAAAAATTATATATTTTATCACAAACTTTCTTAATACCCGAATATATACATAGTAAGATAAAGAATAATATGGTATCAACACCTCCACTTTCACGTGGAAGTGGATATGGATAGTACAACATATCATATCATCATATCATATCGTCATATATTATTAAAAGTGGAAAGAATGTTGGTAAAAATTAGATTACGTTTTATTCCTATATTAAATTAAAAATATTAAAAATTATTTAATAAATTAAATATTAAATAGTAAATCATCATATTAGTATTAGTAATATTATAAGTACATGAATTAAAAGTGTGAAGTTCCAAAGTTTAAAGTTGAGTTACCATATTACCCCTACACTAAGTCAACATGTTACAAAACATATAATTAATTAGTAAATATTAGTTAATAATCATATCATATTATATTAAATCTCATATTTTTTATTAGTATTATTAGTATTTACTATTATTATTATTATTATTATTATTATCATCATTATTATATTAAAAGTGGAAAGATCCTAAGAGTAAAGTTTTGAATTTTAATAATATCCTGTAAATTTTAATACCATTTTACCCTCTAAAAAAGGAATCTTCAACTAAATAAACAATTTATTACATTAAACGTGGGAGGGTGTACAAGAAATGTAGTACACTTTAATGCTTCACACCATGATAATTCAATGAATCCATTGACAGAATTCACTTCCAAAAACGTTTTTTCACTTATTCACTTCCAAAAATGCCTCTTTCTCTATTTTCCATTTTCTTGAATGCTTAATTCATAATTGAGTACTTAACAATAGAGATATTAATCTTCTAATTTATTTAGAAAAAAATAAAATTATACAATCATATTGTTCTTTTAAATTTATTACAAGATTTAAATTAGACATAAGGCATAAGTACCCCTTCAACTATGAACGAAATATCAACGACACACCTTAACTATATATGAGTCCTATTAGCCCTCGAATTATTGTAAAGTGTAATAAGCGCACCCTAAAACCTCTATAATCACTCACATGAAGAGAGGTGTCTTACACTTGCCTCCACATCATCCTTACGTAAGCGCCACATCAATAAATTGACATGTTTTTTTTTAAAAAAATTAAAAAATTCATGTTATTTAATTCATTCTTCTTCATTACTATCACTACACCCACCATAACCACTAAGCGCTCTATTTCCACCATTAAAACTCAAAGAAATCACAATGAGAATTGTAACCCACCACCAAATTCATTCCTTCTCCACCACCAAACTCAATGTCTACTATAAAACTCATATTTTACCACCAAACATCAAAACACTTACCTTATATTTTCTCATCCTCCTTCGAATTTGCCACAAAATATCACTCCTAATGGTAAAAAAACTCAAGCTATTCAATTCAATTTTTAAATGTTAGATCTTGTAACATTCCAAATATTTTAAGCTAAAGCCTGAACTATTCTTTATTTGCACATAAGGTCTTATCGGGTTATTCTTAAATTGATCATCTTTGTAAAGGTAAATTCTTTAGTATGAGAATGATTTTGGATATCAATTAAGTTCACTAAAAACTCCTAGTACAGTTGAGTTGAAAGTTTCCTTACCGATTAAGTTTTGATATAAGATTTTACTTAGGTCAACTTTAAACGACCGTATCTCCTAGAATATAAAAAGTTACGTGGCCCATAACCTATCAAATTAAAGGTATTTGAATATTCTTTACAACTCCACCAATTTCACAAAAATTCGAGGTTTGAGTAAAAAGTTATGACAATTTTAGTAACATGATACAGTGCAGTGACAAATTAACCGACGGGAATACATTAAAAAGGGTCCTTTTTGTCTTTTTACCTCTAAGAAAACTTTAAACGAATTTCTTGACTAATTAGAGACCCATAACAATCAGATTTTCATATCTTAATCCATCATTCTCTTCTCTTTCAAACCCTAAGGCAAAATCCTAAGGAAAAATCAAAGTAGAAGACTCCATTCAAGATTCTTCTTCAAGGTAAGTTTTTCTCCAAGAATTTCATTCTTTCCAACTCAAATTGCTCCACACAATTATGAATCACTAACTAGACATAGAGTTTCAAGAAACTAATTCAAGAAATCTCAAGAAAGGTTTTCTTGATTTTTCTTCTTCAAGCTAGGGTTTCAAGGAATCAAGTTGTTCTTCAAGAATCTTGTTCTTCCAAGTATGTAAGGCTATTATAGTGTTGGACTAGTTCGTTCTCACGCCCAACATCTACTTTCAAAGTCGTAAAAGAGTAATCTAGAATTCTATTCCTAGATTTGAGTATTATTAAGATGAGTTGATTTTGAGTTCTTTATTCCAGATTCTTTTTGAAATTTTATTCCTAATTATTCAATTGCTATATGTTATGCATTAAGATTCTTGAGTTGATTCGTTCATGTTTATATTTCAGCATGAACCCTATGAATTGCGTATGTTTCAGATGAGTAGTATCGTTGAGTTCTGAGTTCTTGAGTTCTGAGTACTGAGTTTCCATATTGCTATTAAGATCTCTGAGTTGAGTCGTTCATGTCCATAATTCCACATGACCTCTATAATTTGAGTTATAAATTTTGAAAATCTTTTTAAAGCCAATACTTGAGTTCTTAAACTGAGTTTTAGCAAAGTAAAGATAAGTTTTGAGAAAAAGAGTTTCTAAAACATGATTAGTATGATAATCGAGTATGCCATCAATGTATGAGCAGTATGGTATCTAGATATACCATCAATGTTTATGCAGTATGACTTTCCGAGTCATCAATGATCATATTAAAGTATGATTTTGATATGCTTTTGAGAAAGAGTTTTCAAGTATGAATTGAGTAAGAGTATAAGGGGACTATGTATTCCCAGAGGTATTAATTTTTATATTGATAAAAGAGAAACTGACTGAGATTTTTAAATGAGTTATGAGTTCAAAAGATATTTCAATAGTAGCTACCTCTTTTAAGAGGGTAGTGTAAGCAATTATCTCAAACCAGAAGAAGAGTTATGTTTTTAAACATTTGAGCATGAGTATATATATTATTGGGAGTAATATTGAGCACCGATATGGGGACGAGTTCAGACAACTCAAAGTCCTCATAAACCATGTATGCTAACATGGGTAAATGATCATACTTTTTAGATGATTCCTTATTAATTTTAAGCATAGCTTAGTGGATCCACTTAGTTGAGGTAATCTATACACCGACAAGGTATATGACAGTTCTGGCAGCGTGGGCGAGACGCTGCATCATCATGTAGCTCATAATGATGGTTGTCGGTTAGAGATGAGTTTAGAGATGAGAAAGTATTTGTAAAGCTTTAAATAATTTAAGTCATTTATTTCTATACATTTAGTTGAGTATATATCTATATCTACAATAGTCCTTTCATTCAGTTTTTTTGTTATTCAGCTATATTACATACTCGTACATTCAATGTACTAATGTCATTCGACCTGCATCTTTTAATATTGCAGATACAAGTTCTTGGGATCCTCAACAAGAGTCCGCTGAGATCATTTCATCAACTTTTGAGTGAAAACTCCTTGCTTCTGGAGGACTCTAATTTTTATGAGTTGTTACCAATAGTTCTCTTGAGGAGAACACTCATTATTGTATACATTAGACGCATAAATAGGCATTTTTGGAGAGTTTCAGTTTCAGGTGTTTTATATAAAACTTATGATTCATACTCATTATATTCTATTCAGTTTTGAGATTCAGTAAACTGTTTTTAAACGTTTCTTCAATTTGATGCTTATGTATGCTTGAGTTAGTTTTTCACCTGTAGTCAGCCAGGATGAGGGTTCGCTTGAGTGCTAGCAATGATTCTTGAGTGTCGGCCACGTCCAGGGTGTAGGCTCGGGTCGTGACAAACTTAGTATCAGAGCACAGAATTCAAGTGTCCTAGGGTATCTATGAAGTCGCGTCAAGTAGGATCTTATTTATGGTTGTGAGGGTCCCAATTCTATAAATGAGGGACTACAAACATTTATGAAAAGTTTCCCTTCTTTCATACTCTAAATCGTGTAGTAGAGATGTGTCATATAGAACTTATTCAAAACTCGTGCATTTCTCAGATTCATTAGACTATTTCTCATACTCAAGGTAGTTAAAAAGAAAAGTCAGTTCATTATCGATGAGTTACTTTCAACAAAAGTCTTGAGAATGTTATGAGACTACATATGGGCTTTAGAGAAGCCTATGAGTGAGATTAAGTGGTGAGATTCATAAGAATGCACTCTTATTCATATGAATCGTGCGTTCGAGCTAAAATGAGATGTATTCCTAGGCTGTTTTCTCTAAACCTTGTTTCAGTTGAGACCCTTATGTGAAAGTGTGCTTTGGAGCTTGGGTATTATTTTCACCCGAAAGATAGCATGAGTTATAAGATTATAAGTAGTAGTAGTTAGAGTGCCCAAAGTTAGAATAATGCATGCAGAGGTTCAGTAATCTAAGAAAGGGAGATAATGATGAGGCAAACAATATTATTATAGTCATGCACCCAGTAGGTTATTAATGAAGAGTTTTCCCTTATGGGTAGAGTAAGAAGTAATAATTTTGTATAGAGTTCATGATAGAAGGTAGATGAATAGTTACTAGTTAGGATGAGTTAGAGTAAACTTTCACTAGAAAGAAGGTTATGATGATGTGTCATTGTGTTAGTAATGACCAAGTGTAGGTGTTGAATAGAAGAGCAGGAGTATTCATGAGGTGATAGCTCTAAGCTAGGCTTATGATCTTTAAGGGAAAGCCCAAATATTCAAAGTGTTATAGAACTAATTAGGAAATGATTTATAATGAGTGAATAAATAGTACTTAAGTTGTGAAATGGAATGTGACAGTAATATCTAAGTATGTAGAGTGAGAGATGAAGATTGACTACTCGTTATGAGGTCTTAAAGGGCGAGTGTTTCTTATTTGGTATCTAGTAGTTGTAAGTTAGTATAGTAAGCGAGCAATCATATTGATATCCGGTATTAGTAATAAACATTAAGCTTGAATTTAAGATGAGCATCGTGATCAAATGAATGACAACATGAGGGTGGTGTTGTTAGCCTCGAGATTTGATCTGGTAGACTTGACATAGAGAGGAGATAAATTGAGATGTTAGCTACAGTAAATATGAATGGTACAAGTGAGAGACCCTAACTTTTAGATAAAAGGCAGTGAAGTGTGACTAAGTCATAAGAGCATTAAGAGGTGTACCGAGATTTTATGTAATTAGATAAGGTTCCAATTAAGTTAATGATTTTCCATGTGTGCCTAGATAGTATATTTGAGCTTTCAATGTGGAATGAGCTGATACAAACATTATTTTCTTTTCTTAAGAGTTAAATGAAGCGACCTTATAGGCCAATGAGAAGAGGTTAATAGAAGCATATTAGAAAGAGTTCTTAGAAGAGTCTTAGTACCTGCTTATGGACAATTTAGTAGACATGAGATAAGCCTTTCTCGAGTATTAGGGTAAAGTGAATGTAGACCAGTTTAGAGATGATGGAATAAATCCATAGCTTCAAAGTGTCAATTTCAAACCTAAGGGGGCGATGATAAGATGAGAAATCAAGTCAAGTGTTAAGGATGAGATAAATATGTCTTCAGAAAGAGTTTTAGAGATATATCAATTCGTTCATAATCTAGCATATTCCTCAAAGTTTAGTCATTACAACATCATGATGATGTTTCTTATATCAGAATTGTTTTCATGACCTATGCTCATACACTTTAGAGAGATTCACGTCTAAGCTTAGGTTTTAGAATGAGGGGCAAAGCTTTAGCCCGTTATCTCGAGCTTAATGCATAAAGTTATGGATATCAGCCTTATGATATGAACCTATTCATATAAGAATTCATGTCTCACAGTATGTTTAGTCTCACAAATTCATGATTTACTTTCAATGGCTAGCGACATAATGCTATGTCATGCATATTATTCTATCAAACATCTCGAATGAATCGTGCTTAAGATCTTTCGCCCTAAAGTTCTTTTAGTAATCCTTTTAAGTTTTGTGAGTGGTGTTATTGAGAGTGGTGTGAGGATAGAGAAGAGGATTATTATTTTCTTATTGTGATAGTGATGGTGTGTTTATTCCATCTAGGGTTATAAATGTGGAGGAAGAAGGAGATAAGGTTTTATGATGAGTAATAAGTCAGTTTCCTGGTAATACTGCATGAAAGTTAAGTTGGTAGAAGTGACGAGTGAACGAGAAATTCTTATAAGGGATAATTAGTAGGAGTTCATGGAGTAATTATAGTACTAGGCTTGAATGTGGTGTTGGTAGCGTGTGGATGAATGCATGATGCATTAAGTGGTTCTTGATTAAGACTCGAGGTTGGTTAAATGTAGTTATAGGGATAAGTATTCTTGGGATGAGATTTCTTATAAAGGTATAGAACCCGAATCTCGTGATTTAAATTAGAATAATCACCTTATATTAAGTAATTTGTGATTTTGAGTTAAGCTGGAATATAGTAAGAGTAACTCCTTTCCCTTCCATGCTCTTTTTAACCATCATTCGAAGATGAATGATCCCAAGGGGAAGATATTGTAACACCCCAAAATTTTTAAGCTAAGACCCGAGCTATTCTTTATTTGCACATAAGGTCTTATCGGGTTATTCTTAAATTGTTCATATTTGTAAAGGTAAATTCTTTGGTATGAGAATGATTTTGGATATCAATTAAGTTCATTAAAAACTCCTAGCACAAAGTTGAGTTGAAAGTTTCCTTAGCGATTAAGTTTTGATGTAAGATTTTACTTAGGTAAATTTTAAATGACCACATCTCTTAGAATATAAAGAGTTATGTGTCCCATAACCTATCAAATTAAAGGTATTTGAATCTTCTTTCTAACACCACCAATTTTGCAAAAAATTGAGGTTTGAGTAAAAAGTTATGACCATTTTAGTAACTGATATAGTGTAGTGACAAATTAGCCGACGGGAAAACATTAAAAAGGGTCGTTTTTGTCTTTTTACTTCTAAGAAAACCTTAAACGAATTTCTTGACTAATTAGAGACCCAAAACAATCAGATTTTCATTTTTTAATCCACCATTCTCTTCTCTCTCAAACCTTAAGGCAAAATCCTAAGGATAAATCAAAGTAGAAGACTTCATTCAAGATACTTTCAATATTTTTCAAGATTCTTCTTCAAGCTAAGTCTTTATCCAAGAATTTCATTCTTTACAACTCAAATTCCTCCATATAATTATGAATCACTACTGAAAATCATAATTCCTGGAAATAGTGTGTAACTCCCCGTATGCTAGAACAGAAAAAAATACAGATTTCTGATTTACAGGTGCAACCCACGGTTGCCACTCAGATCGTAGGAGGACCCACGGTCCGTTCTGCAGGTCCGTGGTGCACCACCTGTGACCCTTCCCTTAGAAGCCTCAAAAAATTCATCTTAGTGTCGACCCACGGTCGGACCCATGGACCATAGGTCAGACCATCATTTTTCAACCCCAAACATCGACTGATGGTTGATTAGCACGGACCGTCGGTCCTGCCACGGTCCATCGGTGGCCCCGACAGTTTTTAAGTCAGGGGTCTTTTGGTCTTTCCCTTATGCGTTGAACTCCTAAACTACATCATTTAAACCCTAAACTACGTAGTTTTGGTCAGTTTTAGCCTAATAACTTAATTAGAATCTACTCTAAACAAATCATTCAGCAAAAACTTAGAAAAAAATGAACGCAGAATGAGAAAGAATCAACCAAGGTTTGTCCAAGAACGCATCAAGTTTTCATCAGTTTTAGCCCCAAAATCGAAAGATTTCTCTGTGAAATTCTTCACCAGGTATGTGGAATTTCACTAGTGGGTTTATTTTTCCCATTAGGTCCCTAGTTTTCAGTCAGATATTTGATTCCCTCGATATTATCTAGACCTAGGGTTTCTTGAATGTTAGAAATTGTTGGGATTTAGTTGCTAGAATGATCCAAATCAGATTATCATGAATTGATCATCATTTTGTGTAGATTCTTTCATAAATTCAGAACCCTAGCTTTGTAGTTCTTTTAGATCATGAATTGCACATGCTAGGTCAGATAATTCAGATATACATGACTCAGTTTTTGAATGTTTCATTATCAGTATATTAATGTTGCATTTTCAGTTAGCATATTAGTTTTGAGCTTTCCAGTATTATAGAGATTCAGTCATAAAAATGTCAATACATAATCAATTGGGAGAAGCTTAATACATAGTGGACTAGGGTTAGTCACCCTCATAGTCCCAAAACTATGTGCCCCGTAGGTAAGTCCCCTCTGTGGACTAGGGTTAGTCACCCTCATAATCACGCCAGTCATGCCTCTATACCTCTGGTAGGGTATATTGGGTTTTCTCAATGGGGCATATACATCGGACTCTACATTTAGCTCATGTGGTTTTATGTCGATTATTAGTAGCTCCCACAGTTCAGTCAAATTCTATTGCATATCAATATACAGACATATTTCAGTCTCAGCATGTTATAAACTTAGTCATTGCATTCAATTAGTTCATGTTCAGTATTCTCAGCATATTTACATTTCAGTTCCTTTTGTATCACTCCTCAAATATATGCTTTGGTTCAATTATGTTAATGTTTTGCTTTATTCTATCCTGCATGCTCAGTACCTTTCAAGTACTGACGCATACTCTGTGCTACATCTTCTCATGATGTAGGTTAAGGTCCTCAGCAGTCAGATCACATATAGATCAGTTCTCGATCTTCAGTTCACCAACATCAGTGTTGTGTCCTCATTCTTCGAGGATGGTTGACATGATTGTCTTTCTTTGCTTTCAGATTTAGTTTCAGTTTTGCTAGACTTAGCTGGGTCATGTCCCAGTACTTCTAGTCAGTTAGAGACTATTTTCAGACATAATTAGTGACAACTTTAGTGTTAGAGTTTGACTCTTCAGTTGTATTTCAAACTTTTAGTTTTCATATATTCAGATTTAGTATATGGGTATTCCTCATCATTTTAGATTATTCATATGATTTAGCTTTTGCACAATATTTATTGCATCAGTTTACTTTAGTTGCTTATGATATGCCAGCAGGGTTAGCTTGGGGTCACTCGTGATCCTAGGTCCCGTGTTCGCGTTCAGGGGATAGCCTCGGGGCGTGACAAACTTGGTATCAGAGCATTAGGTTTAAGAATCCTTGGATGTCTGAAAAGTTGCACTAAGTAGAGTCCTTTTCATGGGTGTGAAGTGTACCACATCTAATGAGAAGGAGGATACAAAGCGTTTTAGGAAAACTTGACTCTCTGTGTTACTCTTATAGTGCGTAAGGTATGATCTAATTCTTCATTCTGATGCGTTGTTTTGCATTTCAGATCATGCCTCCTCGTAGAGCATATGGAAGGGGTGCAAATGCACGCAATGCTAACGCAGCTTCTCCAGTCCCAGATCAGGAAGTTTTAAATGCAGAATTCAGGAATGCCATTCAACTTTTGGCTCAGAGTGTGTCTAATCAGAACAACCAGTAGGTTCCAATTCTTGCAAATGCAAATGTTGGATCAGTGGCAACCAGGGTTCGCGATTTTGTTAGGATGAATCTGCCTGAGTTCTTAGGATCGCAGATTGGTGAGGATCCCCAAAACTTCATAGATGAGGTCAAGAAGATCTTTGGAGTGATGCAGGTGACATGTAACGATAGAGTAGAGTTGGCATCCTATCAGCTGAAGGATGTTGCTCACATCTGGTATACTCAATGGAAAGAGAACAGGGGTATAGATGCAACTCCTATCACTTGGGAATGCTTTAGTGAGACCTTTCTGGACAGGTTCTTCCCAAGGGAGTTGAGGGAGGCAAGAGCTCAGTAGTTTATGAATTTGAGGCAGGGTTCCATGTCAGTCAAAGAGTATGGACTCAAGTTCACCCAACTCTCCAGGTATGCTCCTCACATGGTTGTCGATTCTAGGACTCAAATGAACAAGTTTCTTTATGGGGTATCCGACCTTGTGAAAACAGAGTGTAGGAATGCTATGTTACTGGGTGATATGAACATCTCTAGGCTCATGATGCATGCTTAGCAGGTTGAGGGTGATAAGCAAAGGGAACATGCTAAGGATAATAAGATGTCTAGGACGAGGAACTATGATTATTCTCAACATAAATCGGGTGGTGGAAATCGCTCGCAGTTTTGGCAGAAGTCTTCAGCTCTTGCACCTTCATCAGCTAGTGTTCCATCCTCCAAGTTCTGAAGTGATCAGAAAGGTAGGGCAACATGCTTAAGTCTCAGGGGAGTGTTTCAGGCACCAAAACTTACCCAACTTGACCCAAGTCTAGTAAGAACCATCCGATCGAGTGCCTTGCAGGAAATGAATGGTGCTTTGGGTGTGGTCAGAGTTGTCACAGGTTGAAGTATTGTCCTTCTAAATAGGGTCAAGGAGGTAACACTGGTAGAGCTTAATTTACAACGTCAGCAACACTAGCAGGTCGCCCGACTCAGTAGGGTAACTCATCTGGTACATGTGGCAGACAGCGCCAAAACCGATTATATGCTCTTCAGGCTTGCCATGATCAGGAAGATTTTCCGGATGTAGTCACTAGTACGTTACGAGTCTTTGACTTAGTTGTTTATGCATTGTTAGATCCAGGGGCTACTCTTTCCTTTGTAACTCCTTATATAATAGTCAACTTCAATGTTAGTCCATAAACTCTCTCAGAACCCTTCTCAGTCTCTACTCTAGTCGGTGACCTAGTCATAGCTAGATGGGTATACAGAAATTGCCATGTCATAGTCTCTCAGAAAGTCACCTCAGTAAATCTTGTAGAGTTAGAAATGGTAGACTTTGATATCATTCTAGGCATGGATTGGTTGCATTCCTATTATGCCTCAGTCGATTGTAGAACTAGGATTGTTCGTTTTCAATTTCTAGATGAACCAATCTTAGAATGAAAGGATAGTAGCTTAGCGCCTTTGGGTCGATTCATTTCTTACCTTAAGGCCAAAAAGATGATTTCTATGGGGTATCTCTATCATCTAGTTAGGGTTAAGGATTCAAGCTCCGAGACCCAACTCTTGAGTCAGTTTCTATAGTTAATGAGTTCCCAGAAGTGTTTTTAGAAAATCTTCCCGGAGTTCCTCCCGAAAGGGAAATTGACTTTGGAATTAATCTCCTTCCAGATACCTGATGAGTCCACAATTTGGACTCTTTTAGGGCTTTATTTTTGATAAATTTAGTGTCCTCAAATGCATATTTTGTTTTAATAACTAATGAAAATCTTTGAGTTTCAGGTATTTGGAGTTAGAGACAAAGCATGAACACTATTGGGCAGAAAGGAACAAAGCAAGCTAAAGGAATGAATAAATGAAGATTTGATGATCGATGATGTCATTTAACGAATCGCCAAATCACCAATGTCATTCGGCGAATCGACAAATCGCCAAGATACCGCCTAAAGTTACAAAATGCTGGATCTAAAATGGGGGTGAATTCGGCAAGCAACAACTATATTGGCGTATCGCCGATCTAGTCGGCGAAGCACAACCAGGTCGCCAAAAGTACTAAAGAATATTCAAGCAAGTGCTGATGGGAGAGATAGAAGGATATAGGGCGAATCACGGAGTCATTCGGAGATCCCAACCTGGATCGCCTAAAGTTACAGTAGCCAGACCAAGAAAGAGCAAAAAATGAAGGCGGGAGGAAGAACAATCGGTGATTCGCCGATCTGTCAGCGACACCCGACTTACTTCACTGAGTAGTCATAAGCAGTGACATTTCAACCCTGTTTAAATCAGTTTTGTCTAGAGAGAGAAAGTCATTCACAAAAGAATAAAGGAATTACTTAGAGAGAAAACACTACCAAAGGGTTTAGTGAGTGATTTTAGCAAGATTTTGAGAGAGATTTTGTAAGAGAGGAGATTATCAATTGATTTTCATTTTTATAATTCTAATTTTGTACCCAACTATGGGAGTGATAATTGATATTGATTCTTTCATTTTTGAGATGAGTGGCTAAAACCCTTTACTTGGTGTTTTGATCATGAAGCCAATTGTTGAATTTAATTTGTGGGTGTTTGTTATTTGCAAAGAATGGTGTTAATTTGAAGTGGGTCTAAGTTGTTGCTATGTTTCGAGGTTGAATTATGCGACTCAGTGTTGTGCACTTGCTCGAGAGAAAGGTGTGGAACCAAGGTGACAATCTTAGCGTCCTTAGTAGTGGGTTTCCTTGGTTTCAGCTCGAGAGAGTGAAACAAGTGATCCATCCTTTGTATTCAGCTCGAAAGAGTGAATTTTATTAGGGTAATGAGCTGGGCTTCTTTCGATTGGTGTTGAAGTTCGAGAGAATTCAACATAGAAAAGTTAATTGTTCGAGAGAAAGTTACTTTATATATGGTTTGACCTACCCACAACAAATTATCCCAGTATGAGCAGTAACGTGTATCTACTTCGTTGAGATTCAATAATTGGCTGATCAATTCCCTAAGCTTTACTCTAATATTTGATTGTTTGTGTTCAAGTGTAAATTTGGGGTTGATAGGTTAAACCTGAAATTTGAGATTTGAACAGTAATTGTGCTAGAATTGTTTGATTGAAGAGGTTGTCATTCTACTTTTATTATTGAATTTGAAGAAAGTACTACTTCATGTGGGATCGACCCCAACTCACGTAGTTGGGTTATTATACTGACGAATGATCATTGACATTTAGTATTGGATGAAATGCCTTGATACGTTAATCAATACCTAACCTATTTCTATTCCTTCTTACAGAATGGCTCCAACTAAGCTTAAGGAATTGAAAGAGCAGTTGAAAGACCTTTTAGATAAGGGCTTCATTAGACCTAATATTTCCTCATGGGGTGCACCAAAGACAGTTCCCTCAGAATGTGTATTGACTATCGGCAGTTGAACAAAGTCACAATCAAGAATAAGTTTCCCATCCCCAGGATTGATGACTTGTTTGACCAACTTCAGAGTGCTAGTCATTTCTCAAAGATAGACCTCAATGCGGTTATCATCAGCTCAGAGTCAGGGATAGTGACATTCCGAAGACAACCTTTAGAACTCGGTATGGTCATTATAAGTTTGTAGTTATGTCATTTGGACTAACCAATGCTCATGCAGCTTTCATGGACTTGATGAACATTGTGTTCAAGCAGTATTTGGACTTGTTCATTATCGTGTTTATTGATGATATCCTCATTTACTCCAGGAATAAGGAAGAACATGCGAACCATCTGAGGGTTGTCCTGCAAACTCTCAAGGATCGCTAGTTATTCACTAAGTTTAGCAAATGTGAGTTTTGGTTGCATTCCGTTGCTTTCCTTGGTCACATTGTGTCTAGTGAAGGGGTCCGAGTGAATTCTTAGAAAATAGAAGAAACAATGGCCCAGACCTACCACTCCTACATATATCAGAAGTTTCTTGGGTTTAGCGGGTTTTTATAGAAGGTTCGTGGAAGGGTTTTCATCTATAGCCTCCCATTGATTAAGTTGTCGCCGAAAAAGTCAAGTTTCAGTGGTCAGATTATTGTGAGAAAAAATTCACTGAAAACTAGGTTGACTACAACTCTCATTTTGACTCTACCAGATGGTTCAGACAGTTATGTTATCTATTGTGATGCATCCAGAGTCGGCTTAGGTTGTGTGTTGATGCAGCGATGTAAGGTTATAACTTATGCTTCTAGAAAACTTAAGGGGCATGAGAAGAACTATCTGACTCATGATCTTGAGCTAGCAGCAGTGGTGTTTGCACTTGAGATTTGGAGACATTACTTGTATGGTGTGCACATAGATGTGTTCACAGACCATAAGAGCCTTCTGTATGTGTTCACTCAAAAAGAGTTGAATCTTCGTCAGCGGAGATGACTTGTGTTCCTCAAGGAATATGATATGAGTGTGCATTACCATCCTGGTAAGGCCAATGTAGTAGTAGATGCTCTTAGCAGACTATCTATGGGTAGTGTAGCACATGTGGAGGAATAAAATAAAGGAACTAGCAAAGGATGTTTACAGGATTTCTCGCTTAAGAGTTTGTCTTATGAGCATATCAGATAGTGGTGTAATAGTTTAGAATGGGTCAGAATCTTCATTGGTAGTGGAGGTTAAGGAAAAGCAAGATAGTGATCCGATCTTGCTTTAACTTAAGGGTGCAGTCCATCAACAGAGAGTTGAGGTTTTCTCCCAAGGGGGAGATGGTGTACTTCGCAATCAGGGTCGATTATGTGTTCCTAAGGTGGGTGAGTTGAGACAACATATTCTTGCAGAAGCCCACAACTCCAGATATTCTATTCATCCAGGTGCCACTAAGATTTACCGTGACCTGCGGGAAGTCTTTTGGTGGAATGGTATGAAAAGGGATATAACGGATTTTGTGGCTAAGTGACCAATTGTCAGCAAGTCAAGGTAGAACATCAGAAACCAGGAGATATGATCCAAGAGATCAAAATTCCTACTTTGAAGTGGGAAGTGATCAACATGTACTTCATCATAGGTTTACCTCATACTCGTAGACAACATGACTCCATTTGGGTGATAGTTGATAGGGTTACTAAGTCTGCACGCTTTTTGGCGGTTAAAACTATAGATTCGGCGGAGGACTACGCCAAGCTTTACATTAATGAGATTATTAGATTGTATGGAGTTCCCTTGTCCATCATCTCAGATAGAGGCCCTCAGTTTACCTCTCATTTCTGGAAGTCATTCCAGAAGGGTGTTTGTACTAAGGTTAGTCTTAGCACATCATTTCATCCACAGACAGATGGCAAGGCAGAGCGTACCATTCAAACCTTATAGGACAATTTTAGAACTTGCGTAATCGATTTCAAGGGTAGTTGGGATAACCACCTTCCTCTTATAGAGTTTACCTACAATAATAATTACCAGTCTAATATCAGATGACCCTTATGAGGCATTGTATGGGCGCGCGCATATGTAGTTCTCCAGTTGGTTTGTTTGAAGTAGGTGAAGCATCCTTGATAGGGCCAGATTCAGTTCATGATGCTTCAGAGAAAGTGCAACTCATTAGAGGTCGAATTAAGACAGCCCAGAGTTGCCAGAAATCCTTTGCAGATATAAGGAGGAGGGAATTAGAGTTCCAAGTTGATGATTGGGTTTTTCTAAAAGTGTAGCCTATGAAGGGGGTGATGAGATTTGGCAAGAAAGGGAAGCTTAGTCTTAGATATGTAGGTCCTTACAAGATCTTGAAAAGAGTTGGTAAAGTGACTTATGAGTTAGAGTTGCCAACAGAACTAGTAGCAGTGTATCCAGTCTTTCACATTTCGTTGTTGAAGAAGTGTGTGGGTGATCCAGCATCTGTTGTACATTTAGAAAGTGTGCCGATGAATGACATTCTCACTTATGAAGAGGTACTAGTTGAAATCCTTGATCGTCAGGTTCGAAGGTTGAGACACAAAGAAGTCGCTTCAGTCAAGGTTTTGTGGAGGAGTCAGTCCGTAGATGGAGCTACTTGGGAGGCAGAAGTAGCTATGAAGGCCAAGTATCCTCACCTCTTTCCTTCCGATTCCATTCCAGCTTGAGGTAATAAATTCTCTCCAGTTTTTCAGTCATTCATGTGCAATTTCAGTCTTAGCATCATACTCCTTCAGTTTGTACTTGCATTTTCACCGTATTTGTATGTTCTTGGAACTTAGTTCAGTTAGAAATCAGTTTCTAGTGTTTAATGGTATGGGTTGCAACTCTCTCTCTCTATTTCAGTTAGCTTAGTCGAGGACGAATGTTCCCAAATGGGAGATAATGTAACACCCTGTATGCTAGAATAGACCGAAATGCATATTTCAGAGTTGCAGGTGCAACCCACGATTGCCAATCACGGACCATAGAAGGACCCACAGTCTGTTCTGTTGGTCTGTGGTGCACCACCTGCGACCCTTCCCCCAGAAGCATAAAAAAATTCATCTAAGTGTCGAGCCATGATCGGACCCACGAACCGTAGTCAGGCCACGGTTCGTGGTCCAGGACCGTAGGTCAGACCCTTGCTTTTCAGCCCCAGACGTCGACCGACAGTTGACTAGCATGGACCGTCGGTCCTTTCACGGTCCATAGGTCCCGTCCGCCGATAGCCCCGATAGTTTTGAAGTCGGGGTTCTTTTATTCTTTTCCTTATGCGTTGGACCCCTAAACTACGTAGTTTTGGTCAGTTTTAGCCTAATAACTTAATTAGAATCTACCCTAAGTAAATCATTCACCAAAAACTTAGAAAAATTAGAACGCAAAAGGATAAAGAGTCGACCAAGCCTTGTCCAAGAACACATTAAGTTTTCATCAGTTTCAACTTCGAAATCTAAATATTTCTCTGTGGAATTCGTCACCAGGTATGTGGGATTTCAATAATGGGTTCCTTTTGCCCATTAGGTACCTAGTTTTGAGTCAGATTCTTGATTCCCTCGATATTATATAGACCTAGAGTTTCTTGAATGTTAGAAATTGTTAGGTTTTAGATGCTAGAATGATCCAAATAAGATTATCGTGAATTCAACAGCGTTTTGTGTAGATTTTTTCATAAATTCAGAACCCTAGCCTTGTAGTTCTTTTAGTTCATTAATTGCACATGCTATGTCAGATAATACAGATATACATGCCTCGGTTTTTGAATGTTTCATTATTAGTATATTAATGTTGCATTTTTAGTTAGCATGTCAGTTTTGAGCTATCCCGTATTATAGAGATTCAGTCATAAAAATCTTAATGACATAATAAATTGGGAGAAGCTTAATACCGAGTGGACTAGGGTCAGCCAGTCTCATAGTCCCAGAACTACGTGCCCCATAGGTAAGCCCCATCTTATACTTAGTGATCATGCCAGTCATGCCTCTATACCTCTAGCAGCGTATATTGGGTCCTCTCGTTGGAGCGTATACATCGGACTTCACATTTATCTCATGTGGTTTTATGTCGGTTAATAGTAGCTCCCACAGTTCAGTCAGATTCTATTGCATTGACCATATTGTCAGTTATACAGACAAATTTCAGTCTCAACATGTTATAAACTTGGTCATTGCATTCAGTTAGTTCATGTTCAGTATTCTCATCATATTTACATTTCAGTTCCTCTTTTATCACTGCTCAGATATATGCTTTGGTTCAGTTATGCTATTGTTCAACTTTATTCTATCCTGCATGGTCAATACCTTTCAAGTACTGACACATACTCTGCGCTATATCTTCTCGTGATGTAGGTTCAAGTCCTTAGCAGTCAGATCACGCATAGATCGGTTCCCGATCTTCAGTTCAGCAGCATCAGTGGTGAGTCCGCACTCTTCGAGGACGGTTGACATAATTGTCTTATTTGCTTTCAGTTTTAGTTTCAGTTTTGCTAGACTTAGCTAAGGCATGTCCCAACACTTCTAGTCAGTTAGAGGCTATTTTCAGACATAGTTAGTTACAACTTTAGTGTTAGTGTTTTACTTTTTAGTTGTATTTCAAACTCTCAATTTTCATATATTTAGATTTAGTGTATGGGTATTCCCTATCATTTCAGATTATTCATATGATTTAGCTTCCGCACAATATTTATTGCTTCAGTTTACTTTAGTTGCTTATGATATATGATTAATAACGTTTCAAAGACTCTTCATCCAATACTAAGTGTCAACGATCGTTAGTTAGTAATATAACCCAACTAAGTGAGTTGGGGTCGAGTCCCAAGGGAGTGGTACGTATTTGAGAATCAATAGAAAAGAATTAATATGCTCAGGTCAATAATAGGTAAAAACATTTACGAATAAAAGTATGGCTCAAGTTTGGGGTGACACAACTGTCAAATAACAGGGGATTTGGTTTCAACTATTAGCTTCAACAACAAATAACACGAAAATAACAAGTATGAAGACGAGTTTTTGAGATGTTATTGGATTATGGGCTAAGGTAGACAAATGGGTGATTGCAACGAATAGTGAATAGTTGTAAATCAGTGAATAAGCTAGACTTTAGTAGGGATAAACTTTCCCTTGAACAATTTACCCAGAATCAAATGTGTTTCTCTCGAACATCAATAAGCAACAATTAAGAACAACCTTTGCTTTACTTCGTTCACTCTCTTGAGCTGAATGTGTGAAAAGGGATTAGGGTTCACTCTATCGAGCTGAACCCATGACAACCCAATACCCACAGACCATCAAATCAGTAATCTTGGTTTTAAAACCTCTCTCTCAAGGAAGCCAAAAAAACGAAGGTAGGGTTGCATTTGCAACAACAACCCTTTAGATTAAGCAACAATTACTGAAAGAAATAACTTTTAAACAACATTTAGACTATCAATAATACCCAAAAGCTAAATCAACTCATAATCACATAATCACACAATCACACCCCAAGAATTGGGGTTTTAGCTAGAAATCATAAAAAAAAATATAAATTGTTACCAAATTGTGTTTCCATCAACTTGGTACGATTAATATTGTCTTTACAAAGGTCTAAGATGAAGAATCTTCAATACCCAATTCCAATTTCTCAAAAATGGAAATCTTCAAATTTTCAAAACTAAGGAGATATTGTTTCTCAACTCAGTTCTCAGCTTTCTAACTTAAAAATTGAACAATATGAAAACTATTGAATACTAGATTGATAGATACTAAACTAAGAATTTAAAACTATATTTATAGTCACCAAAAATGTGCTGCAAAGGACCATTCGACGCAAAAAGTAGGGATCGCCGATCCACTCGGCGATCCGTCCTTTGGTCACTTCCATCGCCATTTTGCTTTGGCCTTCAACATCTTCAAGTTATGTAACTTTGGGTGATATAGTAATGCATCGCGGAACCATTCGGTGACTCGCCGACTGCTCATTTCTATCGCTAACTTGATTATCTCCTTCAGGGCTTGGCACACCAGAACATTAGGCGAGACCATGGCCATTCGGCGACTTGCCCAATGGTTTAGGCGATCCTTATGCCTTCTTTTCTTCATTCTTTCAGCTACCTTGTTCCTTTTTGCTCATTATTGTCCATGCTTTGTTCCTCAATCCAAATTCCTGAAAATCAAGGATTTACATTAGTTATTGGCACAAAATATAAATTTGAGGACACTAAATCTATGAAAATAAAGCCCTAAATGATCCAAATCGTGGACTCATCAACACCCCCAATTAAACTTTTGCTTGTCCTCAAGTAAAACTCAAGTTAAACAGTTCAAAAAAGGATGTCTCAAACAATGCTACACAAGACTCAATCATGAATGTACACAAAAAGACTCAACTTACTCATGCAAGGATCAATTGTGCACTTAAAGATTCAAGTTGTAACTTACCATTATCAAAGACTCTCAAGTTCACAATACTTGCTTCCAATGCAAGTTCAAGCTAAACAAAGGTACTCAAATGCCCTTACACAAAGAATGATTCCATATTCACACACAATGGTTTGTAATTTAAAGCTCCGGAATCAAATGCAACGCTCACACTCACAAAGATAAAAACAATGCGTGATTTAACCCATAGTTTGCCCTTATTTTCCAATCAACAATTGTTTCAGCTCACTCAAGATCAAAAAGGTCTTTTCAAGGTTTGTAACGGGGCTGAGTGTAAGGGTATGGTCATTTAGGCTCAATGGATGCAATCCTCATGAAATATGATGTGAACAACACTTTCTTTCCTTATCTTCATCATTTTATTCGTGCTCACAAGTCACCCAATTATTCACTTTCCATGGATTGTTGAAAACCCTTTTTCTTTTTGTATTTTCACATCTTTATTCCACAACTTTTTCATTCTTTTTCTTTTTCATTCTTTTCTTTTTATTTATATGGAGGGGTTCCATTTTTCTCAAACCATGGGTCAAAAGGGACTTCTTTGCCTTTCTTGATTCACCTTCTCTTTTCACCACACCCCCAACTTAGGCTTTGGCCTAAGTTGGCTATTCACACAAACCACAAATCATGAGGATTATGTGTAATGGATCAAGAAAGGTCAGCATTTCATCAAGTTTCTTCCAAGAAAAGGTTAAGGCTCAAAGGGTGTTCAAGCGGGGTTCACACACTCACAAGGGAGGCTACAATGTCAAATTGTTTTACACTCTTGAAAGTTGCCTAAGATCATATCAAGGGATTCCATCACTTAGTCAACCGGACCAACGGGGCAAATTCTAGGTGTCATCACATATGGTTCACGGTAAGCTCATCACACAAGGCATTGACACCATTGTCAAACAAGACTCCACACTTTTGCTAGTGTGCAATGTTCATCACAAGAGACTCAATTTGATACTTGGCTAGTCACAACGAGATGCAAAAAGTTCACATATTGTCTATACAACTTCATTTGGCCTCATCGTAGTCGCACATTCATTTTTGTTCGATTATGAGTAATATTCAAGTCATCGGTATTGATCAAGACCGATACTCAAATATGCAAGAGAACAACCACATTCAAACACAAACAACAGGGGGCACAATTTTTTCGAAGGGGTCCAAAAATCATTTATCGCTAAAAACACGGAGCCACACGCTCAATCATCCACAAAAGCAGTATAAAACACAATTATAGCTCAAAAACCCAAATATATACACAAAACCATAGTCACAAAAGGTGGGCCTCACCCTACCACGAATAAAAATCATTTGTCCTCAAATGTAAGAAAAATAATATCTAAGAGTCAAATAAAGTAAGACAGAGAGGGAGGTAAAGAAGGATTCTGTCTAAACAGTCGCTCCATCTGTCTAGGCATCAGTGCCCAGAGTAGTGCTTGAGACTTGGGCATCAGTGCTCAGAGTCACCTCTGAAGGACCATCTCTACTAGGAGCTGCCATGGATGTCTTGGTCAGTGATGTCTGGATCACTGACTGTACGATAGTCTTCTCCAGATCTGACAGGTCTCCATAAATGCTTTCCTCCCTTATCTCTATCTGCACCTCGTCGGTCTCTGCATCCGACTTATAAATTGATGCATCGTACTATGCACATCTCCGGTGGTAGTCGAAGGAATCTCTGAAGTCTTATGGGCGTCCAAATCATCTGCAGCCTCCAATAATGAAGTGAAGTCAGAAGACTTTAAATAGTTTACGTCCTTCCTCAAATCTACTACTTCGGCTTTCAAAGCCGTCACCTCGGAGGTCTCTCCCTGCCTGCTCTCACAAGCCTCAACTCTCATGGTGAGAGTGTCAATAGAAGTCTGGAGGGGGGGTCAGTGCAACCAAAATTGCAGCCTTAATCATCCAGGGAACAGATCTCTCTAGTCTGGTCGCCCTCACGTCAGCTGAATGGGACAGATGACCCACCTTTAGGATCATCGCTTGAGTAATCTTGGCTGGCAGGGACGAGGTGGAGGTACCCGAAACCTGTGAAGAAGTAGAAGGGGCAGAAGTATCTGAAGGCCCAGAGGTCGGAGTAGGCAAAGATGCCTCTGCAAGTATTGAATAAATATCTACCTCCGGGGATGTATCCACCGGAGCTGCCCTTCTTCTATCAGCCTCCTCACGAGTGTACTCCACCTTAATACGTCGGATGTCAGTGGAGGAAAAAGGGGTGACCTCAGTATCTCTAATCAAATCCCTGGGGACTCCAGCACGCCGGTATAACTCTGTGATCAGTACCAGAAATGGTAGAGAAGTCTACCTCTGCTTGGCCCTCATGGCCATCTCTTGCTCAATGATAAGTCCCAAGTCGATGCTCTTCCTAAAAATATCGACCCACGGCGGCCGCCTTAGGATGACGGAGAACATACTCATTTTGGAAAGGCATAATAGAGTTGCTGATGAATCCAAACCAATAACGTGTAGGTACACTCAAGTCCCTCTTCTCAATCAGGACTCCTGCCTCTATCCACCTCGGGGTGGTGTCTGAGATGAGTGGCACCAGCCAGCCCTTCAGCTCATCCAATGAAGATGTGACAGTAGTCAGGTTGGGGTAGTTAAAGTCATACCCCCTGTCAAGTACGGTGTTAACGTACTCACTATTGCATTCTACTTCCTTACCCCGGACCATAATAGACTTAACTGGTTTGAACTCGTTGGCCTTCTTCTTGCTTTTTGGAACCAACTCACCATATGTTGTATGGAACTCCCGGGCCCATGAAAGAATATAGGGGCCTAGAGGTCTAGTGAACTGCTCGAATCTGTGGAAATGGATGGTGTCTCTAACATCTGAGAATTTGCCCTCAAGGCCTTCTATAGATAATTACTTCTCCTTGAGGATGGTTTGCAATCCATCTCCCTTCAACCTATTGAAAAGCCTGGGAAGAGGGACGACTGGTGGCAAAGGAGCCATAGGAGGTACCGGAGTTGGCACTGAACTTGGTGGTGTGGGAAATGGAGGGACTCTAGCTGAGTTAGGGCGAGATCTAGACCGGAGCTCAGCTTGCCGGGACTGCAAAGTCTTGTCGTCCTCAGGCTCAGATAAACCAGGCTGGGAGCCAGTAGTCACCTTGTTAGATGTGGGCCTCTTGCCCTTGCTTTTTTCTCCCGGTGGAAGTTCTTACCTTCCTCTTTCTGGAGGATTTGATCCCCCTTTAATGAATGTGATGCCCCATACTCTTTTTCGGGGTGGCATGTCAATGTTGGTTTGTACCATGTCTGCAAAAACACCAAGAAAAAATAGAAATATTTTAATCAAAAGCATAAAAAAATAGTTGCAGACAAACTCACCGAATCACTTTGGCGAGCTAGACCGATCTCACCGAAAGGATTGGCTCAAATTCTCAAAAAAATTGGCATGTCGACGATGCGAAGGCCTTTTGGGGAATCGCCGACTGCATTTGGCGTGCAAGGATTAGCCCGCCGAAAGTTACAGTGCAATTTAGGCTAAGGGGTGCCGACAAAGGCGATCAAGAAGACTTTCAGTGAGTCACCGAGTGCCTTCGGTGACCTCAAGCTTCTCGCCAAAAGTTACAGAGTCAAACATCAACTGTAGAATGAAATTAAAGGTGAAATAGGGAATTCCGGTGAATCGCCGAGTGATTCGGCGAGCTCGACCCAGCTCGCCAAATGACCCAATGTGCCTACTTTTAACCCAACCTCTCAAAGTCAACCCCGCAACCCCCGAAAAAAATCAAAGCATGCACTTATAAAATTAAAGCAAGCCCCATTACCCCATTGCTCCGGAATACTCAGACTTCTCCCGGTTTTGTCAAATTTGGCCATTTGATGACTTTTGGCCTTAAAAATGACGTCACCTGCTCTATCATTGGGCAGATTACGTCATTTGGTGCAAACACGGGTTACTTAGACTTCACCAACTAGACTCAATAATATGCAAGCACAACCACACAAAATTTAATCAATATTTGAGGCACAAAATTACGGGAATTCATATTATAGGCATTACAGGCAAGAATTTCAAATTTAGAACAGGCATACACATAAACAATTAAATTCAGAGAGGCCCAACACACATCACTAAGATAATATTATTGCAAATGAGTACAAATTCGATAAAAATAAACTCGGGGTTCGGAAAACCAACCTTATATGCCGATTAAACAAGATTAAAATGCTAGGTGGCAAAGTAATCCACTCCAAACACACAATCAATGACTAAAACACTCTAAACATGCAAGAAAATATAGAAACTAATGTGCGGGTGTGAGTTTGGAAAGATTAAAAGTGAGGGAAAGTGAAAGAGTTGGAAGTTTAAACCTTCGACCTTTTAAAAACCGTCCAGTTCTCGCCTATTTGGCGACATTAGTCATGCTCGCCGACCCACTCAGCGACACGCCGAGTGGTTACTTACCTCATCGAGTTTTACAGGACCTCCAGTTAATGTGGTGGTCCAAACGACGAACTAGGTCGCGATCGACGACCTGGTCGGTGATTCGCCAAGTTGTACCTGGGCTTGCCGAGTTTTAAAGACTCCAATTTAAAATTGTCTTGAGTCTGACGACGGTCTAGGTCGGGCTCGCCTACCTCTTCGGTGATGTGCCGACTGGACCTTTAGCTCGCCAATCTTTTCCTTTCTAACCCTTTCTGCACTTCAACCTGCACAGTCAACACACCATTATTTCTAAAACAAAAATAAAGCGATAAACACTTGGGTTGCCTCCCAATGAGCGCCTTAGTTAACGTTGTGGCATGACTTCCCCACTCAATCTTGATTTGTTGGGTAGAGACGAGACAACACATGACCCATTTGGGTCTCCAGCAGCTGAACAAATATGGAATGGGAAGTAGTCATCTGATTCAGCAGTGAGACATTCTCTTTTATCTCATTCAACACTTTGTGGTTTTCTTCGACTTTATGAAGAATGAGTGAGAGTATCTCTTCTATATATCCACCCTGGTGCACCTTGGACATTATACGGTCAGAAGGGGGAGTATACCAGTCTTTCTTTTTGTCTGATGCTTCCAATTCCATGATATTTTTTACCACTAGATCCAGCTGAGTCAAAAGTGTGGCCAAAATCTGATCCTTCTCAGTTTCCTTGTTGGTCTTGGCCATGTGATCAAGGAGCTGGACTGCTATTGCATAGGGTAGTCATGAGAGACCTCCCAGAGACATTTGGTCAGCCACTTCTCAGTTTTTCGGACCAAGACCTCTATAGAAACAGTCCAGTAACATGTTATCTGAAATTCCATGAGTTGGGTACTGCAACAATAGTGACTTAAATCTCAGCCACAACTCACAGATTGACTCACCCTCCATTTGTCTGAAACTTAGGATGTTATCCCTAAGAATCATCATTCTCAAAGAGGAGAGGTCCATTTGGTCACCATTGCTACAATACATGCTCCTTTATGCTGCTCTAAATAACAACACACAAACCAAAACTAAAAATTAAGTTCGACTATGACTAATAAGAGCAAAATTCAACCTAACTAAAAATTCTCAAGTAACACCACTCCCCGGCAGCGACGCCATTTTGATTAATAACGTTCCAAAGACACTTCATCCAATACTAAGCGTCAACGATCGTTAGTTAGTAATATAACCCAACTAAGTGAGTTAGGGTTGAGTCCCAAAGGAGTGGTACGTATTTGAGAATCAATAGAAAAGCATGAATATGCTCAAGTCAATCATCGGTAAAAATATTTATGAATTAAACCATGGCTCAAGTTTGGGGTGACACAAGTGTCAAATAGCAGGGGATTTGGTTTCAACTATCAACTGCAATAACAAAAAACACGAAAATAACAAGTATAAAGACAAGTTCTTGGGATGTGATTCGATTATGGGCTAAGGCAGACAAATGGGTGATTGCAATTAATAGTGAATAACTGTAAATTAGTGAATAAGCTAGAATTTAGTGCGGATAAACTTTCTCTCGAACAATTTACCCAGAATCAAATTGGTTTCTGTCGAACAATTTACCCCGAATCAAATTGATTCTCTCGAACACCAATAAGCAACAATTAAGAACAACATTCACTTTAGTCCATTCACTCTCTCGAGCTGAATGTGTGGAAAAGGGTTTAGGGTGAACCCATGACAACCCAATACCCACAAACCATCAAATCAGTAATCTTGGTTTTAAAACCTCTCTCTCAAGCAACCCACAAACACGAAGGTAGAGTTGCATTTGCAACTACAACCCTTTAGATCAAGCAACAATTACTAAATAAAATTACTTTTAAACAAAATTTACACTATCAATTAACAATACCAGCAGCTAAATCAACTCATAATCACACCCCAAGAATTGAGTGTTTAGCTAGACATCATAAAAAGATAGAAATCATTACCAAATTGTGTTTTCATCAACTTGGTACGATTATTATTGTCTTTACAAAGGTCTAAGATGAAGAATCTTCAACACCCACTTCCAATTTCTCAGAAATAGAAATGTTCAAATCTTCCAAACTAAGGAAATATTGTCTCTCAATTCAGTTCTCAGCTTTCTAACTTAAAAACTGAACAATAATGAAAACTATTGAATACTAGATTGATAGATACTAAACTAAGAATTAAAAAATGTATTTATAGTCTCCAAAAATGTGCTGCGAAGGACCATTCGACGCAATAAGTCGGGATTGCCGATCCACTCGGCGATCCGCACTTTGGTCACTTTCACTGTCCTTTTGCTTTGGCCTTCAGCATCTTCAAGTTCTGTAACTTTGGGCGATATGGTAATGCATTGCGGAACCATTCGGCGACTCGCCGACTGCTTCTTTCTATTGCCAACTTGATTCTCTCCTTCTGGGCTTGGCACACTGGAACATTAGGCGAGACCATGGCCATTCTGCGACTCACCCAATGGTTTAGGTGATCCTCAGGCCTTCTTTTCTTCGTTCTTTCAGTTGCCTTATTCCTTTTTGCCCATTAGTGTCCATGTTTGTTCCTCAATCCAAATACCTTAAAATCAAGGAATTACATAAGCTATTGGCACAAAATATACATTTGAGGACACTAAATCTATTAAAATAAAGTCCTAAATGAGTCCAAATCGTGGACTCATTAATATGCCAACAGGGTTAACTCAGGGTCACTCGAGATCGTAAGTCCCATGTTCGCCTTCAGGGGGTAGCCTCGAGGCGTGATATAGAGTGTCAAGAAATTAATTCAAGAAATCTCAAGAAAGGTTTTCTTGTTTTTTCTCCTTCAAGCTAGGGTTTGAAGGCTTCTAATCAAGTTCTTCTTCAAGATTCTTCAAGAACCTTGTTCTTCCAGGTATGTAACCCGCTCCTTTAAATTTAAAGGGCGGCGACTTTCAAGCTTACCTTATTATTTGGACTAGTTCATCCTCACGCCCTACATACTATCCATAGATTTGAGTATTATTGAGATGAGTTGAATTTGAGTTCTTTAGTTCTGGATTCTTTTTGAAATTTTATTCCTAATTATTCAATTGTTATATGTTATGTATTAAGATTCTTGAGTTGATTAGTTTATTTTATATTTCAGCTTGAACGCTATGATTTGAGTATTTTCGATGAGTAGTATTGTTGAGTTATGAGTTCTTGAGTTTTGAGTATTGAGTTTCCATATTGTTATTAAGATCCCTAAGTTAAGTCGTTCATGTCCATAATTCCTCATCAACCCTATAATGATTTGAGTTATAAATTTTGAAAAGTTTATAAAGACAACACTTGAGTTCTTAAACTGAGATTTGAGAAAGTAAAGATGAGTTTTGAGAAAGGAGTTTCTAAAACATGATTAGTATGACAATCGAATATGCTATTAATGTATGAGCAATATGGTATCTAGATATACCATCAATGTTTATGCAGTATGACTTCTTGAGTCATCAATGATCATATTAAATTATGATTTTGATATGTTTTTTTGAGAAATTATTTTCAAGTATGAAATGAGTAAGAGTATAAGGGGACTATGTATTTATCAACTTTTATATTGATAAAATAAAACTAAGATTTCTAAATGAGTTATGAGTCCAAAAGATATTTCAAGAGAAGCTACCTCTTTTAAGAAGGTAGTTTGAGCAATTATCTCAAACTAAAGGAATAGTTATGTTTTTAAACATATGAGCATGAATATATATTATTAGGAGTAGTATTGAGCATTGATATGGGAACGAGTTCAAACAACTCAAAGACCTCATAAACCATGTATGCCAACATGGGTAAAGTGTCATACTTTTTAGATGATTCCTTATTGCTTTTAAGCATAGCTTAGTGGATACACTTAGTTGAGGTGTTATATACCCCGGCAAGGTATAGGTTAGTTTTGGCAAGTAATATATTGGCTCTTAAAAGAATCAGATTATCGAACTCAAAGGACTTGTCAATTAACTATTTACTAATATATACTAGTCTAATTATTTATTTAAGAGTGCTAACAGAGTTTGATGTTTTATTTATATAGAAAAGAACGCATGAATTAAATAAAAAGATTACTTACAGTGATTGAGAAAATTCCAGGGCTGCAACATGCAATGAATCTCATGTATCATATTCTTGTATCATATTCTTGGCTTAGAACTAATTTTAGTTGTCAAGTTACTGATTTATAGGGTTAATTGTATGAGTCAGGCTACACACCTCTCGTCACCTACTTCGTTGAGTGGGGATAAATAGACTAACTGACGAGCATTTATATTCCATCCTATTTCGTAACCAAGCAAGTTGTTCATCCGAGCGTCACTCCTGAACACTAATCACCTCAATCAAATGGGTCGACCGAGCTCTCTATGTTCACTGGTCTATCTAACCCCTCCTCTTTCGATTTTAAGATTAGACAATAGATTTATCTTATGGTGCGCAAGCATAAAATACTAAAACAAGAATATAAAAGTAACTTAGAATGACAACAAAGAATTAATTCATAAACCTTAAATATTCAACATTCGATTCGTAGCTACAGTCCCAGAACAAGGGCGTTTAGCCACTAATCTCTAGGAAAAGAAAGAAGAAGAAAAGAACCCTAAAAAATATTGACAACTTTTTCTTGCAAAGTACCTCCTATGATTGATCTCCTAATAATTTCCTTCAATAATTATTTCTATGGACTATTTATAGAGGTAAGAAACCCTAAATAAAATAATTGAGTCCAAATCAAACTGGGAAACCAAAACCAAGCGGAATTTGACTTCCGGGTGAATAGTTCTCCTCTTAGACTTCCGCCGCCTTCAATAGTTGGAGATACCTTCGGTGACTG
The DNA here is from genome assembly GCF_900185275.1 of Solanum verrucosum. Classification (NCBI taxonomy): domain Eukaryota; kingdom Viridiplantae; phylum Streptophyta; class Magnoliopsida; order Solanales; family Solanaceae; genus Solanum; species Solanum verrucosum. Next base: position 1,984,119 of record NW_026020298.1, on the reverse strand, counting down.
CCACGTGGCACAACTAACTTTCGCCTGAATTTGCCATTTGCAAATTACAATTTGCAATCTCCTGTACTTTCAATTATATATTATTATATTAAATTTCATCCTGTCTGCTTGATTTTCTTCTTTAATCTTTTATTTTAAATTCGTTTTATCTCCAATTTTTTTAAACTTTACTCCAATTTACTCCTACAAATAAAATACAATATTTAGTACAATTCATAAAATTTATGCTAAAAAAAAGAAAATATAAATAATAAATGTGAGGCAAATAGTGATTAAAATATATATTTTTGGCCTCACATCAACACTCCACACTTAAACTTTTGCTCGTCCTCGAGTACACATTAAAGCTCATCTCAAGTAAATCATACCAGGAATGTCATCACTTTGGTTAATATAAACGATTAGGTCATATACCAATTTCAAAACATTAAGTACAATTCTTAATCATTATGCAAGACATCCAAATGAACAACAAACCTCTAATCTCCTAACCTCAAGGAAAGACTTTGAACTCATCAAAATTAAACTTATTCACCTACTCTCATCAAAGAAAGTTAATAAAATCACCTATCCATCATGAAAAAAGTGCCCTCACACTCACAAATAAAATTCACATGGTATGCACAAAGAACCATATGCTTGCCCATTATGTACATCTCCACTAATTAAGCATGCTTGAATAGAATCGAATTGGACTTTAATGGGTTGTAATATAGGCTAGGGGACAGGTAGAATAACTATATAATAGTGACTTACACTTCCTTAAGCAGTTTGCACTTGAAGACTTCATCACCCATTATTTTCTTCTCTTTATTTTCAGCCTTCTCTTCAACAGTTATTTCACAAGTAATTTTCATCATCTCAAGAATGTTTCAATCATCTTTTTTTTCTAAAGTTTTCCTTCATAATAGCCACCCTCAACTTACATATTTTACATGCGTTAAGGTGCACGATGTTCTTGGAAGGACCAGGGCCATCATCAAGGTAACTTCTTTTGTTCATGTCATATTCTTTTATTTTTTTTCATCACATTCTTTCAAAGAGGGCTTTTAAGCATTTTGTAGCTATCATTGATTACATTTTCACTCAACCATCCTTTTTTCTTAGAATTGATAATTAGAGCAAGTCTATGCTATAATGCTCAAGGAGGCAAAGTGCAAAAACTAGGTATTCAACAAAATAGTCAAGGACAAAATATGGCTACCAACAAAAGGCTACAGGCTCAAAAAGGCTACTAGTGATATAATATCTGAAAAGACTAAAATTATCAAACAAATCAAAGAAAGCCTATTATCATCTCCTAAACAAAATAATACTTTTTATTTCACTTCAATAACATGCATAGTAAGTTGTAGACTAGGATGCAAAACATGGAATAGACAAATTCTCACCACACATGGCACAAGTATCAATCAAGATGGATCAATTCCACTTCTAAGAGAGACAGGATCATAACAAACTACAAAATAAAATAACTTATATACAAAGTCACAACCATGAGCTTAGGTGTCAAAGAGTCTGCATTTTTTTTATCAAACATTCACAAGAAAGTACTACTAAAAAATTAGACCTAAATAGCAAGTATCACACCACTCACTCAAAAGGGTCTTTTCTTTTCTCTAAAAAAAACAAAAAAAAATATTCCTAAAAAAATAAAAGACACTCGGTTCAAAGGGACTATCCTCAGGAAAAGAACCGAAAACAAAAGTCAAGGAACCCATCCCAAAAAAATAAAAGACTCAATAAAATAATAAAAACTAGAAATTTATTCTTCTACCCCACACTTAAAAAGATGCTATGTCCCCAAAGCATCAAATAAAATTTAAAAAAAGGGTTAGGAAAACTCCCCGAGGCCTTTAGGCCTAGCTAGTAGCATATTCTCTTAATTTTCATCAAGGGTCGTCACCCACACTTAAGCTCAAACATGCTCCTTAGCTTCAAATTTCGGATATTCAGACTTCTCCAAAACCTGTAAAAGCAACAAAAAAAAAAAAGACACTAAAAAATAAAATAAAATAAAAAAGAAATTAAGAAGTTACACTATAAATTGGGTTGCCTCCCAATAAGCGCTTAACTGAACGTCGCGACAATACACAAGTAAGGTCACCACTTTTCTTTCCACGTTGAACTTATGGATTGTACCCCTAACTTTGCATATATTTTTCTGCTCCTCTCAAGGGGAGGTGGTATAAAGATAAAGGAACCAAGTAATATATGTCACATCTTGCACTTCTTGGCCCTTAGGTGAGGAATGTTGTTTTGTCTACGTAGACTAAAAAACATTAAGATGTAAGGGCCTTGTTCTTCATCTATACACTCATCCATTAGTTCAGATTTTACAGAAAAGTGTTTTGAATGAAATTCAAGTTGCCCTAACTCCAAAATAGCATTTTTACAACATTCTCACTTTTGTACTCTATCTCAACATTGATATTAAGGAATAATGTGTAGTTGAATGGTTGAAATTCCTCTTTTTGTTCAACTAGTTGGTCATTATCCACGACAATTGGTAATTGGGCATCAGACGCCTCAATCTTTTTGTTCAAGTGAGTCTCCCAGTCATGAATATCTGAGCCAAATTGATCTATTTCTTGTGTGAGCTCAACTCTTCCCTTAATTAGTTGGGTTGTCATGTATGTCAGACCATCACATATAGACTTTTGAAACTTTAGAAGTTGAGTTTGTTCTTGTAGCCAAGATTGACTCACTATCTCTGTTTCTCCATATCTTTATCCTTGTTGGGCTTCTATCTCTTCTAATTTTACTTGGATTGTAATTTCTAATTGAATAGCGTCAAGCTCATCCAGCAGTTTCATGAATTTTTTGTGTTCTTCTGTGCATTCAAATATTAGTCCAGTGATTTTTTAATTAACTTTGTCCAACATGTATGTACATTCCATAAGTGAAATTTGTTTTGCATTCTCCACTTCATCGCCCCTACCAACATCACAAATAACAGAAGAATCATAATAGGGGTTCGGAGGAAGGGAATAAGATTTAGGACAACCATTCCAATAAATATATTGACGACCACATATATGACATAAAGGACATTCATCACCCAAACACGATTTATCCCAATCATCCATATCAATAAGAGTACCAAATTATTCAAAAAAAAGAAAAAAAAATTTAAAAAAAGCAAGTAAATAAATAAATAAATAAATATATATATATATATATATATATAACCTAGAAGAATAGGTTAATTTCTAAGTCACCAGCAGCAGCGCCAAAAACTTGTTGCTCCCAATTGAACACGCAAGTGTATGTGGTCGCGCAAGTAATATAGTGGCTCTTAAAAGAACTAGATTATCGAACCCAAATAACTTGTCAATTAAGTATTTACTAAATTATACTAGTCTAATTATTTATTTAAGAGTGCTAAAAGAATTTGATTTTTTATTTATAAAGAAAATTAGAGCGCAGGAATTAAATAATAAGATTACTTACAGTGATCGGGAAAATTCCAAGGTTGCAACATGCAATGAATCTCATGTATCATATTCTTGGCTTAGAACTAATTTTAGTTGTCAAGTTACTGATTTATATGGTTAATTGTATAAGTCGAGCTACACACCTATCGTCGTCTACTCCAGTTAGCTATCTAACTACATCGTTGAGTGAGATAGACTAACTGCCGAGCATTTATATTTCATCCTATTTCGAAACCAAGCAAGTTGTTCGTCCGGGCGTCACTCATGAACACTAATCACCTCAATCAAATGGGTCGACCGAGGTCTCTATATTCTTTGGTCTATCTAACCCCTCCTCTCTCGATTTTAAGATTAGACAATAGATTTATCTTATGGTGCGCAAGAATATAGATTTAACTTATAATGACAACCAAGAATTAATTCATAAACCTTAAATATTCAACATTCGATTCGTAGCTATAGTCCTAGAACAAGGGTGTTTAACCACTAATCTCTAGGAAAAGAAAGAAGAAGAAAAAAACCCTAAAAAGTATTGACAACTTTTTCTTGCAAAGTACCTCCTATGATTGATCTCCTATTAATTTCCTTCAACAATAATTTCTATGGACTATTTATAGAAACACGAAATCCTAAATAAAATAATTGAATCCAAATCAAATTGAGAAACCAAAACCAAGCGGAATTTGACTTCCGCATGAACAGTGTTCGTCTTAGACTTCCGTTGCCTTCAATAGTTGGAGATGCCTTCAGTGACTGCCACGGGGCACAACTAACTTTCGCCCTGAATTTGCAATTTGCAAATTACATTTTGCTATCTTTTGTACTTTCAATTATATATTATTATATTAAATTTAATTCATTAAGCTATCTGCTTGATTTTCTTCTTTGGTCTTTCATCTTTAATTTGTTTTAACTTCAAACTTCTTCAACTTTACTCCAATTTACTCTTACAAATAAAATACACTATTTAGCACAATTCATAAAATTCATGCTCAAACAGGGCAAATATATATAATAAATGTGAGGCAAATAATAATTAAAATATATATTTTTGGCCTCATATCAAGTGTATTTTTATATATAATAATATTGAGTTTAGAGATGAGAAAGTATTTTGTAAAGCTTTAAATGATTTAACTCCTTTATTTCTTTAGATTCAGTTGAGTATATATCTATATCTATAGTAGTCCTTTCATTAAGTTTTTTTGTTATTTAGCTATTTTATATACTCGTACATTCAATGTACTGATGTCATCCGACCTGTATCTTTTAATGATGCAGATACATGTTCTTAGGATCCTCAGCAAGATTCTGTTGAGATCATTTCATCATCTTTTGAGTAAAACCTCCTTGTTTTGGAGGATTCCAATTTTTATGAGTTGTTACCAGTAGTTATCTTGAGGAGTCGCGGGTCTTGTCCAACATTCATCCTTGTATACATTAGAGGCTTCATAGATAGACATTTTTGGAGATTTCAGTTTTAGGTGTTTTATTTAAAACTTATGATTCATACTCATTATATTTAGTTCAGTTTTGAGATTCAGTAAACTGCTTTTAAACATTTCTTCAATTTGATGCTTATGTATGTTTGAGTTAGGCTTCTGCTTCTAGTCATCCAGGATGAGGGTTCGCTTAAGGGCCAAAAATGGTTCACAAGTGCCGGCCACGTCCAAGGTGTAGGCTCGTGTCGTGACAGATCTCTTGCATCCAACTGAAATTTGTGGCCTAACAAGAAAAATATAAAATAAATCTCGTAAAACTTTGTCTAAAATCTCCATTAAAGAAACTACCCCAAAATTGAAATTGTAATTCGATAAAAAAAATTGAAGCATTTTTTTTCTAATTGAATTTGGGTTATGAACACAATTGTTTCCCACTCAAATATTATTTGGGCAAGATGAAGTAAAGGACAATCGAAGTTGAAAAAAAGGAGAAGGAGACGGTGTGTTATTACAATGGAGAATCGAAGCGAAACTAAATTGGGTTGGGGTACTAAATTGTCACGTCCCAGGGGTACCCTAGACGTAACATGGTGTACTTGACCCCAAAGGGGTCTCATACAATCCCTTAGCAAAATCATAACATAAGGTACTAGAAAAGTACGGGAAATTAAAACTTCTTTAAACCATACAATCGAAAACATTTTCATAAATAAGCGGAAGTCCTTACTAAATCATTGTCTCAAACCATCTAATAAACTCTTGAATAAAAGACTTGGGATGCAGCCCATACAATGTCTAAAACATAAAGAAATGATATAAAGGAATAATGGGTTTGTCCTCGAAGCTATGAGGACTCACCAAAATCTTCAACTCTTCTTGAAACTTCTAGAAAGCTATCCTCCAAAGTAAACTCAAACACCGAAACCCTACATTTGATTAGAATCTAGGCAATATGCGTTAGTACAAAATGTACCAAGTATGAAAGCTAACACAACAACATAAGAGCATCTCAAAATGGTTAGTCAACATAAGACATAAGCATAAGATATAATAACATAGTCATAACATAAGCATCATAGTCATAGCATAATCTCCAACATAAGCATCATATAATCGTAAGTCAACCTTAGACATAGTTAATGAGCATAGGAGATAAGTCATATTCATATAAGCATAATTGACTCTTAGTAATATATTCCATAATAGTACCATTCTCAAGTAACCTCAAAAACATACATGTGCAAAGCAAGAATAGCATCCCATAATACCACCCAAGCCAAGTACCCTTTTTTAGTCATCTTAATCATAGTCTATATACATGGTCAACTCTTAAGCTTTTTTACCATAAGGGTATCATACTCCTAAGTAACCTCAAGGCACACTTGTGCAATGCATGAAAGGCATCCCATAATACCATTCACACTAAGTAAGACCTTGAAGTCAACATAGTCATACTTACCCTCCTTTAGTCTCACTCTTTAGCTTACTTCATATGGACAATGGAACTACCATCCTTAGTCAAACATATCATTGAAGACAACTATAGCACAACCTTATCTTAAAATACATCACTCATAAGAACTCTTTCTTGAATGACCCTAAGTCATACTTGTGCAATGCACGAATAGCACCCCATAATAATACTCATGCTAAACACTACTTTTAGGTCCTCATACTAATACTTATAGATTTGTAACCTAGTACCTCTCTTTAACTTTAGAACACTATGAGGTACTCTCTTAAGCACATCTTAGTTCATTATTATATTGAACCCTATGAGATACTACTTGTAGCATGTCTAGGTTCATCATCTACATGGACCCTATGAGGTACTACTTTAAGCATGTCTAAGTCCATTCATACTCTTGAACACTATGAGGTACTTTATTAAGTAACTCTTAGTTCAATTATGCTTTAGAGCACTATGAGATGCTTTTTCAAGCATGTCTAAGTTCATTGGATATGGAGATTGCTACTAGAAACCATAACTCAACTATGTGAAAGCTTCCATCTCATGAGACCTAACTTTGGGAAAACCCACACTCTACTACGTAAGAGTTCTCCCTTCAACTTAAATATTCCTCACATCAACTATGTGTGATTCTCCTTTCTACTTGGAGCCCGGACCCTATCTTGTCTGACACTCCATCTCATTGTCAATACCCACTTGGAGCCAAGCATACACCCCAAGGTTTACTTGTTAAGCCTTGCTTAACACTCATATCTCATGAGAGGATGTCCCTGACAACCAATCCATGTTCAAGTGATTCTATCACTTCATACTTTCAAGCATTGATAAAGTAGATTAGGTGAGTATAGGCATTTCACCACAAATCCACCTATTAGACTTCTTTTCATCACATTGACTCTACTCTCAAAGCCTTAGTGATTCAACATTCATGACTACAAGCCTTACTCTCAAAGCTTTACTTCATTATATCATCATTCATATCTAGATTACAAGACATTCAAGTAATAAGCCTCATCTTAAGCAATTCTTATCACACTCCTCATTACTAGATTATTCTTAGTCATAATTCATCATAAAGGCTCAATTCCATCTTTACAAGTCAAGACCCATCATATTCAATAAAGTCTAGTTCAATTCATAATTATATGTTCCTAACTTTGAACAATTACTACACATGACATTGATTTAAGAGAATCACTCTTGAACCTTCAATTTTACCTCTAATGGCATAAACCCACAAATATCACATTCATCAATTTAGACTAGGGTTTACCATAGAAATCACATAAATTCATCATAATATAACTAAACAAAGTTAAATCAATCATAATTAGGTATTATCAACTAGATTGGAATCATACCCACATCTTACCCACAATGTAAAACAACCTTAGTTAGAATTGGGTTTTTGATCCACAATTGGGGGATTACTAAGGGGGTTCTATGGGTGGAAGAACCCATAGCTAAACATACCTTTAATCAAAGCCCTAGGACAAGCTCTCAACAATGGACTTTGTTCTTGACCCAAGCTTTAAGCTCTATCTTTTTCTTCAATGGGGGTTTTCTAGAGAGAGAATTATTCTTTGGAGGGGATGAAGTTGGGTTTTCTTTGGAATCTAGGGAGAATGACTTAATTGAGGTAAACTTAGGTCTAATTAGCTTATATACTTGCTAGGAAAGGAATAAAGTAATGTAGGGTCAATTCTGGAAAAGAACTAAGGACCCTTAAAGTTCCAACTTAAAATTTTCCAACCTCTGCGACTTAGCTCGCCCTTTTGCCCCTCATGGCTCGCCAAGTGGACCCTTGGCTCGCCCAATTTTCCAGTAAGATCCCTAAAATGGAAGCTCACTAGGCGATGGAGGGGGCAGTTTGGCGATTCGCCAATCCAACCGACGAGCCCCGACTTTGCTCGCCCAAGATTCCACAACCTTGGCTAAGGGGACATCCCACTAGGCGACCCCAAGTGCACTTTAGCGCTTCGCCAAGTCACTTGGGAGTTCATGCTGTCCCATCGCCAACCAGGCCCAAAGAAAAACAAGTTCTCCTTCACTCTTCCTAGATAACATAGGCCCTTGCCCATTCCCTAGGATTGACAACCCCATATGCTAAGACATAGGTTAGTCTATAAGATTACGGGGTGTAAGACGTACCTTGACATTCAATCACTAAACCCCTCAGTCTAAGCACGTAAAGTTTCATCTACGACTATAATCCTCAACATTTCACTCTAGAACCCTAGCTCTTGGCTTTAGTTTAGTCTACTAATTTTCGGGGCGTTACAATATCTCTCCCTTGGGAACATTCGTCCTCAAATGACGATTCTAAACACTTCTTAAAGGAAACGACTCTAAACTAGTAGCCCATCATGCATGCAACATATCTAATGCACATAAACAAGGAGGAAAACTTCAACTCCCACTAAACATACTCAATGCAACAAAAAGAAGTAGGAAATTCATCAAACAACCTATTTAAACAAGACATTCTCATAACTAGTCATATTCAAGGAGAAACTACACTCTCCTAATTATATAATGCTCAACATACTCTCATGGAGCCATATGCAATTTACTCTAAAAAAGCATTCATTTCAAGGAGGAATCTTTCAACTTCAAAACTAAGGCATGCTCAAATACTCATCTCATGAAGTCTATTTGCAACTCTAGTCAATGCACTACAACATGAGGAAAACAATGCATATAAGTCATTTTTAACAAGACCTAAGCATTTTCATGGACATGAATATAAGGACATCATGGAAACACATAATCACATAATGACCTCCTTAGATAGGCACACTATCTCCCCCTTGGGAGTAAGCCTACACAAGTTCTCCTAAACATAATTCATAACAAGTCACAAAAGACAAAAAATCCAAAAATTTACTAAAGCACAAAAACACATATCGTAAGGGACATGAGGAGATCACTCTTGATCTTCTCTATATTGGAGAGCATAAAACCTATTCTTCTTTTGAGGCTCCATGTCCTCACTACTAGAGTCAACTTTCTTACCTTTTCTTCCTTTAGCCTTAATAACCAGACAATATCTCATTTTGTGCCCTTCCTTACCACACCCATAGAAACCATTCATGCTGGCTAGGCACTTACCATAGTGACTCCTCCCACACTCGGAGCAACTAAGCTTAGGCAATGGAGACGCACTACCTTTCTCTTTGTTAAACCTAGAGGTGTTGGAAGAATCTTGGCCGGAATACCTTGGTTTGGTCCTAGGCCTACCTTGTCCATCAGACTTAGCATTAGAAAAGTTCACATCATCGGTTCTAGCTCTCTTTACCTCTGTATTCATCTTCTTGAGCTTTTGCTCCTCAATTTGGTCGGCATGAACCATAAGACTTGAAATATTCATACTAGGGATAATCATTGCCGAACGACACTCATTTTCTACCAATTCGGACACACCGATCACTAATTTATTCATTCTAGCCCTTGAGTCCGCCACTAAAGTTAGAGCATACTTGGGTAGTTGGGTAAACTTAAGAGCATACTCCTTCACACTCATACCTCTTTGATGAAGGTTAATGAATTCTTGCATCTTTTGTTCCCTCAACACTAGGGGAAAGAACCTATCTAGGAATGCTTCTGTGAACCCTTCCCACTCTATTGGCCCCGCTTCTACCGGCCTACTATCTTTCCATTGTTCATACCAAATTTGTGCTATGTCCCTCAATTGATAAGCAGCTAGTTCCGCTTTCTCTATCATAGTCAAGCCCATAATGGCAAGCACCTTATAGACCTCATCTATAAAACCTTGAGGATCTTCTTCAATCTTAGAGCCATAGAACTCTGGAGGGTTCATCTTCGAAAACTCCTTTACTCTAGAAGCACCCATCCCCCTTATTGGGTTTGCCAGAGCCACCACATCTCTATTGGTTTGCGCCGTGAAGGCTTGAGCCAACAATTGCATAGAAACCCTAAACTCTGCTAGGGTGGCATTCCCAATTGGAGGGTCATTTGTAACTTGAGGAGGAGCTTGGTTTGGGACTTGAAGAGGAACCTTTTTTTCATCATTATCTATCTCATCCTTCCTAGCATTAGCCCTAGTATTATCCATAACCTGCAAACCATATGGCAAAGGTTAGGAGAAAGACCAACTAGATCTAAATTCTATAGCACGACTTTAGAGAATGAAGAAATGAGATTTCCTAAACATCCAATAGCCTCCTATTCATAAATGTGGTGCGCTTCACATTTATGAACAAGACACTAATAGACGTGGTTTGAGAAAATCCTAGAACCATTCTAAACCTTGTGCTCTGATTACCAAGTTGGTCACGAACCAGGGGTACCCCCTAAACGTAACATGGTGAACTTGACCCCAAAAAGGTCTCATACAAGCCCTTAGCAAAATCATAACATAAGATACTAGAAAAGTATGGGAAATTAAAACTTCTTAAAACCATACAATTGAAAACATTTTCATAAGCAAGTGGAAGTCCTTACTAAATCCTTGTCTCAAACCATCTAATAAACTCTTCAATAAAAGACTTGGGACGCAGGCCATACAATGTCTAAAACATAAAGAAATGACATACAGGAATAATGGGTTTATCCTTGAAGATATGAGGACTCACCAAAATCTTCAACTCTTCTTGCAACTTCTAGAAAGCTATCCTCCAAAGGAAACTCAAACTCTGAAACCCTACATTTGATTAGAATGTAGGCAATATGCATTAGTACAAAATGTACCAAGTATGAAAGCTAACACGACAACATAAGAGCATATCAAAATGGTTAGTCAACATAAGACATAAGCATAAGATATAATAACATAGTCATAACATACTCATCATAGTCAGAGCATAATCTCCAACATAAGCATCATCTAATTATAAGTCAACATAAGACATAGTTAATGAGCATATGAGATAAGTCATATTCATATAATCATAATTGACTCTTAGTCATCCATACCATAATAGTACCATTCTCAAGTAACCTCAAAAACATACCTGTGCGAAGTAAGAATAACATCCCATAATACCATCCAAGCCAAGTACCCCATTTTAGTCATCTTAATCATAGTCAATATACATGGTCAACTCTTAATCTTCTTTACCATAAGGGTATCATACTTCTAAGTAACCTCAAGACACACTTGTGTAATGCATGAAAGGAATCCCATAATACCATTCACACTAAGTATCACCTTGAAGTCAACACAGTCATACTTACCCTCATTTAGTCTCACTCTTTAGCTTACTTCATATGGACAAGGGAACTACCATTCTTAGTCAAACATATCATGGAAGGCAACTATAGCACAACTGATGCTTATCGTGACCAACGACACTAACCTACGGTATGAGTGTCTATGATCGTCGATAATATAGTAACCCAACTAAAGGTTGGGGTCGTGTCCCAAGGGAGTGGTTTTGAGAATTAATAAAAAAATAAAATTTAGTTCTAATTTGTCGTAGCTAAAGATATTAACGATTAAAAATATTGTAAATCAAAGAAGGTGATACAACAGTGTCAAATATCAATTGGGGGTTTTGTCACAAGTAGTAAAAATAACAAAAGTAAACAAGAAAATCAAGTATAGGAGAAAGTTCTTGGGGTGTAACCGCAATACAAGTTGAGATAAATCGTTGGGTACGTGTTTTTAGTAGATTTGCATGATAATAGTGACTAGGCTAAGCTATAGATGGAAATAAGTTCCCTCTCAGGCAACTTACCCCATTTCAAATGGGTTTCTCTCGGACACTCACTTTTCGCATGAAGACCAGCCTACTCCTTACCCCACACACTCTCTCGAGCTGAGTCTTAGGATATGGGACTAGGGTTCACCCTCTCGGGCTGAACTTCATGTCGACCCTCTCCTTAGGCCATCCGTCTAGTGGTCTTGGTTTCGCGACCTCCCTCTCAGGCAAGCCGTAAACACATGGGTGGTTTTGTATTTGTAACTATAAACCCATTAAATTAAACCACAACCACTAGGTGAAATCACCATTAAAATACATCTAACCTACCAGCAAGAAAGACCCAACAACAATATCAACACATATTTGCTAAATCACAACCCAAGAATGGGGTTTTTAGCCACACATCAAGAAATAACAAAATACATCTAAAATGATACTAAAATCAAATGGGTATAAGAAATTAAACCTTTATTTAAGAAAATTAAGAAGAATGGAGAAGCCCGCTTCCAACTTGGGGAAGATGAAATCCTTCTCTCTTTAAGTCTCCCACAAAACCCTCTCCAAACTTGAGAGAAAATATCCCAAAAAGTACTATTCTATTATGGAAATTAAAATAATTGTTTGACTTTTAAAAATTAATAATAAGTTTAGTATTTATAGACTTCATAAAATAGTGTTGGCGGATCTTTCGGCGAGGTTAGTCAATATCGCCGAATGACTCGGCGACTCGCCCTTTTTCTGTTTCATCGCCATGTCGTGCTTGCCTTCAGCATCTTCACGTTCTAAACCATTGGGCGGTATAGTACTTCTTCGCATAAATATTCGGCGAAGTACCAACTGCTCCTTTCATCGCCTTTTTGATCATTCTCCTTTAGGGCTTCGCGTACTGGAACAAAAAGCGGAGTGAATCCCTTCGGCGATGCGCCAAGTGTGCTTGGCGATGCTCAGGCTTCAACTTCTTCGTTCTTTTCTGGCTTTTTGTTCCTTTTTGCGCATAATAGTCCATGCGTTCAATAAAACTTCAAATACCTGAAACTTAAGAGTTTTCATCAGATATTGAGACAAAATAAGCATTCGAGGACACTATTCTTATCAAGATAAAGCCCTAAATGAGTCCAATTTGTGGACTCATCAACACCCTAACTTAAACTTTTGCTTGTCCTTAAGTAAACTCAAGTTCAGCTATTCAAAAAGGGTGTCTCAAATAGTGCTACACAAGACTCAATCATGAATGCACACAACAAGACTCAATTTACTTATGCAAGGATCAATTGTGTTACTCAAAGATTCAAGTTGTGACACACCATTACCAAAGATTGTCATGCTCGCAATACTTGCTACTTGTGCATGCTCAAGCTCAACAAAAAGTATCTAAATGCCCTCACATGAAGAATTATTCCATATTCACACACAGAGGTTCATCAATTCAAGATCAGGAATCAGATGCAACGCTTACACTAAAAAAAGAGGAACACAATGCATGCTTTCACTGATAGGATTGCCCTTATTTTCCTATCGACTTTCGATTCGGCTTACTCAAAATCAAAAAAAGTCTTTCTAAGGCTTGTAATGGGGATGAGTGCAAAGGTATGGTCATTTAGGCTCAGTGACTTCTTCCTCGTGATATGTGGTACTCTCAAGACATTCCCTTCTTTTCCTTTATCAATTCTTTTTCTAGTGCTTGTAAGTCATCTTTTTATTCACCTTCATGGATTGCTTGGAAACCCGATTTCCTTCGTACCTTATTCCATTATATATATATATTTTTTTTATTTTTTTTTTGAATTGAAGAGGTTTCCACTTTTATGCAATACCATGGGTTAAGGGGGACTTTCTTGCACTTCTTAACTTCTCCTTTTCCTTTTCACCACAGCCCCAACTTAGACTTTTGGCCTAAGTTGGCTATTCACTAAACCACAAATTAAGAGGATTATAGGTAGTGGGTCAAGTAAGGTCTAGGGTTCATCAAGGTTCTTCCAAAGAAAGGTAAGGTTCAAGGGGTGTTCAAAAGAGTTTCACACACTCACGGGTAGGCCACAAAAGAGGTATATGTCAAATTTGGTTCACACTCTTCAAAGTTTCCTAAGATCATCTCAAGATGACACCTTTATAAATCAATTAGACTAACAGGGCAAATTCTGGGTTTATTCATGCATGGTTCAAATTAAGCTAATCACACAAGGCATTAACACTTAAGTCAAACAAGACTACACACTTGCTAGTGTGCAACGATCATTACTCGAGAATCAATTCGATAAATGGCTAATCACAACGAGATGCAAGGAGTTCACATATTGTCTATGCGACTTCATTTGGCCTCACCATTGTCGTACACTCATGTTTGTTCAATTGAGAACACTATTCAAGTCATCGATATTGATCAAAACCGAGATTCAAATTTTGCAAAAGAATAGCCACATTCAACTCACAATGGGTGGTAAAAATGTGTGAAAAATTTTAAAAATTTCGGAAGGGTCAAAATCATTTTGCAATTAAAATATAAACAGAAACGGAGCCACAAGCTCAAACAATCGCAAAGCAATTTTAAAAACACAATTAAAAACAGACAAACCCAAATCTATACAAAACACAAGTATCTGAAACAAGCACACAAAATGTGAGCCTCCCCCCACCACAAATAAAAATCATTTGTCCTCAAATATATAACAATAATCCAGAGGTCAAATTAAAGAAAGACAAAGATAGGGCTAGAGAATAACCTGGTTAGGCAGCTGTTTCGAGTTGTAGTCCTTCAATAGATGTCGCGTAAAGTAGAAGATATGTTGGGGACGTTTGGTGCATTGCCGAGTGATTCATCAATCTCTGTACAACTTTTCTTAGCATTCCAATGCGCCTATCTTCAACCCATGCTCTCGAATGATTAATCAACTGCCTTTTTGTGCATTGACCTACAGCTTATCCATTTTGTTCCCATTTGATGGTCGCATTTTGGTTTTTGAGTGATTCGGCTCTTCGCCAAATAAATTTTTACTTTGCCGAGTTTTACAGAACTTCTCAGCAATTGTGAAGGTTCAAATGGCAGTGACCATCTGGTTCGCTGATCAGGTGGGCGATTCGCCGAAACTGTCCTTAGCTCACCGAGTTTTACAGACTCCAAATTTTGAAGATATCTTGAGTCAAACGGCGGAATAGATTTGACCATCGGCTTCTTCGGTGACTCGCCAACTGGGAATGCTGCTCGCCATTATGCACCTTTTTGGCACCTATTACACTTTAATCTATAAAACTAAGACACTATTATTTTACTAGTATGCCAATATAAGATAATGTGGGGTTTTGGGTTGCCTCCCAAACAGCGTCTGAGTTAACAGCGCGGCACGACGCAAGTCAAAGATTACTCTTCGTCCTCGGAATCACCCATGGTGTAATTAGGTGAATCTTTGGAGAATGGAGGATAGTGATCCGCCATTAAATGGGTGATTTGAGCTTCCAGCAGTTAAATTGTCATGGAGCGAGAGGCTGACTCTTCGTTTAGCATTTCGATGTTTTCCTTCATCTCATTCAACATCTTCTCATGTGCCTCAATCTTTTGTTGAATGAGTGGCATGGCTTCATCATCCTGTATACTTATCTGCTTCTTTCCATGTCTATATTCTTGAAGTGAGGAGTGCTTTTCTTTCCCCATGGCTTGTACCTCCAATTTCGTGACTCTAGTAAATAGAGCATTCAATTGGGTAGCTAATGAGTCCCACTCCTGCTTCTTTCTGACTTCTTTGTTGGCTTCTACCATGCTATCAAAGAGTTTTGCTACAACTTCATAGGGCTGGTGTAGCATACCGCCCTCGCAAATTTGATCGGCTATATCTTTATTCTCGGGTCCTAGACCACTATAGAAGCACTCCAGTAGCCCCTTATCTGTCATCCCGTGAGATGGGAATGGTTGCAGCACTACTTGAAGCTTCAGCCACATTTCCTGATAGTCTCATCCCCTTCTTGTTTAAAGGTTAGGAGGTTGTCCCCAAGGTTCAATAGTTTCAGAAGGGGATGATCCGTGTGGTATCCATAATGGTTTTCCATCCTTAGTTCCCTGCTTTGATATTCAAACTAGCAAAAAAAACTACAATTTAGATTAGTAACACTAAAACTAGAAAGAATCAAAACATTTATTCAACTACGAATTCCCAATAACACCACTCCCCGGCAGCGGCGCCATTTTGATGCTTATTGTGACAAATGACACTAACCTATGGTACGAGTGTCTACGATCGTTGATAATATAGTAACCCAACTAAAGGTTGGGGTCGTGTCCTAAGGGAGTGGTTTTGAAAATTAATAGAAAATAAAAAATTAGTTCTAATTAGTCGTAGCTAAAGATATTAACGATTAAAACATTGTAAATCAAAGGGGGGTGTCAAATATCAATTGGGGGTTTTGTCATAAGTAGTAGAAACAACAAAAGTAAACAAGAAAATCAAGTATGGGAGAAAGTTCTTGGGGTGTGACCGCAATACAAGTTGAGATAAATCGATGGGTACATGCTTTCAATAGGAGATTGGCAAGATAATAGTGACTAGGCTAAGCTTTAGATGGAAATATGTTCCTTCTCGGGCAACTTACCCCGTTTCAAATGGGTTTCTCTTGGACACCCACTTGCCGCATGAAGACCAACCTAAGTCTTACCCCACTCACTCTCTTAAGCTGAGTGTTAGGATATGGGACTGGGGTTCACCCTCTCGGGCTGAACCTCATGTCGACCCTCTCCCTAGGCCATCAGTCTAGTGGTCTTGGTTTCGCGACCTCCCTCTCAGGCAAGCCGAAAACACATGGGTGGTTTTGTATTTACAACTACAAATCCATTAAATTAAACCAAAACTACTAGGTAAAATCACCATTAAAATACATCTAACCTACTAGCAAGCAAGACCCAACAACAATATCAACACATATTTGTTAAGTCACACCCCAAGAATGAGGTTTTTAGCCACACATCAAGAAATAACAAAATACACTTAAAATGATACTAAACTCAAATGGGTATAAGAAATTAAACCTTGATTTAAGAAAAGGAAGAAGAATGGAGAAGACCCACTTCCAACTTGGGGAAGATGAAATCCTTCTCTCTTCAAATCTCCCACAAAATCCTCTCCAAACTTGAGAGAAAATGTCCCAAAAAGTACTATTCTATTATGGAAATTAAAATAATTGTTCGACTCTTAAAGTTTAGTATTTATAGACTTCAGAAAATAGTGTTGGCGGATCTTTCAGCGAGGTTAGTCGATCACCGAATGACTTGGCAACTCGCCCTACTTCTATTTCATCGTTATTTCTTGCTTGCCTTCAGCATCTTCACGTCCTGGACCATTGGGTTGTATAGTACTTCTTCACAGAAATATTCGGTGAAGCGCCGACTGCTCCGTTTATCGCCTTTTTTATCCTTCTCCTTCAGGGCTTCGCGTACTGGAACAAAGGGCGGAGTGAATCCCTTCGGTGATGCTCCAAGTGTGCTTGGAGATGCTCAAGCTTCAACTTCTTCGTTCTTTTCAGCTTTTTGTTCCTTCTTTAGCCTAAGTGTCCATGCGTTCAATAAAACTTCAAATACCTGAAACTTAAGAGTTTTTATCAGATATTGAGACAAAATAAGCATTCGAGGACACTATTCTTATCAAAATAAAGCCCTATATGAGTCCAATTTGTGGACTTATCAACAACCTTATCTTAAAATACATCACTCATAAAAACTCTTTCTTGAATGACCCTAAGTCATACTTGTGCAATGCATGAATATCACTCCACAATACTACTCATTCTAAGCAGAACTTTTATGTCCTCATACTAATACTTCTTGATTTGGAACCTAGTTCCTCTCATTAACTTTAGAATACTATGAGGTACTCTCTTAAACACATCTTAGTTCATTATTAGATTGAACCCTATGAGATACTACTTATAGCATGTTTAGGCTTATCATCTACATGGACCCTATGAGATACTACTTTAAGCATGTCTAAGTCCATTCATACTCTTGAACACTATGAGGTACTTCATTAAGTAAGTCTTAGTTCAATTATGCTTTAGAACACTATGACATGCTTCTTCAAGCATGTCTAAGTTCATTGGATATGGAGATTACTACTAGAATCCTTAACTCAACTATGTGAACGTTTCCATCTCATGAAACCTAACTTTGGGAAAACCCACACTCTACTACGTAAGAGTTCCCCCTTTCACTTGGATAGTCCTCCCATCAACTAGGGGTGGTTCTCCTTTCTACTTGGAGCCCGAACCCTTTCTTGTGTGATACTCCATCTCATTGTCAATATCCACTTGGAGCCAAGCATACATCATAAGGTTTACTTGTTAAGCCTTTCTTAACACTCATATCTCATGGGAGGATGTCCTTGACAACCAATCCATGTTCAAGTGATTATATCACTTCATACTTTCAAGCATTGATAAAGTAGATTAGGTGAGTATAGGCCTTTCACCACAAATCCACCTATTTGTCTTCTATTCATCACATTGACTCTACTCTCAAAGCCCTAGTGATTCAACATTCATGACTACAAGCCTTACTCTTAAATATTTACTTCATTCTATCATCATTCATATCTAGATTACAAGACATTCAACTAATAAGCCTCATCTTAAGTAATTCTTGTCACACTTCTCATTACTAGATTATTCTTAGTCATAATTCATCATATAGGCTCAATTCCATCTTTACAAGTCAAGACCCAGCATATTCAATAAAGTCTAGTTCAATTCATAATTATATGTTCCTAACTTTGAACAATTACTTCACATGACATTGATTTAAGAGAATCACTTTTGAACCTTCAATTTGACTCTAATGGCATAAACCCACAAATATCACATTCATCAATTTAGAATAGGGTTTACCATAGAAATCATATAAATTCATCATAATATCACTAAACAAAGCTAAATCAATCATAATTAGGTATTATCAACTAGATTGGAATCATACCCACATCCTACCCATAATGTAAGAAGAAACCTAGTTAGAATTGGGTTTTTGATCCACAATTGGGGGATTACTAAGGGGGCTCTATGGGTGGAAGAACCCATAGATGATAAGCTAAACATACCTTTAATTAAAGCCCTAGCACAAGCTCTCAACAATGGACTTTGTTCTTGACCCAATCTTCAAGCTCTATCTTCTTCTTCGATGGGGGTTTTCTAGAGAGAGAAATATTCTTTGGAGGGGATGAAGTTGGGTTTTCTTTGGATTCTAGGGAGAATGACTTAATTGAGGTAAACTTAGGTCTAATTAGCTTATATACTTTCTAGGAAAGGAATTAAGTAATGTAGGGTCAATTCTAGAAAAGAACTAAGGACCTTTAAAGTTCCAACTTAAAATTTTCCAACCTCCACGACTTAGCTCGCCCTTTTGCCCCTCATGGCTCGCCAAGGGCACTAGGTGACTCGCCAAGTGGATCATTGGCTCACCCAATTTTCCAATAAGCTCTCTAAGAGGGCAGCTCACTAGGCGATGGAGGGGGCAGCTTGGCAATTCGCCAATCCAATCGGCGAGCCCTGACTTTGCTCGCCCAAAATTCCAAAACCTCGACTAAGGGGACAGCCCACTAGGCGACCCCAAGTGGACTTTGGCGCCTCGCCAAGTCACTTGGGTGACCTTGCTGCCCCATCGCCAATCAGGCCCAAAGAATAACAAGTTCTCTTTCACTCTTCCTAGCTAACTTAGGCCCTTGCCCACTCCCTAGGCTTGACAACCCCACATGCTAAAACTTAGGTTAGTCTATAAGATTACGGGGTGTAAGACATGCCTTTACGTTCAACTACTAAACCCCTCATTCTAAGCACGTAAAGTCTCATCTACGACTACAATCCTCAACATCTCACTCTAGAACCCTAACTCTTGGCTCTAGTTTAGTCTATTCATTTTCAGGGCGCTACATATATCGATGGACAGAGAGCTGAAGTGGGGGTGGAGTGATATATCTACGAACGGAGAATTGAAATGGGGGTAGGGGATGTATTGGGATATGACATTGAATAATTATGGAGTAGAGGATAATTAAAAAAAATTAAAAGTTTAATTTAAATTGTCCTCATGAAATGTAGTTTATTTTAAATCTCCACTATGCAAAATTGTTTTCCTCATTAGTGAATTTCATGTTATGTATTTGAGAAAGAAATTAAAAGAAAAATAAAGTTTCTTTTGATACTAAACAAATTGATGAAAAACACTGAAAAAATCCACCGACAATCTAAGTATGTTGTGAAAAATTAATTGTATTTCTAAAAATGATAAAATTTGACTCTATTTCACTATGAAAAATAGAAATTTAATTAAAAAGATGTCAACTTAAATTTCAATGCTAATTAATTATGTGTACTACTTAATTGTGAAAATGTGAAATTGAAAATGGACTCATGTCCATATTAGTAAGATTTTAGTATTACTTTTTTGTCCCTCCAAGAGTGTGAGCACACTCTCTGTGCCACCTCAATGTCGAAGGGTATATTTATTACACTTTAAAATAATTTATGGGGGGGGGGGGGGGGTAATAGGACCATATATACTTAAGGTGTGTCGATAGGATTTCGTCCATAGTTGAGCAAGAAGTTTATTAGACCGAGTGTATCTCCTTAGGGTGCTCGTGTGTTATTTGTGAAGAAGAAAGATAGGTCAATGCATATGTGTATTGACTATCGATAGTTGAACAAGGTTGCCATCAGGAATAAGTACCTAATACCTCATATTGATGATTTATTTGATCAGATATAGGTGCTTCAGTTTTCTCCAAGATTGACTTGAGATCTAGTTATCATCAACTGAAGGTTAGGTGGAGGATATCCCTAGGACAGCTTCCGGACACATTATGGCCATTATGAGTTTCTGGTGATGTCTTTTGGGTTGAATAATGCCCCAGCAGCTTTTATGGACTTGATGAACAAAGTGTTCCGACCGTACTTGGATTCCTTTGTCATTGTCTTCATAGATGATATATTGATAAACTCCCATAGTAAGGACGAACACGAGCATCATTTGAGAATTGTGCTTGGGATTCTGAAGGAGAAGAAACTCTATGCAAAGTTTTCAAAGTGTGAGTTTTGGCTTAGTTTGGTAGCATTCTTGGGACATGTAGTGTCCAAGGACGGTATTATGGTGGATCCTAAGAAGATTGAGACAGTTTGAGATTGGGTCAGACCTGCTTCAGTTACTGAGATTTGGAGTTTCTTAGGCCTTGCAGGTTATTATCGACGATTTGTTGAGGGGTTCTCATCCATTGCATCCCCATTAACTAGATTGACCTAGAAAGATGTGGCGTTCTGATGGTCCGATGAGTGTGAAGTGAGTTTTCAAAATCTTAAGACTTTATTGACTACTACTCCAATTTTGACTATACCCGTAGAAGTAGAGGGTTTTATTGTATATTGTGATGCTTCTCGGATTGGTCTTGGTTGTGTATTGATGTATAAGGGGAAGGTAATAGTTTATGATTCGAGGCAGTTGAAGGTTCACGAGAAGAACTACCCTACTCATGACTTGGAGTTGGCGGCTATAGTGTTTGCATTGAAGATTTGGAGGCATTACCTTTATGGTGTACATTGTAAGGTGTTCACGGATCATTGTAGTCTCCAGTATATATTCAATCAGGGGGATCTCAATTTGAGGAAGAAGACATGGTGGGAGTTGCTCAATGACTATGACATGACTATTTTTTATCATCCGGGCAAGACAAATGTGGTAGCAGATGCCTTGAGTCGAAAGACGGTAAACATGGGTAGTCTAGCCTTGTTATAGGCTGGTGAGCGTCCTTTAGCTAGGGATGTCCAGTCCTTGGCTAGTAGCTTTGTGAGGCTTGATACTTAAGAATCTAGTAAGGTTTTGGCTTTCGTGGAGGCTAGGCCATCCTTGTTGGAGCAGATTCAGACTCAACAGTTTGATGAAGGTGATTTATGTAAGATTTCGAGATAAGGTGTCAAAATGAGAAGCCAAGGATGCAATTATTGGTAGTGAGGGAGTTTTGAGGATAAAAGGTCGTATTTGTGTTCCTGTGGTTTGACTAAGTTGATCATGGAAGAGGCCCATAGTTTGAAGTACTCTATTCATCCGGGGGCTACAAAGATTTATCGTGACTTGAAACAACATTGTTGGCGGTGTCGTATGAAAAGGGACATAGTGGATTTTGTATCTCGGTGTTTGAATTGTCAGCAAATGAAGTATGAACACCAAAAGCCTGGAGGTGTGACTCAGAGGATGGCTATACCCGAGTGAAAGTGGGAGTGTATTGCTATGGACTTTGTGGTAGGGTTGCCACGTACCTTGGGTAAGTTTGATGTTGTATGGGTCATCATGGATCGATTGACTAAGTTTGCACACTTCGTACCAGTTTAGACTACCTATAATTCAGAGAGGTTAGCCAAGATCTATATCCGAGAGGTTGTTCGCTTGCATGGGGTTCCCATTTCTATTATTTTAGATCGTGGCACACAATTTACATCTCATTTTTGGCGGTCTATACAGAAGGAGATGGGCACTCGGGTGGATCTTAGTACAACTTTTCACCCTCAGACTGACGGTCAGTCTGAACGGACTATTCAGGTTTTTGAGGACATGTTGCGGGCATGTGTGATCGACTTTGGTGGTCATTGGGATCAATTGTTGCCATTAGCGGAGTTTGCTTACAATAATAGTTCCCATTCGAGCATTGAGATGGCATCATTTGAGGCTTTGTATGGTAGGAGATGTCGATCTCCAATTGGTTAGTTTGATGCATTTGAGGTTAGAACGTGGGGTACAGATTTGCTGCGGGAGTCCTTGGACAAGACTAAGTTGATCCAAGATAGACTTCTCATGGCTCAGAGTAGGCAAAAGAGTTATGCAAATCAGAAGGTTCGTGATTTGGAGTTCATGGTTGGAGAGCGGGTTCTATTGAAGGTTTCGCCCATGAAGGGTGTGATGAGATTTGGAAAGAAGGGAAAGTTGAGCCTAAGGTATATTGGTCCTTTCGAGATTGTTGAGTGTATTGGTGAGGTGGCGTATGAGTTAGTTTTGCCACCTGATTTGTCGGGTGTTCACCCTGTATTTCATATTTCGATGTTGAAAAAGTATCATCAGGGTGGTGCTCATGTGATTCAATGGGATTCAGTGTCACTTGATCAGAATTTGACTTTTGAGGAGGAGTCAGTAACGATTTTGGATAGGCAAATTCGGAAGTTGAGTTCGAAGGAGATTGATTCAGTAAAGGGTCAATGGAAACATCGTCCGGTGGAGGAGGATACATGGGAGACCGAGTCAGACATGAGGAGTAGATATCCTCGACTCTTTGAGCGTTCAGGTACGTTCTATTCTTTTACCGTTCGAGGACGAAGGTTTGTTTAAGTGGTAGATGATGTAACGATCTGTTAGGTCGTTTTGAGCACTAGGACTATTTTGACTCTTCCCATAAAATTTAAATGGAAATTTGAACTATTCGGTAACTACAATTATTAGTTAAGAAATATTTATTAAATAATTAATATAAATGATAGTTAATGGGCCAAGTCTGTAATTTATTTAATATTTTTTTTACCACTTGACCCATATAATTAAATTAAATTAGTGGAATTCAGCAAATTTGGTTCATAATTATTTTAGAGGAACTAAATTAGGGGAGAAGAAAACACATACCTGTACGAAACAAGAGCAGCCGCAAGTCTTCAGGTAAAATCTTCATCGAAAGTTCTAAGTTAGGTTTAAAACGTAAATTGATAGATAGATGACAACCGATAGTTGCTATGTGTAGGGGTATAAGGAAAAAATAGAACTTTTATTATTATTGATGAAGGATTTCGTTACAGGTTGGTGAGTGGTTTCTTTTTTGTTTTGGTTAGTTACTTATTTTTGACTTAGTTTAGATTTTACATTATTGCCAATGATTTCTATAGGTGATAATATTTAGATGGAAAAATTGTATATAATAGCAAACTATTAATTCAAATTAAATGTTATAATCGTAGTTTGAATTGTACCCCAAAGCAAACTGTTGTTATTTCGCCTCTCTCCTGGTGAATCTCGCTCTCGCTGGGCAGTCTCTCTCGCCTCTCTCGCTTTTATACAAACACAAATGTATAAAATGTTTTTGTGTTTGTATAAAGCGAGAGAAAATTGTATATATACATATATTTTCGTTCCCCTCTCCCAGATCTCGCTCGCCTCTCTCACTTTATACAAACACAAATGTATACATTGCGTTTGTGTTTGTATAAAGCAAGAGAAAATTGTATATACAAATACAAATGCATATATTTTCGTCCTATACACTTATGATTATACAAATACGATCTTTCCCTGCCCAGTTTTTTTTTGTCTTTCTCTCTTTCTCACTTTATACAAACACAGATTATACAATTGATCTTTTGTATATGTATACCGAAATAGATTATACAATTGCTTTCTTTTGTATATGTATAGCAAAATATACATATTTATGTTTGTTATGGAGCGCAATTATGCAAACTATAGCTATAGCATACAAATATGAATTTTATGTTTTCTATATGTGAAAGTTGTTCTATTTAGATATTAGAATGTATATGTAGGGATATAGGGCGCATAGGTATTTGAGGTTCTGCAAGTTGGATTTTTCGTAAATAGTTCAAAATTGGCTTATTTTTCTTATTATTATCACATTATAAATTTAATTTTTGATATATTGACATAGGTTAATTAATCATTAGGTGTATATTATATGATTAACATTGAATTTAAGATACTTGGAGAGATTGAGACTTAATTCTAGCCTTAAAAATTTAGGAATATGAAACTTGACTTAGTAGTTGACACGAAGAGTTATAAATTATAGTCATAGATGTGGATGAGTTTTGGGTCTAGGCTAGACATATAGTAACATGGATGTGTATGGACTCATTTGCTTATGAATATAACATATTTGATAGATTGGAAACATTCTGAAGCTTTACAAAAAAGGAAGGCAAAAACTTGAGGAGTTGTGACATGTCTTCGGCATTCAAGGTATGTTAAGACTTTCAGAATTCATTGAAGGACGTTTTTCTAATTAAAGATTAACAATAAAATAGATCATGAGTAAGGGCGAAAGATGGGGGTCTCGTACCAATGGTGTGATGGGCATTGGTACGAGTACCAATGTTTGAAATGGAAAGTTTATTACTATAGAATGTAGATTGTAATCCGAGAATGCCAAAGCATATGGGCATTAGCTGGTGTATTATTGACTTGATTTATTATGTGTGATTGTGTTCTTTATTGAACCAATATATTTGTGATAGCTGAGGTTATTACATATCATATTGATATTTGATTGAGATGCATTATCATCCCCTTTTATTTAAATCATATTGTGCACATGCATTGAGTTGAGACTGAGTATAAGTTGGGCACGTGGAGATCGTTCGTGCTGGGAATTGTGAGATGTTAAGATTATAATTTGGGCACGTGGAGATCCTCCGTGCGAATATTATTTGATTTTATGATAGTGCGTTGAGATCGTCCGCACAAACACGTGGAGATTGTCCTTGTCGGTATATGGACCTCACGAGTCCCCCATGGGTCATGAACTCTCGATGTATTTCCGAGGAGTATCATGTATATACGGTTGAGAGGGTACTTGGCATCTGAGGCATATCATTTCATGGTGTCACATTGCATTGCATCTCATTACATCCGTTTATTCTTGTTGATTACATGTTTTATGGGTGGTTGTACATTACGTGACGTTTGACTACCCTTATTTGATGAAACTTGACTGGTAAGTATGACATAGACTTGTATAAGTAAAGAACTGGTTTTCTTATATAAATTCCTATCACTACTTTTTCGTTGTCGGTCTATGAGATATACTGAGTACATGTGATTTTGTACGCATACTACACTTGTTGCACTCTTTGTGGTGCAGATTCGATTCCTATTACGAGCACATCTCGTGGAGCTTTTTGAATCCGAGCTTGGAGTATCTTGGAGTCGTGGTGAGCTGCTTGGCTGTTCCGTAGCCCACACCTCCCTCTATCTTATCGTTTATTCTGTTGCTTTTGTATTCAGACAGTAAATTTCTTATGCTAGACTTGTCACTTTAGTTTCAGACTTGCACCATATTTAGAAGCTCTTGTACTTATGACACCAATTCTTGGATTAGAGAATTTTTAGCGAAAATATATATATAGAAAATATAAGAGAATATACCTTGCATTTGCTGCTAGTAGATTTATGTCATATTCATTAGCAAAAGTCTTGTCAAAGAATTACCATAATGGGAAAGACTAGATTGCTACAAAGTTTATGATGAATCCATCTTATTCTTGGCAAATTACTGCAAAAATCTTGAGGCACATGTTATTAAAAAGTAATAGGAAGCTTATGAAATAAATATCCAAAGATCACTGAATATCTATTTGTTGTTGTTATTATTGTTTGTACTTTCACGTTTATTTTATATTTTTAAAAGATAAACTATGTAAAAATGGGGAAGTTGTCATCATCTCCAAAACTGTAAAGTATTAATTCAAATTTAAGTATTTAAATTTCACTTTCTTAAAAGAATTCCTTACAATAATAAAAAAAACTGTTCAATAAGTCATGTAACAAAATAGTTTTTAAAAATGATTTCTATTAGTTCCTGAAAATTTTCTATATGTTCCTCTTGAAGAGGGGAAATTTTATACAACAAAAAAGAGTTTGTTTATTTTAAAAACAAAAATTAGTACTTCAACTCAAATCAATATGTTCAGTAATTAATACAACAAAATATTTTTTGTTTAGGTTAAAGAATCTTACCACTTTAATTGAAGTTGAATAGAGATAGATAATTCAGTTATTCTTTTCCTGTGTCTCTATGATTTAGGAACATTTTTTTTAGGAAGAGTATAATGTAGTTAACTACCATTAAAATCTGAATTTTAAAAAACCGTAAAAATATTAAGGAAATAGTAAAAATTAGATATTTGTATTTTTCCTTTATTTATTTTTTAGTGTTTGCAATTTTAATTTTTAGATTTTAAATTAATTTTAATTTTAATATTTCATAAATTCTGTTTTTTGGTGTTGACACGTACGCGTTTTCACTTCTCCTATTATATGATTTTTAGAAAATATCATGTAATCGATATATGACTTCTAAAAAAATAGAAATACAAAATTTAAAAATTTAAATATCGTGCCTACAATTTAATGTTTAATCATCGTGAAAAGTTAGATTTAAAAACTTGCTAACAAGAATATAATATTATTACAATTAAACATAATAAAATATAGTAGACCAAACATGTAAAAACGCATAAAGTATATGTTTATTTTTGGGAAAATGCATAAGTACCCCCCCAGCCTATGCCCAAAATCCCTGAGACACACCTAACCTTTACTAAGGTCCTATTACCCCCCTGAACTTATTTTTTGGTTAATTGTTTACCACTTTTCGGCCTACGTGGCTGAGTTCGTGATTTCACCTATGTTAAGCGCGTGGGTGCAGCTTTTAGACGGCACTGACCAATAAAAATTGGTCATGTGTTAAAATAAACTTGGAAAAAATAAATATTAACTCAATTGTCTTCTTCTTTATTATTGTTCTTCACTAGTATACGTACCCGCGCGTTGCGCGGCTATATATTAATTTAAAATTATTTTAATTTAATAAAATATCAAATACTTCAAATATTTTTATATATTGTCCTTTATTACTTTTATGTTGTATTAATAAACTAATATTTTTCATATTAAATATTTAAATTTTTTTCACATGATGTAAAATATCATAAGATTAAATGACATGTTAGTATATTTTGAATATTTATTTTTCGAATCCAAAACATTCTTTACATTCTGAAATTTGCGTCAAACTATAATAGAAAAATGATTTAATATAGAGTGGCTATAAATAATGTAATAATAATACATGTACTTGCTATATACATTTTCTTATTAATCATTGAAAATAATTAATTAATCAGTTTGTTATATTATTTTTTTAAACATTAATTTAATCTCTTAAACTTTCGCAGAAGAAAATAATAATTTAAATTTTAATCAATGATTAGATGTCGAGGAACTTATCAATTTTTCTAGTATTCTAATATAGTAATTATTACGTAAATTCCTGTTATGACTATTATAAAATTTATCATAATTTTTAATACTTATTATTTTAATACAACGTGTAATCTTTACTTATTATTTTCTTCCCATTGTTATTTTTGTTTAATTATATTACAAATAATACTAACAACAATTTCTTTTTTTATTAATGTAAAGATAATTTAATATAACGTGTAATTTTTACTTACTATTTTCTTCCCAATTTTATTTTTTTAATCATCTATAAATAATAGTTACAATAATTTATATTTTTATTAACGTAAAGATTTTGAGTAATAATTCTTCTTATGTTCTATTAATAATAATGATCGAAATTATTCACTATTAAAGTTTCTACATAATTGATATAAAAATTGAGGTTGTATACAAATAAAAACATGTTTGAACAAACAAAATAACTATATGCACTATTACAGAGTACCTTCTAGTCTTATAAGTATCCTACAATTATGATAAAGTTGGAAAAGTGTAACTATCTATAAATAAAATAAAATTATATATATAATATTTACAAAATTTTACAAGCCCAAATTTGAAATAAAATATATAAACATTGAAAGCTATAAACTAACTAAAAATATATTCACAAAGTAGATTATAAGTAATATTTTTTTATCTATAAATAAAATAAAATTATATATATAATATTTACAAAATTTTACAAGCCCAAATTTAAAATAAAATATATAAACATTGAAAACTATAAACTAACTAAAAATATATTAACAAAGTAGATTATAAATAAATTTTTTTATCTATAAATAAAATAAAATTTTATATATAATATTTACAAAATTTTACATGCCCAAATTTGAAATAAAATATATAAACATTAAAATCTATAAACTAACTAAAAATATATTAACAAAGTAGATTATAAATAATAGAATAGCTTTTTGAAATTTTGGGAAGTGTAAAAGCTACTTTTTAGAAAGTTGAAAAAATGGGACCCGGCGCGTGTTGAACAAAGTTTTCAACCTATTTGGTTTATATTTCCACGTAAGCCACAAGTGGTAAAAAATTAATTAAAAAATAAGTTCGGGGGGGTAATAGGACTTTAGTAAAGGTTAGGTGTGTCTCAGGGATTTTGGGCATAGGCTGGGGGGTACTTATGCATTTTCCCTTTATTTTTTAATCAAAGTAAAATAAATAAATAAAAAAGTAATATTATCTTTATTAAAATTTCAAGAAAATATTTTTTTTAAAAAAACTAAAAGTGTATCTAATTATAGCTATAAACATAATATTTTAATTTTAATAATATAATTATTAAATTGTGTATTAATAATATTAAAATATGTACAAATAAATAAGTTAATTGATTTGTATCATTTTAAAAAAAATATACATTACTAAGTGGATAGTAAATTTTATTAGTTATTTTTAATTTAAATTCCGCGTCTCTAAAACTTTACAAAAAAAAATAAAATATTTGGCTACTTTTTCGAGTAAAAACTGGATTTGATGGTTCTCTAAAACTTCTAATTAAACATAATAAAATATAGTAGACCAAACATGTAAAAACGCATAAAGTATATGTTTAGTTTTTAATCAAAGTAAAATAAATAAATAAAAAAGTAATATTATCTTTATTAAAATTTCAAGAAAATATATTTTTTTTAAAAACTAAAAGTGTATCTAATTATAGCTATAAACATAATATTTTAATTTTAATAATATAATTATTAAATTGTGTATTAATAATATTAAAATATGTACAAATAAATAAGTTAATTGATTTGTATCATTTTAAAAAAAATATACATTACTAAGTGGATAGTAAATTTTATTAGTTATTTTTAATTTAAATTCCGCGTCTCTAAAACTTCTAGGTGGCTTTATGGGAGCAATGACTTCGTCATGAGCAAAAAACAAAAAATAAATAAATATTTGGCTACTTTTTCGAGTAAAAACTGGATTTGATGGTTCTCTAAAACTTCTAATATCATTAGTTTTGCTTTCAAGTTACCCTTTAAGCTTATACCCGTAATAATATTTTTGGGAATTTTTTGGTTTTCTTTCAATTGAATTCCTCAACTGGTCCATATCTGAATATTTAATTCTTATTCGAGACAATTACTTATTTCCTCCATTTCATATTAATTGAATTATTGAGATATTTTTCATTTTTCAAATTAAATTAATTGTTTAATTTTCTAGACTACTTTTAAAATGTTCTTCCAATTTTACCCTTCATTAGTTAGTATTGGAATTAGTTAATAATTAATGTTTAGTTATTTTAATCATAAATTTAACAATAATTAATAATGGTAAAAATGGAAAGTTATACCTAATTTATGTCTTAATCCTCTTTTCTTAAAGGGTGTAAAACACCTCAACAATTAATTAATATGAAATGAAGGGAGTATTTCACATTCTTTTTTCATATTTCTATCGCTATTAATCGAACTTTGATTTGTTGAAGTAGCCGTCAACCATAGGGGTAATTGTGCTGCTCTATAGCGATGAACATTCATGAATAGGCTAAGTCATATTTAATGACACTAATATTATTTCGATCTCATAGCATCCTTGCATAGAATCTTCTTTCGGTCTCATCTATATGTCAATCTGAAATAACCCAATACCGTACACTATTCTCTATTTCGATGTAGAAATAGGGCAAATAGATCCGACCCATAACCTCTATTTTCAAGCAAGTTACAGACATCTAACCTAAATTGCTAGTATCAGACTAATTACCCACTCCAATTAATCTCTTTCAAGCATCAACCAGAGATAAGAAGTAGGAATTAAGTTTTTAACCTTAACCCATAAATTAACCACATGCTAATTAGCCCAAATTCATATATGAGCAGTAGTAAAACAGAGGACAACACAATACCCACTATAATAAATCAACACTCAACCCATAATTGTACCCCTAGATCTTGGGGTTTTAGCCACCCAGCACAAAAGGCAAAGAAAATATACCTTCCATGAAAGAGCCCATGGGTAACATGAAATTAAGTCATTACAAGCAAACCGACTTTGAATTCCTTCAATTTGTAAAATTCAAGTGCAAAGTTGAAAAAAATCGCAAATGTTATAAAGTGTTCTTCACAAGGTAAAAGTATTCCCCTCAAAACTCTAACTTCTCAAAGGAAGAATTCTTTTTACCCACTTTTCAAACTCTATTCTTCTCTCTCTTTTGAGCTATTTATATTTTTCTAAAATTCAGCCCAAAATTTCAATACGCCTCTCACTCGATGACATTAGTCAATTTCACCGAGCTCATTCGGTGAATCATCAATCGTGCTTCATCTCACCATCACTTGATCTAGTATTCAGGTGTTTGAACCTCATTCAGCGAGCTCATTTAAATCTGCCTTTCATATTCAGTGTATCGCCGAGCACCACATTGATCACATTGATTCACTTTTGGAGCATTCAATTTTTCTCCTTGCACTGTCACCTTTGATGATGATCAACAAGGTCATCATTCTCATTCGGTGAGTCACATTTGCCATTCGAGTTTGCCGACCTGTCTCGATAGACACATGTATTGTGTACTATCACTTTGGGCGAGGTCATGCTCACTAGGCGATCCGCCTTTCTTGCTTGGTGATCATTAATGTAAATTTTGCATTATTTTCACACTTTTGGACATTATTTCAAACATTCATTATTGTTTTGTCCATTAGACTTCATAGCTACAAATCATCAAAATATCATCAGAATAGAACAAAATTAGGCATTGAGGACACTAATTATTGAGCTAAATAGACCTCAAATGAGTGCAAATCTACCACTCATCAGTCAGCACTCAACATGAGACCACCTCCATATTTTAGCATCTTCCTTAAACTGATATGTCACAAACTCAACACCAAATATCTCCATTATATCCATCTTATGAAGCAGCTCTTGACAATCAACAAGGAAATCATAAGAATCTACAATCTCAGTACCCTTGAAGAACGGAGGTTTCAAATTTAAGAACTTAATAAAGAGATCGTATTGGTCAGACTAGTTCGTGTAGTAAATTAGGGAAACATGCACGCTTCCAATGGCGTATCCATGAGAAGAGCCACATTGGATTTATGTTCTTTGAATCTAAGGTAATGGTGATGGCGCAAAATGTGTTGGGGGTTCTTGGCCTTGATTGGATAACCCGCTGAGATAAGTGAGTACCTGGTGGATCATCTCTAGAGTAGGGTAGGGGGTAATTCCTTCTCATGAATCTTCTCATCATCCACCTCATCACCCTTTCTTGCTACCTCATTGGCTGATGGAGGAGTCACTGCTCCACTCCTGTTTGGATAGCTGCTTGAACTCTGCCCTTGGTGGGCTTTCTCTTGCAACCTCTCTCACTGCCTCTTGTCACTACTCCCCCTTTGGCTACAGCCGCAACGGTTGGCTCAAGCATATCCTTTCTTGCTAGTGTTGGTGTTGTCATAATTGTTGTTTTAGCTCTGACCATCTGCAAAATAGAATGAAAAAGGTCATATACCAATTTGTATCACCTAGATACCAATTGGATTCAAGTAATACTACGAAAGAAAGAAAGAAAGAAGAGATTTTTTCTAAAGTTCTATAGCTTCTCAAATAAAAGTAAGGGCATCCACATACCTTTCTGCAAAATTCTACTAAACTTGTTCTTGTATGTTGAAATCACCAAACCTAAAGCTCTGATACCAAGTTTGTCACAATCTAAAATGAGTCATGAGCGACATTCACACGTAACCTTCTAGGTAGGGGAACCAACGAATGCAAACCCTAACTTGCATTAGTTATTCAACTTATGCAATATGGCAATAATGCAAAAAACTCAAATCTTATTAATGTTAGAAATAAAAATCCTCTAGAGTCTTTTACATATCATTTCTCAAAACCCGAAAGTCATCACATGAAGAACAACTAATCCCAAATTACCAAGTCTAAGAGTATCAAAGACACTAGAATAAATAAATAAATAGTTTGTGTTCGAAAATTAAGGGCATCATACTATGACTGAGAGAACCCAATGCGAGCTAGAAGGAATAGCTCACCCTGGAATCTGTTGTGCTGGAGACTGGCTAAAGTTGAGGGCGAGGTCGAAGTCGTTGGCACACTTGCTGCACTACACAAAAAGAAATCGAAGAATAATACAAGTAGAGCTTTGTACAAGGAAACATGTATTGAGTAGGTATTATCGGTTGACTCAAAACAAAAACTAATATATAAAGTAATTACAGAAAATAAACTCTAGAAGTTAGCAAGTGGCAAGGAACAAGCAACATGAAAAATTGACGACAATAGTGAGGTAAGTATGTAATTAGTCAACAATATTAAGATCCCACATGAGGACTCAGGCCTCTACACCACGCTCTTTTGGGAAATGGATTCTTTGATATTGAGTATATTATGTTATTTTAATATGTTTTTCTTTAATATAACCGTACTAGAACGTGACACCCGATACAATAATATTGTTTCGACTCGTGACATCCAATCCAAATATATTATATTGGCTCGTGGCACCTGATCCAACAGTATAGTTATGTAATGACCCGTTAGGTCGTTTTGAGCACTAGGACTATTTTGACTCCTCTGATAAAAAATTTTAAAAAAAGTTTAAACTATTCGGTAACTACGAGTATATAGTTGATGAGTTTTTATTAAATAATTAATATAGTTGAATAGTTAATGGGCCAAATCAATAATTTTTATAATACCCTTTACTACTCAGTCCATGTGTACAATTGAATTAACAAAATAGGGATTTATTATTCTTTTGTTCATAAGGCAAACCAATTCTGGATAAAATTCTCTGAGAGAACTTGATCTCAACGTCGACAACAATACATTTGTACTGCTTCAGGTATTAAATCTTATAAAGCTCAACCTTTAGTATAAATTGAATGAATTATGAATATTGGCTATATAGTAATTTACTTATTTAAAGGGAAAACAATTGAAATCATTGATTTGGCTGGAAATTATCGGGTTTGTGGAAATTCTTTTGATTTTAAATGAGAATCTTTCAGCATTGAATATTGGTTAATGATTACACAATTATCATGATTGATTATTTGAGTGGTATAATGCATTGGGATTAAAACTTTGTAACTAGGTTAGTTACTTCCAGTAAAGTGGGTTTTGCAGTCAAATAATCCAATGACGTTAGGCATTATATTTTAATCTTATTTGATTGTTTATGCCAAGTATGTCTAGAGGAAATTTATGTGAGGTTATTTTCGATCACTGCTACTTCTAGGTCCCTTTTTGTTGCTCTTATTATTATTTTTTTGGATGGTTATTATTTCGGTATAAAAATAGTGAAATATTCAGATTATATAATGAGATGTTTTGCAGATCCGTTTACTTATGCATAAGGTATATTTGATAGATTGGGAACATTTTGAAGCTCTACAAAAGGAAAAGGTGAAATTTTAAGGATTCGTGATACGTGTTCGACCTTTGAAGTATGTTAAGACTTTCAGACTTCGTTGGAGGACATTTTCCTAATTAAGGATTAACAATGGAATAGACAATGGGTAAGGACAAAAGACGGGGGTCTCATACCAATGGTGTGACGAGCATTGGTATGAGTACCGGTGTTATAAAGGGGAACTTTATTACTATATTATGTAGATTGTAATCCGAGAATGCCAAAGCATATGGGCATTAGTTGATGTATTATTGACTTGAATTATTTTGTGTGATTATGTTTCTTTATTAAACCCGTATAATTGTGATAGTTAAGGTGGTTATATATTATGCTGATCTTTGATTGATTGAGATGCATCATCATCCCTTTTTATTGAAATCATATTGTGCACATGCATTGACATAAGACTGAATATAAGTTGGGCACATGGAGATCGTATGTGCTGGGGATTGTGAGATGTTAAGATTATAATTTGGGTACATGGAGATCGTCTATGTGAAAATTATTTGATTTAATGACAGTGCATTGAGATCGTCCGCACAGACAGGTGAAGATTGTCTGTATCGGTATATGAACGTCGCGAGTCCCCAATGGGTCATGAACTCTCGATGTATTTCTGAGAAGTATCATGTATATACGATTGAGTGAGTACTTGGCCTCTAAGGCATATCATTTCATGGTATCACATTGCATTGCATCTTACTACATCCTTTATTTTTGTTGATTATGTGCTTTATTGGTGGTTGTATATTACGTGACATTTGATTGTCCTTAATTATGAAACTTGATTGGTAAGTATAATATAGACTTCTATAAGTAAAGGACTAATTTTCTTATATGAACTCCTGTCACTACCTTTTCGTTGTTGGTCTATGAAATATACTGGTACACGTGGTTTCGTACTCATACTATACTTGTTGCATTCTTTGTGGTGCAGATTCATTTCCGAATACGAACATATCTCGTGGAGATTTTTGAGTCCGAGCTTGGAGTATCTTGGAGTTGTGGTGAGCTGTTTGGTTATTCTGTAGCCCACGCTTCCCTCTATACTATTATTTATTATTTGCTTTTGTATTAAGGATATCTCTTATGTTTAGGCTTGTCATTTTAGTTTTATACTTGCACCGTACTTTAGA
Source organism: Solanum verrucosum (assembly GCF_900185275.1). Classification (NCBI taxonomy): domain Eukaryota; kingdom Viridiplantae; phylum Streptophyta; class Magnoliopsida; order Solanales; family Solanaceae; genus Solanum; species Solanum verrucosum. The sequence goes on along the minus strand of NW_026020298.1, from coordinate 1,948,537 downwards.
AGCTCTTGTACTTATGACACCAAGTCTTGGATGTTATTTTAGTTTTCTACATTTCGTATTTTTGAAGGACTTAGTGTTGGAGATATTTTACTTGTTGTTTACTTTTTTTTTACCTCATTATTTAGTTAGATTGGTAAAATTATTGGATTGGCTTACCTATCAGTTGGGAACATAGGTGTCATCACGATTTATAAATTTGGGTCGTGACAAATTGGTATCAGAACTCTAGGTTCATCGATCTTACGAGTACAAGAGAAATTTCTAGTCGAGTCTTGTGGATCAGTATGATGACATCCATATCTATCTTCGAGAGGCTATAGGACATTTAGGAAACTTCTATTCTTTCATTCCTTATCGTTTACACTTAACGTTATTGAAATTCTAACCTTCTTGTCTCATTCTCTCATAATTAGTGAGGACTCGTGTATTCATAATTAAAAAAAAATAGAGCTTGTACCCGCACCCACTGTTAGTATTATTGCATGAGGTAGATACATGGCAAAGGTCAAGTTAGAGGTTGTGTGCACTATGTTTGGATAATAGGCCTATCATGACTGTTGAAGAGAAAAAAGTGTTCAAATAGGTCAAGATGATTAATCATCTAAACTATATTAGTATCTTCAGTGAGAATGCGTATGAATTTATATCACTTGTTATGACGGGTTGCACAATCTTGGATTAGTGGAGTCCCATGAATTTAACTATATATCATTTATAATATTAGTCCTACCAAGCAGTGATAGAGATATTACATTGATAATAGGAAAACTGGATCACCTCCACTATAATGGACTTAATTTACTTAGGTGTTTCTAGATTAGTTGTTTCACGCAGTGAAAGGGAGCGCAAGAGGACCGAGTTTGAGAGTTTGCAATATGATGGTATGTTATTCACATAGTATAAGGTTAAATTCCTTGCCTTGGCTAGACACACTTTTATAATACCTCCCACCGAGGTTGAGAGAGTGAGAAGATTTATTAAGGGGTTGATTATTATTATTCGTATGAGATTTTTAAGGTTGTTGCTTCTTGTTTTCCATTTTAGAAAGTTGTAAATATTTCCAAGGATTTAGAGATGATTCGATGTGAGGGATTTGAGCAATGTGAGACCAAGAGGGTCCGTCATTCGAGTTGGATATGGTATGTGAGTCAATTCATGTGCTGGTACATATTTCTACTTCTATTGGATGTTTCATTGTGGTAGATCGATATAGTATATGTATATCGATCGTATGTAGTTACTTTGATGGGATAGGATACTCAAGTGGATTTTAAAGACTTATATGTGATGGATTTTGATGTTATTCTTATAATGAATTGATCATCACCTCATCATGCGATTTTGAAATTTTTTCATGCCAAGATAGTTACATTAGTTATACCCAAAGTTCTTACTGTAAAGTGGAGAGATTTTCTTAGTCATAGTTCAAAAAGGGTGATTTCATTTATTAAGGTTTGTCGCTTAGTGGAGAAAGGATATTTGACTTACTTGTCACAAATTCAAGACACTAGTGTGAAGACTCTTATGCTTGGGTCTATTTCGGTTGTGAATGAATTTTTAAGGTATTTTCGATGGACCTACTAGGTCTTCCACCTGATCGTGATATTGATTTTTGTATTAACTTAGAACCAGGCACTCAACCTATCCTTATTCCTCTTTATCGTATGGCACCGACCAAATTGAAGGAGTTGAAGGATCAATTACAGGATTTCTTGAGCAAGGGGTTTATTAGACCGAGTGTATCCCCTTGGGGTGCTCTAGTGTTATTTGTGAAGAATAAAGATGAATCTATGTGTAAGTGTATTGACTAGTGATAGTTGAATAAGGTTACCCTTAGAAACAAGTATTTTATGGTGCTTCAGTTTTCTTCAAGATTGACTTGAGATTTGGTTATCATCAGTTGAAGGTTAGGGTAGATGATATCTCTAAACAACTTTTCGAATACGCTATGGTCATTATGAGTTTCTAGTGATGTCTTTTAAGCAGACTAATCCCCAACAATTTTATAGACTTAATGAATGGCGTGTTCATTCCGTACTCGAATTTCTTTGTTATTTTCTTCATGGGTGATATATGGATATAATCTCGTAGTAGTAGGAGCACGAGCATTATTTGAGGATTGTGCTTAAAATTTTGAAGGAGAAGAAACTCTATGCGAAGTTTTTAAAGTGTGAATTTTGGCTTAGTTAGTTAGCATTATTGGGACATGTATTGTCCAATGAGGGTGTTATGGTGGATCCTAAGACGATTGAGACAGTTTGAGATTGGGTCTAACCTTTTTTAGTTATTGAGATTCGAACTTTCTTAGGCCTTGTAGGTGATTATTGGTGATTTGTGGAGGGGTTCTCATCCATTGCATCCCTATTAACCAGATTGACCAAGGAAGAAGTGGCTTTCTAGTGGTTTGTGAGAGTTGAGTTTTCAAAAGCTCAAGACTTTATTGGTTATTGCTCTAATTTTGACTCTACTCATGGTGGGAGTGGACTTTATCATATATTGTGATGCTTCTTGGATTGATCTTGATTTTGTGCTGATGTAGAAGGTAAATGTAATAGCTTATGCTCCGAGGCATTTGAAACTTGTTCACAAGAAGAATTATCATATCCATGATATGGAGTTGGCAATTGTAGTATTCACATTAAATATTTGAGGGTATTACTTTTATGGTATGTATTGTTAGGTGTTCAAGGATCATGCTAGTCTCTAATATATATTCAATCAGAGAAATAACAATTTTGGGAAGTGAAGATCATTTTGAGTTGCCCAAGGACTATGACATCACTATCTTTTATTATCTGAATAAGGCAAATGTGGTAATAGATTCATTAAGTAGAAAGACAATGAGTATAGGGAATCTATCTTTGTTACAGGTGGTTTGAGCTTCCTTCTGCTATGGATATTCAATCCTTGGCCAATAGTTGATGTAATTCTCACAAGAGAAACTACAATATAATGCGGAAATCGAAAGACAAGAAAATAAAGGATAAATAGATAGACACACAAAGAGGAAATTAAAGGCAATCTAAGGGTATATTAAACCCAAAGACCTCAATCGATAAATCCTACAATAGCACCTAACTCTTACGAAGACCTCAAGGGAATCGAGTTCACCTTGCAACCCCCATTTCTAAGCAACAATCAACACAAGTTTTACGAAGCTCAACACTCAAACATGAGTTTTCAGATTTCAACATCAATATTCAAAATAGTTTAATCCTAAATTGAACCCAAACTAGCTATTTATAGTTTTAGGTTAAAAAGGCCCAAAAGTGGCCTAAAATGACAAAGGGAAAGCTAAGTCAGGGGTCGCCCAGTAGACTCGGTGATCTGCCCTTCTGCTCGGCATTGGTTCCTGCTAGGTAATGCTCCTAGCCATGTTTTGTAGATTTGGGCGAGTTGGGGTCATCGCCCAAGGGCTTGGGCGATCCGCCGATTGGCTCTGGCTCGCCAAAATGGTCAGCACTTCCCCATGCAATCTTCAAGGCATGGAATCCCTTGTTCGCCATCAATACCAGCTCGAAGACCTCTAACTTCGTGAATAACCCTTGCATCCTTTGAAGGTCTCGTGCTTGACTTCTAGTGAATGGCCTTGACGCAATCCGGATTGCATCATTCTCTATTTGTTGAAAAGAATTTGTCCTAAAATTCGATGGATCATCATCATCATCAGTTGGGAATGGTGATAGGTCGCACACATTGAAAGTGTTGTGCACTTGATACTTCGGAGGAAGATCAACCTTGTAAGCGTTGTCGTTGGATCTTTCAAGCACTGGAAATGGTCCATCACCTCTTGGCATCAATTCGTCTTGCGATGAGTGGGGAATCGCTCCTTGCGAAAATGTACCCACACCTAATCACCTGGTTCAAACACAATCCTCTTGCGGCCCTTGTTTGCCTTTTTGGCTACTTCTTGGTTCTTCAGCTCTAGGTGCAGCCGCACCTTTTCATGAAGTTTCTTTATCGCTTCAGCTCGCTTACTCTCATCTAAGCTTAACACAACCTCGTGAGAAATAGAAGTGAGATCTAAAGGGGTTAGGGGGTTAAAACCATAAACCACTTCAAATGGAGTCATGCCAATAGTTCTATGAATAACTCGATTATAAGCAAACTCAACTAAAGGTAAATGTTCCTCCCACGAGGCCAACTTTCCATGCACTACGACACGAAGTATAGAACCCAAGGTCCTATTCAAAATTTCAGTTTGACCATCAGTTTGTGGATGACAAGAAGTTGAGAACAACAACTTAGTACCAAGTCTACCCCACAGTTCCTTCCAAAAGTGACTCAGGAATTTTGGATCCCTATCATTTACAATGGTTCGAGGAATTCCATGCAATTTAACAACATGCTCAACAAACAAAGATGCCACATTTGTAGCATCATCACATTTATGACATTAAATGAAATGAGCCATCTTTGAAAATCGATCAACAACAACAAAGATGCTATCTCTACCTCTATTGGTCCTTGGCAAACCCAAAACGAAATCCATTGAAATATCAAGCCAAGGTCTTTGAGAGGTGGGGAGTGGAGTGTATAAACCATGGGGAAAGAGGAGTGACTTAGCACGTCGACATTCAACACATTGACCACAAATTCAAACAACATACTTGTGCATTTTAGGCCAATAGAATTGTTCCTCAAGAATTCCCTTAGTTTTGTCAATGCCAAAATGACCCATTAAACCCCCACCGTGTGCCTCCCTCATAGATAGTTCTCTCCAAGAGCTCATAGGCACACAAAGTCTCTTGCCTTTGAACAAGAAACCATCAAACTTGGAATAGGGAGTAGAAGACCTATCCCTCATCCACATTTCCCTCTCCCATTCCTCACAACCTTTGAAGATTTGAGCAAACACGGGATCCTTGGGATACAATTCCTTCAAACATTCAAAATCAATCAATTTAGAAAACAAAGTATTTATCAACACATATTGTCTAGATAAGACATCGGCCACCACATTTTACTTTCCCTTTCTGTATTGGATTACATAAGGGAAATTTTCAAGGAATTCAATCCATTTGGCGTGCCTCTTGTTCAGCTTTCCTTGGGCCTGAATATGCTTTAGGGACTCATGGTTAGTCCTAATGACAAACTCTTTGGGCCACAAGTAGTGTTGCCAATTACCCAAAGCCCTTATCAAGGCATACAATTCAAGATCATGAGTGGAATAATTCAAAGTAGCGCCTTTAACCTTTTCACTAAAATAAGTAATGGGCTTTTGGTCTTTCATTAAGACGGCTCCAATGCCTACTTTACTAGCATCACATTCCACTTCAAACATTTTGTCAAAATCAGGTAATTGCAACAAAGGAGTGGAACTAAGCACGGATTTTAAAGCTTCGAAAGCTTTGGATTGTTCCTCTCCCCACTTAAATGGTTTATCCTTTCGGATTACCTCTGTCAAGGGGGCTGCTATGGTACTGAAACCTTTGACAAACCACCTATAAAAACTAGCAAAGCCATGAAAGCTTCTAACATTGCTTATGGATTTCGGAATTGGCCAATTCTTAATAGCGTATATCTTAGACTTATCAACTTCATCCCCTCTTGAACTTACAAGAAAGCCTAAGAAAACAACTTCATCAAGATAAAATGAACACTTATCAAAATTAGCATAAAGTTATTTTTTCCTAAGCATATCAAACACACATCTCAAATTCTCAACATGATCATGCATGGTCTTGCTATAGATCAAGATATCATCAAAATAGACAACCACAAATTTCCTTATAAAGGGTTTCATCACATGATTCATGAGACGCATAAAAGTAGTAGGAGCATTAGTGAGACCAAAAGGCATCACCAACCATTCATATAGACCAAACTTGGTCTTGAATGCAGTCTTTCATTCATCACCGGGGTTCATCCGGATTTGATGATAACCACTTCTAAGATCAATATTTGAAAACACACAAGAGCCATTCAACTCATCAAGCATATCATCTAACCTAGGGAGAGGATGATGATACTTTACCGTAATCTTGTTGATACCATGTTCCATCTTTCTTTGGAACCAAAAGAACCGGCACAACACATTGACTCATGCTCTCCTTCACATAACCTTTGTTGAGGAGATCCTCAACTTGCCTTTGCAGCTCCTTGGTGTCCTCCGGGTTGCTTCGATACGCCGGCTTGTTTGGCAATTGTGATCCTGGCACAAAATCAATTTGATGCTCAATTCCCCGAAGATGGGGGAATCCACTTGGAAGCTCCTTGGGGAAGACATCATCATAATCCTACAAAAGAAATGAAATAGAATCAGGAAGAGAAGAATGAGATTGGTTAGTTTGTAATATAAGATCCCTATGTGTGATAAGGATCAATGGACTATTGGACTCCACTTATTCTCTTCTCTCCTTGTAATTGGCCAACAATACTTGGGCCTTTTCTTTCAACTTCCTCCTCTTCATTACTCTCTGCCTCCACATGTTCCTCCTCACTCTTTCTCTTCTCACTCAACTCACTCATCCTTTGATATACTTCATTGACTTGAGAGGGTGACATAGGGTGAAGAACAAATTTACAATCATCCAACACAAGTGAATACTTGTTGGTCCTCCCATCATATTTGGTTGAAAGATCATTTTTTCAAGGTCTCCTGAGTAGCACATGACAGGCTTGCATTGGGACCACATCACATAGAACCTCATCTTGATACTTCCCAATTTTGAGCTTGATCAACACTTGTCGGTGAACCCTCAATTCTCCACACTCACTCAACCATTGAAGTTTGTAAGGTATAGCATACTTAGTGTTTGGAAGTTTCAAGAAGTCCACTAAAGTGGTACTAGCAACATTTGCACAACTCCCCCTATCAATGATCAAGGAACACACATTATCCTTGATGAGGCACTTGGAGTGAAACAGATTCTCTCTTTGGCTCGGGTCATCTATGGCCTTTTTAATTATTTCTCACCTCACCACATATAGAGGAACGATGTTCTCTCCTTCTCAGAAATAATCATGTTCACTTGGACAACTCCTCATCAAATTATTAGGAACGACAACGACCTTTCGCCCACAAGGGTCTTGTTCCGCATCTTCCCCATCTTCAAACTCATCCTCTTCTTGAGGACCTTCTTCACAATCCTCTTCTTTATCTTCTTCTACACCAAGATATATTTCCCCTCCTTGAATTAGAGCATTCAACCGATTGGGACATTCACGTATCATATGACCCCATCCCCTATACTTGTGACATTGGATTCCTTTAGATATTTTGGTTGGTTCATTATTACCTTTCTCTCTTGGTGGGTACTTTGGAGTGTTTCCTTTGAAGGGCTTCTTCTCATAAGGTTTCTTGAAATCCATACTCTTGTTCCAACCCGATGATGTTTGAACTCCCACTTTGTTCTTACTCCACGAATTGGAGGAGGAAGTCCCTTGTACTTAGGTACCTTCTCCCACCTTGAGTTCCCTCTCTATCTCATTGGCTACTTCAAATATCTCATTCAAGGTAAGAAACCTATGGATGGCCATCTTAGAAGAAATATCTATGTTCAGCCCTACCTTGAAGTGAATAATGCCATGCTCTTGATTTTCATTATATTCGAGCTTCAGGATTATGTTTTGGAACTCATCATAGTAGGCTTCAACACATTTACTTCCTTGCCTCAAGTTGTACAATTTGGCAAGCAACTCTTGGCGGAATATCTCCGGCACATTCTTGATTCTCATCAACATTTTTAGTTCGGCCCATGGTGGGAGAGGACCTCCTTGAATGGCCAATTGATACTTCTGCATATATTCCCCCCATGTAATAGCATACCCTTCAAATTGGGCAATAACATAACAACTCATTTTTACCTCCGCTAAGTCATTGACTTGGAAGATCTAGTCACATTGCGACTCCCATTCTAGATAAGCATCGGGATCGCATTCCCCTTTAAATGATGGAAGGTTAGTCTTGATAGAGTTGATACTAACATCCCGACCTCCGTTGCCACCTTGGTCATGGTTATAGTAACCTCTTTGGTTTTTCTCTCGGTGTTGGTTACCATATTTTTCTCTCGCTCCTTGACCATACCCTTGATTGGCATAGGCTTCTTGTGGCTCTCGACCTTGATGTAGGTTATCATATTGTCTTCCCACATATGGTACCGGACCACTTCTACGTCCTCGGCCTCTATACCCCATTTGTCCTCTAGGCTGATTTATTTGAGTTTCATTTCATGGCGTTTCCTCACCTTCACCTTAAAATCCTCATTGGTACTCCTCATCCCTATCCTCATTCACTAGAACTTGTTGGGCTTGTAGTACCTGGTAGGGTTCCGACCGCCAAATGACTTGTTTTCTTCGCCAAAAGTGAAGTTTAGCTCGCCAACTTGAAGATGGGCTCGCCAAACTCAACAATCTGCCAAGGCAACTTGGTGATCTGGGTGGAAATTTGGCGGAGCACCGATTAGACTCAGCGAGCAAGGCTAAGCTCGCCAAAATTTCCAGTAGCTCCCACGATTTGGCAGCTACTTCGGCGACCAACCTGCCCAAAGGGAAAGGCACCGAATGGACTAGGCGAGCTAAGTCAGTGCTCGACCAATGGTCCAAAGGCTGCACCTGCAATCTCTGAAATTTGAACCTCTGTGGTCCCCCTCTTCCCTTGTCCTTTAGTATTTACCTTTTTTGGTAAATTACCTTTTGTACAAACTCTTTTACACTTTTTCTTTCTTCCTTTTTGGAATCAAACTCCTTCTTTTTGAATATTCTTCCCTTTGAAGATTTGAATGTTGTTCAAGAACTTCAAAAACAAGATGAAGACCCAAAATAAAACCCTTTAGATTTTTAGCTTGGAATTTCACGAAATTCGAGATACAAGCTCTCCTTGATATGGGGAACAACACCCAATACTTTTTAGCCCTCAATTCCCAACCATAACCTTCAGATTTTAAAACCCATTTCCATTTTATTCAAGCTTCTTCAAGTCTCCAATGGTGGAATCTTCAACAAGGCACCAACTCCTTCATATCTCAACCCTAGACCCAAATAGAGTTGGAGAACACTATTCCAACCTTAGAAACTCAAATAAGACTCAAATCTACAAAACCCATTGCAGCAATTTTCTCAAAAATGAATTTGAACACTTTTTTTTGTAACAAACCCAAGACTAGATTTGTAGGAACGAAACTAAGCCTTACTGTGATACCAAATGATGTAATTCTCACAACAAAAACTACAATATAATGCAAAAATCGAAAGACAGGAAAAAATAAAGGATAGATAGATAGACACACAAAGAGGAAATCAAAGGCAACCTAAGGGTATATTAAACCCAAAGACGTCAATCGATAAATACTACAATAGCACCTAACTTTTACGAAGACCTCAAGGGAATCGATTTCACCTTGCAACCCCCGTTTCTAAGCAACAATCAACATAAGCTTTACCAAGTTCAACACTCAAACATGAGTTTTCAGATTTCAACATCAATATTCAAAATAGTCTAAAATGAATCCAAACTAGTTATTTATAGTTTTAGGTTAAAAAGGCCAAAAAGTGGCTCAAAATGACAAAGGGTGAGCTAAGTCGGGGCTTGCCCAGTAGACTCGGTGATCCACCCTTCTGCACAACGTTAGTTTTTGGTAGGTAATGTTGGGCGAGCTGGGGTCATTGCACAAGGGCTTGGGCGATCCGCTGATTGGCTTTGCCTCACCAAAATGGTCAGCACTTCCCCATGCAATATTCAAGGCATGGAATCTCTTGTTCGCCATCAATACCATCTCGAGGACCTCCAACTTCGTGAATAACCCTTTCATCCTTTGAAGGTCTCGTGCTTGACTTCTAGTGATGGCCTTGACGCAATCCGAATTGCATCAATAGCTTTGCGGGACTTGATATTTTGAAATTTGATAGAGTTGTGTCTTACATGGAGGCAGGGTTGTCCTTATTGGATTAGATTCAGGCTCAACAAATTGATGATGGAGATTTCTGTAATATTTGAGACAAGGTGTTACAATAAAAAAAACTGAGGAAATTCTTGATGGGGAGGGAGTTTTGAGGATAAAAGATTGTATTTATATTCATCGAATAGGTGGGTTACGTTGAATAGAATAATCATGGAGGATGCCCATAGTTTATGATATACAATTCATCTGAGGTCTACTAAGATGTATCGTTTATCAGCAAGTAATGTATGCACACCAAAAAAAAACCTTGGAGGTTTTACTTAAAAGACGCACATACTAAAGTGGAAATGGGGAATGATTTCTACGAACTTTGTAGTAGCATTGCCACAGACCTTGGGTAAGGATTGATGTTATTTGAGTCATTGTAGACTGATTGAGCAAGTCTACATATCGCGTGCCGGTTTAGACTATTTATAGTCTAGAGAAATTAGTCCAGTTTTATGTTTCAGAGATAGTTTGATTACATAGGATGCCCGTATCTATTATTTCATGTCAAGGCATATAATTTATATCTTGTTTTTGGCAGTCTATGTAGAAGGAGTTGGGATTCTGGTGGATCTTAGTACATTTTTGCATGCACAGACTGATAGTCAGTTTGAACGGACTATTGAGGTCCTCGAGAACATGTTGCGGGTGTGTGATCACTTTGGTGGTTTTTGGGGATAATTTTTTATTTTTAGTGTAGTTGCATACAACAACAATTATCATTCGAGTGTTGAGTTGGCACCACTCGAGGTATTGTATGGTAGGAGATGTGGATCTCTAGTTTGTTGGTTTGATGCATGTGAGGTTAGGTCATGGGGAACATATCTGGTTAGGGAATTCTTGGATAGGGTTGAGTTGATTTAGGATAAGCTTCTCACGGCTTAGAGTAGGCAAGAGAGTTATACAGATCGGAAGATTCGTGATTTAGAGTTAATGATGGAAGAACGGCTTCTATTGAAGGTTACGCCTATGAAAAGTTTGATGAAATTTGAAAACAAAAACAAGTGAGCCTCAAGTATATTGTCCATGTCGAGATTGATCAATGTATTGGTGAGGTGGCTACAAGTTTGCTTTGTCACTTGGTTGTCGGGTGTTTACATTATATTTCATAATGTAATGTTAAAGAAGTTTCAATTAGGATGGTGCGTATGTGATTCAATGAGATTCAGTGTTACTTGATTGTAGTTTTACTTTTGAGGAGAAGACGATAACTAACATGGATGGAAAAATTCGGAAGTTGAGGTCGAAAGAAATTATTTCAGTAAAGGTTCAAATGAAGGGTTGAAGAGACTACTTGGGAGAATGAGTTGGACATGTAGATCGAATATCCACATTTGTTTTAAGCAGGTAGTTACTTTTATTCTCTTACCGCTCGAGGAAGAACATTTGCTTTTAGTGGTAGATGATGTAGTGACCTGTTAGGTCGTTTTGAGCACTAGGACTATTTTGACTCGCCCGATAAAATTTTAAATAAAGATTTTAAACTATTTGGTAACTACGAGTATTTAGTTGATGAGTTTTTATTAAATAATTAATATAGTTGAAAAATGGGACAAATCCATAATATATACAATATCCTTTACCACTCGGCCCATGTGTACAATTGAATTAACAAAATAGGGATTTATTATTCTTTTGGTCATAAGACAAACCAATTGAGGCTGAAATTCTCAGAGAGAACTTGAAGTCAACATCGACAACAATACATTTTTACTGCTTCAGGTATTAAGTCTTATAAATCTCAACCTTTAGTTTAAATAGAATGAACTATGAATATTGGGTATGTAATAATTTACTATTATTTAAAGGGAAAAGAATTGAAATTGTTGATTTGGCTGGAAATTATTGGATTTGTGGAAATTCTTTTGATTTTAAATTAGAATCTTTCGGCATTGAATATTGGCTAATCATTAGACAATTATCATGATTGATTATTTGAGTGGTATAATGCATTGGGATTAAAACATTGTAACTAGGTTAGTTACTTCCGGTAAAGTGGATTTTGGGGTCAAATTGAAGCGTGATGATGATCCAATGACGTTAGGCATTATATTTTGATATTTTTTTGAGTGTTTATTTCAAATATGGCTAGAGGAAATTGATGTGAGGCAATTTTTGATCACTGCTACTTCTAGGTCCCTTTTTGTTTCTCTTATTATTATTATTTTTGGATGGTTATTGTTTCGGTACAAAAATAGTGAAATATTCAGATTATATAATGAGATGTTTTGCGGATCTGTTTACTTATGCATAAGGTATATTTGATAGATTGGGAACGTTTTGAAGCTCTACAAAAGGAAAAGGTGAAATCTTAAGGATTCGTGATACGTGTTCGACCTTTGAGGTATGTTAAGAATTTCAGATTTCATTGGAGAACATTTTCCTAATTAAAGATTAACGATGGAATAGACAATAGGTAAGGGCGAAAGGTGGGGGTCTCATACCAATGGTGTGACGGGCATTGGTATGAGTACCGGTGTTATAAAAGGAAAGTTTATTACTATAGAATGCAAATTGTAATCTGAAAATGCCAAAGCATATGGGCATTAGTTGATGTATTATTGACTTGAATTCTTTTGTGTGATTGTGTTTCTTTAATGAACCCGTATAATTGTGATAGTTGAGGTGGTTATGTATTATGATGATCTTTAATGATTGAGATGCATCATCATCCCCTTTTATTGAAATCATATTGTGCACATGCATTGACATAAGACTGAATATAAGTTGGGCACATAGAGATCGTCCATGCTAGGGATTGTGAGATGTTAAGATTATAATTTGGACACCTGGAGATCGTCCGTGCAGAAATTGTTTGATTTTATGATGGTGCGTTGAGATCATTCACACAAACGCGTGGAAATCATCTGTGTCGGTATATGGACCTCGCGAGTCCCTCATGGGTCATAAGCTCTCGATATATTTTTGAGAAGTATCATGTATATATGATTGAGATAGTATTTGGCATCTAAGGCATATCATTTCATAGTATCACATTACATTGCATCTTATTACATCCTTTATTTTTGTTGATTATGTGCTTTATTGGTGGTTGTACATTACGTGACATTTGATTGTCCTTATTGATGAAACTTGACTGATAAGTATAATATAGACTTCTATAAGTAAGGACTGATTTTCTTATATGAAGTCTTGTCACTACTTTTTCGTTGTCAGTCTATCAGATATACTGGGTACACGTGGTTTCGTACTCATACTACACTTGTTGCACTCTTTGTAGTGCAGATTTATTTTCGAATACGAACATATCTCGTAGAGATTTTTGAGTCCGAGCTTGGAGTATCTTGGAGTTGTGGTGAGCTGCTTAGTTGTTCCGCATCCCACACCTCCCTCTATTCTATTATTTATTTTGTTGCTTTTGTATCCAGACATGATATCTTTTGTTTAGGCTTGTCATTTTAGTTTCAGACTTGCACCGTATTTTAGAAGCTCTTGTACTTATGACACCAAGTCTTGGGTGGTATTTAGTTTTCTGCATTTCATATTTTTGAAGGACTTAGTGTTGGAGATATTTTACTTGTTGTTTAATTTTTTTTCACCTCATTATATAGTTAAATTAATAATATTATTGGGTTGGCTACCTATCGCTTGGGAACATAGGTGTCATCACGATTTATAAATTTGGGTTGTGACAAGTTAATTCATCATTCTTTATCATCACTTTCCTCTTCATTACCAACATTTCATCAAATCTTCTTTATTTAAGGCATCACTTTGATAGAGAGCAAGTTCAAGATTATGGATTTCGCGGTCTTGGGATTACAAACCGATCACAACAACATATAAATCATTCAAATTACAACAATTAAGTACATGAAAAATTTCACAGCATTGCTCAATGACTATCAATCACTATTAAAAGTATGTCCATCACATAGAACAAATCATAACCCACCTCAACCGAAGAACCAAAGTCAAGCAAGTTAATTCACCAATTCTTTTCCTTTTTTCAATGCTTCATAATGTTCCCAATATATCAAGTATGTATAATTTGTAAATAAACGTTCTTATTTCTATAATCTAGTTTAAACCATGATTTCAAATAGATCAAATTGTATATTTCTTGAATTCTAGTCAAGGGCTAAGTCTCAGTTCCTCCAATTATCATAATTTTAATGGTATCAACAATATAATTCTTATAGTTGAATAATACTTTCATAAATTAATATTTTAAAATTAATTTAGTTTCAGTTGATTTTATATTTTATTTTATTTATTTTGTCTCTTTATTTAGAGATGTGTTTATTTTTCAAACCAAATATAAAATTTATATTGTAATTCAAATAAGCATACACCAACAGACTCTTAGTTAACCATACTCCTTCAATTACCATGAATTGTTTTATTATTGAAATCATTATTCAATTCTATTTTTAGAATACATTAGATCTAAATAATTTTAAAAAATATTTCATTTTTTCAAAATAAAATAAATATATCATATATTCATCAAATAGTTTTTGTATGCTTCTCTTTTTTTATTATATTTTTCACTGCTTATTATTATTATATAGTCAAATTTGGCTAACAGTTCTTAAAATTGTATATTGCAATAAACAATTAAGATTTGGGAGCATTTTTTTAAGAAGAGTATAATGTAGATTATCAAAATTTGAATTTTAAAAAACGGTAAAAAATTTAAGTAGTAGTAAAAATTAGATTGGTAGTACTTTTTCAAAAAAATTTAGTGTTTGCTATTTTTATTTTTATAATTTAAATTAATTTGGTAATACTCATAATGTTTTGATTTTGAATGACAAAGTAGTATACATAGTGGAGTCATATTAATATGTAGTTTTTGTTGATTTTTTTTGTGTGCACTTTCATTTGTTTTTCATATGCTTCTTAATTATTTTTAAAATAATTAAATAGATGTCAATCAATAAAGATAAGTATATTATTTATGATAAAAATAAGAGTCTAAAATAACATAAATATTAGCCACATGTATAATCAGTTATCTTTAAAAATTAAAAAGAGTTACATTAACTATGGTAACTATATTTAAAAAGATTACGCTAAATAAAATACATAGTTTTTTTCTTAACTGTAACGACCGGGTTCCGTCGTCATAGAAAAGCCAACGGGAAAAATTTTGGGTCGAAAAACTTTTTCGTAGAATTTGGATTTTTCCAACCTAGTCCATATTTGGAAGAAATCGGAGTCTTTAAGCTATAGGAAAATCTAGTAGCAATCGAGTGATTTAATAATAATTTTGGTTACATGAGTGGTTAGATAACTCGTTAAGGAATTCGTACGACATTACGGAATTGAATTCGGGCGAGTAGAACTCCCGGAATCGATCTTAGCGTGTAAATTATTTTCTTAGCGTCGTGGGTTAGAGGTGTGTTGTGAAATGGGGATTTGAAATTCTTTAAAATAGCTCATTGGTTCGTGCAAGTCGCCTTGGCGGGGGGTTTTAGCCGCTCTGGCGGGGCCGCTGAAGTGAGATGAGGGTTGTTGTGGCGGGTTCGATGCGACTTAAGGTCGTAAATAAATCCCTAAACGACCTCATTCTGCACTTTTTGATTTTTAGAGCTAAGGAACAGACCCCAGACGACTCTTAATAGTTTTCCACCATTCTTGAGGCTAAAGGTTAGCTTTTCACTCCCCAAATCTATTTTTCGATCCGTAAAACGTAATCTAATAGGTAAATATCGATGGGGGAGGGTTTTGATCTAGATTTTATGGTGTAAACAGCCCTATATTGGGATAATTAGGATCATGGGTGTGATCTAGGGTTGTTAGAATTGTTAGTAACCCGAGTAATTAATGATTGTTTATTGATTCCCGTATTATATTGATTTTTTGTAGACCAAGAAATAGCGGAACGAATCTGGAAAGGGAAGGATCAAGTTTCTTAGGGTTTCAAGCTTGTTTTGAGGTAGGTGATGGTTGTGATTCTTTAATTATGTGATGTATGTTTATTCTTGCTTCATTATGATACATGTATGTATATGAATGTTGCATTATTGATCACACTTGTTGTAAATGAGATAGATGAATGAGGGATACCATGAAATCATGACTTAAATGTATGATCTTGAGGATATACTTGTGATTGTGATTGCGGTGTGTTGAATGGATCGGTTGCCACGTTCCAGCATAACTAACTTGGATCGGCTGTCACGTTCCGGCATAATTATGGGATCGGTTGTCACGTTCCGACATAATCATTGGATCAGGTACCACGTTCCGGTATGCTAATTGTTTGGGTTTGGGTTCCACGAGAGGACCAATGACTTGTCATAATTGTGTATCTTGAGAAAATGTGAAGTTGTTCATTGTTTGTATATGTTGATGATATTGTATATGTTCGATATGTGCATGTGATTATATTGTTGTATTGACTAATGTATGTTACACTTAGTGAGATAGCCGTGTGATCCTACCAGTACATGGTGGTTGTGTACTGATACTGCACTTGCTTTTATTTTTGTTGAGTACAGGGCATCTTCAAGTGGCTACTGACACACCTCGCTTAGAAGATCAGTGATCGTTGTTCGAATTCAAGGGTGAGTCAATTCTTCCGGGCTGCCATAATTTCTCCTTTCGTCTATTTCCACATTCTGGACTTAGATAATTCTACTAATTATTAGTGCATTAGTTGGGGTTGTATCCCTTCTTGTATGGACTTGGTTCATTCTTAGATGTTTTGGTACATTGACTTTCAGGTTCTAGGCATTACTTCCGCATTGTTAGTTTATTATTGTTAGACTTCTGTTAGAGTTTATGGGAACTCTATTACTTTCCTTAGTATTTTCCTACTTTCGTGTGCTTATATGCCTTAGTTTTGGTTTAGTTGCTTGGTTTGGGATGTAATAGTGGTTCTCCAACTGGAGAGTTAGTGTGGGTGCCAATCACGATGGACTGGGTCGTGACATAGTTGGTATCAGAGCCTAGGTTTGTTGATCTTGATGTACCGAAATGAGTCTAATAGAGTCTTGCGGAACGGTACGGGGACGCCTTTACTTTACTCCAAGAGGCTATAGGACTTTAGGAAATCTCTTTGTTTTCTCTTGTCTCCTTTCGTGCTATGACTTGATTCCAATTGATATCTGGCAATTCAAATTGGTATCTAACCTCCTTCAGCCTTTTGTTAGCAGATGGTTAACACTAGATACAACAGCATCAGACTCGTAACTCCCGTCAATGCTCTAGTTGAGGAATCTGCAGCGAGATCTCGCGGTCGAGTCAGGGGCAAAGGAAGAGCTAGGGGTAGAGGCCGTGGAAAGGTAGTGCGGGAATAGAGCT
Organism: Solanum verrucosum; assembly: GCF_900185275.1. Classification (NCBI taxonomy): domain Eukaryota; kingdom Viridiplantae; phylum Streptophyta; class Magnoliopsida; order Solanales; family Solanaceae; genus Solanum; species Solanum verrucosum. Next base: position 1,931,375 of record NW_026020298.1, on the reverse strand, counting down.
CATGTTGAGAATGCTCCTGTGAATGAGAACCCTCATGTGCATCATGAAGAAATTAAAGAGGAGAATGTTGATGTTGAGGATGTGGGACAAGAGGAAGAGGTGTAGGCTGAGACAACCGATGTTCCCCCCATAGACCTAATGTTAGCTCGACATATCATGCCATTCTTGAAAGGGTTGGTTGAACCTGGAGTGCTTCATTTTGCTCAAGCAACTCAAGCTCTTAATAATCATCATGTTACTAACACTGCGCCAAAGGTGGGTGGGACTAGAGGTAATGATGTTTTCTTCTATCCTTTGTTGGGTTCTGCTTTGACTGATAATGAGCATGAAATGTTGACTAAGTTTTTGAAGCTAAAGCCTCATGTGTTTCTTGGTTCTGCGAGTGAGGATGTGTACGAGTTCATCTTAGATTGTTGGGAGAGGCTTCATAAGCTAGGAATTGTTCATCAGCATGGGGTTGAGTTTGTGACTTTTCAGCTTCAAGGCGAGGCTAAGCAGTGGTGGAGAGCTTATATGGAATGTAGATCTTCAACTTTACCTCCACTTACTTGGACCCAATTTCATTTTCAGTTTCTAGAGAAATGTGTGCCTAGGAGTTTGAGGGATCACAAGAAGGATGAGTTCATGGCTTTGGAGCAAGGTGGTACATATGTGGCTGCTTATGAGGCCAAGTTTCATCCATTGTCTAGATATGCTACTCAATTGGTGACTACTGAGGAAAAGAGAATTCGGTTATTTATTAGGGGACTAAATTCTGAGTTGTAAGTATTATCTATTCATATGACTTCTGCAGAGAGGAGATTTATTGAGGTAACTGACTATGTTTAGAAAGTAGAGGGGCTAAGGCAAGACGATCAAGCTAAGGCATGGGCAAAAAGAGCCAAGAACTCGGGTAACTTTGAAGGTTCTTACTCCAAGGGGTCTGGAAGGCCAACACTTACAGCCAAGCCAATTCAGTCCGCTCTGCCCGTCTCTACAGGTAATTATTCGGGAACTCCACCTTATAATTTGATTCAGGATAGCCACAGAGTCATACCTTCAGCGGGCAGTAGGCTATCTTTTGATTGTACATGTTACAACTCTGGTGAACCTGGGCATATGAGGATAGATTGTCCCCATACACGTGTGTTAGATTCCACGCAGTAGCAGTCTAGAGCAATAGTACCTACGGGGAATGGTAATAATGGTAGAGGACGTCCACAAGGTGGGCGAGGAGGTAATCAGTGAGGCCGTGGAGATAGAGGAAATGGTAATGCAGGCAGGGGTAATGCGCAACCAGGTAGGTAAGTGGCTCGTCAAGATGATATGGCTCAGTGTTACGCATTTCTGAGAAAGAATAAGGCAAAGGCGTCTGACGCAGTGATCACAAGTAGTATTCTTGTATGTGACTGGATAGCTAATGTGTTATTTGATCTAGGTTCTACTTATTCATATGTATCTGTGAGATTTGCCTCAAAGTTTGATATGATTTGTGATATACTTGATACCCCTATCCATGTTTCTACTCCAGTTGAAAAGTCAATCATAGTCACTCATGTCTATCGTGCTTGTCCTATTTTGTTTATGGGTTTTCAGACTTGGGCTGATTTGGTGATTTTGGATATAACTGATTTTGATATAATCTTAGGCATGACTTGGTTGTCCCCCCCCCCCTATTATGTTATGCTTAATTGTAATACTAAGTTTGTAACCCTAGAAATTTCGGAATGGGAAAAATTATAGTGGAAAGGGGTGTACAAGCCTAAGCGAACTAAGTTCATATCCATTCGGGCTAAGAAATTGATAGGCCAGGGTTGTTTGGCTTATTTGGCCCTTATTAGGGATGTTGAGATTGAGGCTCCATCTATTGGGTCTATTCCTGTGGTATCAGAATTTAGAGAAGTGTTTCCTAATGACTTGCCTGGTATGCCTCCGGATAGAGATATAGATTTTTGCATTGATTTAGAGCCTGGTACTCATCCTATTTCCATCCCTCTATATCGCATAGCTCCGACAAAATTAAGAGAGCTTAAGGCTCAAATCCAGGAGCTTTTTGACAAGGGATTTATTCGTGCTAGTGCTTCCCCATGGGGTGCTCCAATTTTGTTTGTTAAAAAATATGATGGTAGTATGAGAATGTGTATAGATTACCGACAATTGAATAGGGTCACTATTCGAAATAAGTATCTCTTGCCTCGAATAGATGATCTTTTTTACCAATAACAAGGTGCATCAGTTTTCTCTAAGATTGATCTAAGGTCTGGCGACAATCAATTGAAAATTAGGCTTAAGGATGTGCCCAAGACGGCGTTTAGAACCCGCTATGGGCACTATGAGTTTTTGGTTATGTCTTTTGTTTTGACCAATGTGCCTGCAGCTTTTATGTGTTTAATGAATGAGGTGTTTAAGCCATTTCTTGATTCTTTCGTTATAGTCATTATTTATGATATTTTGGTCTATTCGAAAAGTGAGGAAGAGCATGCCAACCATCTTCGTATTGTTTTGGGCGTTCTTGGGAAACAAAGTTTGTATGCTAAATTTTCTAAATGTGAATTTTGGTTGACATTGGTTGCATTTTTGGGACATGTAGTCTCAAAAGAATGTGTAATGGTAGATCCTCAAAAGATTGAGGCGGTTAAGAATTGGGTTATGCCTAGCTCTGTGACAGAAGTTAGGAGTTTTGTTGGGCTCGCTAGCTATTATCGTCGATTTGTAAAGAACTTTGCTTCTTTTGCCACACACTTGACTAATTTGACCAAAAAAAGAGATACCATTTAAATGGACTGAAGAGTGTGAGGAGATCTTTCAAAAGCTCAAGACTCTCTTGACCACCGCACTCATACTAGCATTACCGGTAGAAGGTAAAGATTTTATTATTTATTGTGATACTTCACATTCTGGTTTGGGTGTTGTGTTGATGCAGGATAAGACTGTTATAGCTTATGCATCGTGTCAATTGAAGATGCATGATAGGAATTATCCAACACATGATTTGGAGTTGGCAGCGGTAGTGTTTGCTCTGAAGATCTGGCGGCATTACCTCTATGGGGTTAAATATGAGGTATTTACAGATCATAGTAGTTTGCAGCATGTGTTCACTCAAAAGGATTTGAATTTGAGACAATGAAGGTGGATGGAGTTACTTAAAGATTATGATGTCACCGTTCAATACCAATTGAGTAAGGCTAATGTAGTGGCAGACGCTTTGAGTCGAAAAGCGGGAGGATGGGTAGTTTAGCTTACCTAAGTGTAACCAAGCGAACTTTGGCTAAAGAAATTCAAACCTTAGAGTCCAAGTTCATGCAGTTGGGCATCTCAGAAAGAGGTGGGGAGTTAGCTAGTATTGAAATAAGGGTCACATTCATTGAGGAGATTAAGGTCAAACAATTTGAGGATGAAAATTTGGAGAAGCTTAGGAAAAAGATTGTGAATGGTAAGGCACAAGAGACCACTCATGATGAGGATGGTATGCTCAATTTTAAAAGAAGAATATGTGTTCCTAGAGTAGATAACTTTATTGAGAAATTGTTGGCAGAGTCTCATGGTTTGCGATATTTTATTCATCCGGGTGTGACCAAGATGTATCGAGATTTGAAGCGAATTTACTGGTGGTCGGGCCAGAAAAAGGATATAGCGGAGTTTGTGGCGAAGTGTCCAAATTGTCAACAAGTGAAGTATGAACATCAAAGGCCTGCAGGTTTGCTTCAAAGAATGCCAATTTCGGAATGGAAGTGCGAAAGGATAGCCATGGATTTTGTAGTTGATCTTCCTACGACTTTGGGGAAGTTTGATTATATTTGGGTAGTGGTTGATAGATTAACCAAGTCAGCCTATTTTATTCCGATAAGAATAGATTATAATGCTGAACAATTGGCTAAAGTTTACGTGAAAGAGATAGTGAGGTTGCATAGGGTGCCCCTCTCTATCATCTCAGACCGTGATACCCAATTCACATCCAAGTTTTGGAGGAAATTACATGATGAATTGGGCACACAATTCACTTTTAGTACAGCCTTCCATCCACAGACAGACGGACAGTCAGAGAGGACTATTCAAGTGTTAGAAGATATGTTGAGGGCATATGTGCTTGATTTTAGAAGGCATTGGGATAAATTCATACCTTTATGTGAGTTCTCCTATAATAATAGTTATCACTCTAGCATAGATATGGCATCATTTGAGGCACTCTATGAGAGGTGACCATAGGATGGTTTGAGGCTGGAGATGTGAAACTATTGGGGATAGATTTAGTGAAGGATGCTCAAGATAAGGTGATGAGTATTCAAGTTAAGATTTTAGCAGCCCAAAGTAGACAGAAGAACTATGCGGATCATAAGGTAAGAGACATGGCATTTCAAACTGGTGAGAATGTTCTTCTTAAGATATCACCCATGAAAGGGGTGATGAGATTTGGCAAGAAGGGCAAACTAAGTCAGCGATACATTGGTCCCTTTGAGGTTCTTAAATGTGTAGGACCGGTAGCGTATAGATTGGCTTTACCTCCTAATCTATCGGATGTTCATCCGGTATTTCATGTGTCTATGTTGAAGAGGTATCATAGTGACGGGGATTATATCATTAAGTGGACTCAATTGTGTTAGACAAGGAACTCCAATATGAGGAGGAACCGGTGGCAATTCTTGATCGTGATGTACGCAAGTTGAGAACCAAGGAGATTAAGTCCGTGAAAGTTCAATGGAAGCATCGTCCAGTTGAGGAAGCTACTTGGGAGACCGAGAAGGACATGTGAGACAAGTATCCCCAATTGTTCGTCGATTCAGGTACTACTTCATTCCTTCTTTAGCCTGTTTTTCCTAAGTTGTCACTCGGGGACGAGTGATGGGTAAATTGGTATCTATTGTAACGACCGAGTTTCGTCATTATAGAAAAGCCCATGGGGAAAAAATTTGGGTCGAAAAACTTTTTCGTAGTATTTGGATTTTCCCAACCTAGTCCAGATTTGGACGGAATTAGAGTCTTTAAGGTGTAGGGAAATCTGATAGAAATTGGGTGATTTAATTATAATTCTGGTTATATGAGTGGTTAGATAACTCGTTAAGGAATTTGTACGACTTTACATAATTGAATTCGGGAGAGTAGAACTCCCGAAATCGATCTTAGCGTGAAGGGTATTCTCTGAGCGTCATAGGTTAGAGGTGTGTTGTGAAATGGGGATTTGAAATTCTTTAAAATAGCTCACTGGTTCGTGCAAGCCGCCTTGGAGGGGGGTTATGGCCGCTCTGGCAAGGCCGCTGAAGCAGGTGAGGGCCGTTGTGGCGGGTTCAAGGCGATTTAAGGTCGTAAATAAACCCCTAAACGACCTCATTCTGCACTTTTCAATTTTTAGAGCTAAGGAACGGACCTCAGGCAACTCTTAACAGTTTTCCACCATTCTTGAGGCTACAGGTAAGCTTTTCACTCCCCGAATCCATTTTTCGATCCGTAGAACGTAATCTAATGGGTAAATATCGATGGGGGAGGGTTTTGATCTAGATTCTATGGTGGAAACAACCCTATATTGGGATAATTGGGATCATGGGTATGATCTAGGGTTGTTAGAATTGTTAGTAATCCAGGTAATTAGTGATTTTTTATTGATTCCCGTATTATATTGATTTTTTGTAGACCAAGAACAAGCGGAACGAATCCGGAAAGGGAAGGATCAAGTTTCTTAGGGTTTCAAGTTTGTTTTGAGGTAGGTGATGGTTGTGATTCTATGATTATGTGATGTATGTTTGTTCTAGCTTCATTATGATACATGTATGTATATGAATGTTGCAGTATTGATCACACTTGTTGTGAATGAGATAGATGAATGAGGGATACCATGAAATCATGACTTAAATGTATGATCTTGAGGATATACTTATGATTGTAATTGTGGTATGTTGAATGGATCGGTTGTCATGTTTCGGCATAACTTACTTGGATCGGTTGCCACGTTCCGGCATAATTATGGGATCCGTTTCCACGTTCTAGTATAATCATTGGATCGGGTACCATGTTTCGGTATGCTAACTGTTTGGGTTTTGTTTCATGAGAGGACCAATGACTTGTCATAATTGTGTATCTTGAGAAAATGTGAAGTTGTTCATTGTTCGTATATGTTGATGATATTGTATATGTTCAATATGTGCATGTGATTATATTGTTGTATTGACTAATGTATGTTACACTTAGTGGGATAGCCGTGTGATCCTTCCAGTACACTGTGGTTGTGTACTGATACTGCACTTGCTCTTATTTTTGTGGAGTGCAGGACATCTTCAAGCGGCTACTGATAGACATCGCTTAGAAGATTAGTGATGGTCATTTGAATTCAAGTGTGAGCCAATTCTTTCGGGTTGCCATGAGTTCTCCTTTCGTCTATATCCACATTCCGGACTTAGACAGTTCTACTAGTTATTAGTGCATTAGTTGGGGTTGTATCCCTTCTTGTTTAGACTTGGTTCATTGTTACATGTTTTGGTACATTGACTTTCAGGTTCTAGGCATTACTTCCACATTGTTAGTTTATTATTGTTAGACTTTTGTGAGAGTTTATGGGAACTCTATTTCTTTCCTTAGTATTTTCCTGCTTTCGTGTACTTAAATGCCTTAGCTTTGGTTTAGTTGCTTGGTTTGGATTGTAGTAGTGGTTCTCCCATCAGAAAGTTAGTATGAGTGCCAATCATAATGGACTGGGTCGTGACATTAACTTTTTAAAATTTAACTGATTTATAATTTGATTTTTTAATGTATAATGATAAAGCAACATAGTGAGTACTACATTTTATACTATAATCATCTTTAGATTAAAATGAAAACCACAACCAATTATTGTTCTTCGAAAGTCAAACACCCTAATTATTTTACACGAATAAAATGTCACACAGAAAAAGATCGAGAAACTATCACATTTCATTTAACTTTCTAAAATAATTATAAAACATAGATAAGTCAAAGAAAAGAACAAAAATTCAGACTATATCAATATATTAAATTTCATTTAACTTTCTAAAATAATAATTATAAAATTTGAGTGTTAAAACATCAAATCAAATCATATTAAATAATCATCATATAAATAAATCAAACTTGTCTGGTAGTCATATCTATGCTAGAGTGATAACTATTATTATAGGAGAATTCACAAAAAGGTAGGAACTTATCCCAATGCCCTCCAAAGTCAATCACACATGCTCTCAACATGTCTTCTAATACTTGAATAGTCCTCTCTGACTGCCCGTCTATCTGTGGATAGAAGGTTGTACTAAAAGTGAGTTGTGTGCCCAATTCATCATGTAATTTCCTCCAAAACTTGGATGTGAATTGGGTACCACGGTCTGAGATGATAGAGAGGGGCACCCCATGCAACCTCACTATCTCTTTCACATACACCTTAGCTAATTGTTCAGTATTATAATCTATTCTTACCGGAATAAAATGGGCTGACTTAGTCAATCTATTACCCAAATAGAATCAAATTTTCCCAAAGTCTTGGGAAGACCAACCACTAAATCCATGGCTATCATTTCCCACTTTCATTCCAGAATTAGCATTCTTTTAAGCAAACTTGCAGGCCCTTGATGTTCATACTTCACTTGTTGGCAATTTTGACACTTTGCCACAAACTCCGCTATATCCTTCTTCATGCCCGACCACCAATAAATTCGCTTCAAATCTCAATAAATCTTTGTCACACCCGGATGAATAGAATATCGCAAACCATGAGATTCTGCCAACAATTTCTGAATCAAGTCATCAACTCGAGGAACACAAATTCTTCCTTTAAGATTGAGCACGCCTTCCGCATCAAGAGTGGTCTCTTGTGCCTTACCAATCGCAGTCTTCTTCCTAAGCTCCTCCAAATTTTCAATTTCAAATTGTTTGGCCTTGATCTCATCAATAAATGTGGCCCTTATTTTAATGCTAGCTAACACCCCCACCTCTTATTGAGATGCCCAACTACATGAACTTAGACTCTAAGGTCTGAATTTTCTTAGCCGAAGGTCGCTTGGATACAATCAAGCAAGCTAAACTACCCATACTCACCATTTTTCGACTCAAAGCGTCTACCACCACATTAGCCTTGCCCGGATAGTATTGAATGGTGACATCATAATATTTAAGAAACTCCATCCACCTTTGTTGTCTCAAATTCAGATCCTTTTGAGCGAACACATGCTGCAAACTAGGATGATCAGTAAACAGTTCACACTTAACACCATAGAGGTAATGCCGCCAGATCTTAAGAGCAAACACTACCGCTGCCAACTCCAAATCATGTGGTGGATAATTCCTCTCATGCACCTTCAATTGACGCAAGGCATAAGCTATAACATTCTTATCCTGCATCAACACAGCACCAAAATCAGAATGTGAAGCATCACAATAAACAATAAAATCTTTACTTTCAATCGGTAATGCTAGAATAGGTGCGGTGGTCAAGAGAGTCTTGAGCTTTTGGAAGCTCTCCTCACATTTTTCAGTCCATTCAAATGATATCTTCTTTTTGGTCAAATTATTATTATTATTATTATTATTATTATTATTATTATTATTATTATTATTATTATTATTATTATTATTTATTATTATTATTATTATTATTATTATTATTATTATTATTATTATTATTATTATTATTATTATTATTATTATTATTATTATTAATTATTATTATTATTATTATTATTATTATTATTATTATTATTATTATATTATTATTATTATTATTATTATTATTATTATTATTATTATTATTATTATTATTATTATTATTATTATTATTATTATTATTATTATTATTATTATTATTATTATTATTATTATTAATTATTATTATTATTATTATTATTATTATTATTATTATTATTATTATTATTATTATTATTATTATTATTATTATTATTATTATATTATTATTATTATTATTATTATTATTATTATTATTATTATTATTATTATTATTATTATTATTATTATTATTATTATTATTATTATTATTATTTTATTATTATTATTATTATTATTATTATTATTATTATTATTATTATTATTATTATTATTATTTTATTATTTTTATTATTATTATTATTATTATTTATTATTATTATTATTATTATTATTATTATTATTATTATTATTATTATTATTATTATTATTATTATTATTTATTATTATTATTATTATTATTATTATTATTATTATTATTATTATTATTATTATTATTATTATTATTATTATTATTATTATTATTATTATTATTATTATTATTATTATTATTATTATTATTATTATTATTATTATTATTATTATCAAGTGGAGGTTGTAAGGCTGCTATAAAGCTTTCAGGTAAGCCTCGCAAAGTAAGGGGCTTAAAAGCAACCTGTACCAACCCAATATGCATAAACCTATAAATATCCCTATAAGGGGCTAAATCATTATCAGATAATAATCTAAACGTCTGGTTGTCACTATCAATAGTGATAGTTTCTTCTGTGGTTTTTACCACTTGTTTGAGACCTAATTTCTCAAAAGTACCCATCTGATATATGATTCTAGGGGATATTTTAGGAATAGTCCACTTATTAAGTAAATCAAGATGTTGAGGTATATCATATTCTTCCTTTCTACTGTTTTTAACAGTAGACCTTTTCTTTACGATATTCTCCTCCACAAGTGAAGATCTTAAAGCTCTTCAACAAGAAGACTTTCTGACTTTTGAAGATGAGTGTTCACCATGCCAACAAGGAATGGCATGTGAAAAGGAGGTAGAAGAGGATGATCTTTATAAGATCTATGATCAATTTAAAGAAATGAGTCTCAATGTCATTGATAATGACAAAGTAATAGAGCTTTTACAAAATATCAAAGACCCTGAAATCAGGGCCCAAATCATTGATAAAATCAGTGATTCAAAAGAGAAAGATCATATTTCTGAAAGAAATCATATCCCTAAAGAAATCCCTACTAAAGAAGGTTCATATACTATGGCAGAGGTTAAAAATCTCTTATTAGAAAGAAGGAAGATGATAAGTTCTCCTACCACGATTAGTGATTTAAAAGAAGAGATTAATAATCTCAAAGAAGACATTCTACGTCTTAAAGAAAAGAATGTGGTTATAGAAGTCAGAATGGATGCTTTACAAACCCGACTAGATTTAGAAAACGTTTCGGAATCTTCTTCTTCTCTTGAAGGAGAAAATGATAATCTTGATTTTATAAAAAACCTTTCTTTAAAATCAAATAAGACAGATTTTTTATATAGTCTTAAAGCTTTTACTTCCCAAAAGTTTTATACTAAGATAACTCTTTTAATAGATTATAATTATAAGAAAGAATTTATTGCTCTTATTGATAGTGCAACTGATTTAAATTGTATTCAGGAAGGACTTATACCTTCAAGGTATTTTCATAAAACTACTCATAGTCTTCGTTCTGCTAATGGAAGCAAAATGAATATTGAATTTAAATTACCCAAAGCCTTTATATGTAAAGGGAAAAGTTGTGTCCCTCAAAGTTTTGTTTTAGTAAAAAATATCACTAATCAAATTATTTTGGGTGTACCTTTTATAAATGATATTTTCCCACTCACTCATTGGGATAATAATAAAATTATTGGAACTTGGAATAACAAACCATTTATATTAGAGTTTGTTACTAAACCATTTACTAGAATGATAAATGATTTAACTACCAAACTGTTGATTTCAAAAAATAATCAAGTCAATTTTATAAAACAAGAAATTAATAGTATTGAAATTGAAAATATTTTACAAAATCCTAAATTACAAGATAAAATTAATATCCTGGCCAATCAATTCTCTCTTGAAATATGTGGAGATCACCCCAATGCGTTTTGGAATAGGAAAAAGCATGTTGTAAGTCTTCCATATGAAGATGATTTTGATGAGGATAATATTCCTACAAAAGCAAGACCTTGTCAGATGAACTCTGAATATTTAGAGTTATGCAAAAAAGAAATTAGCTCTTTATTACAAAAAGGCCTTATAAGGCAATCCAAATCACCATGGTCTTGTACGGCATTCTATGTTAATAAACACGCCGAACAGGAAAGGGGAGCACCTCGATTGGTAATAAATTATAAGCCTCTTAATAAAGCCTTAAGATGGATAAGGTATCCAATTCCTAATAAAAAGGATTTATTAGATAGAGTTTATGATGCTATTATTTTCTCTAAATTTGATCTAAAATCAGGCTATTGGCAGATTCAGATAGCTGAATCAGATAGGTTCAAAACTGCTTTTAATGTGCCGATGGGGCAATTTGAATGGAATGTCATGCCATTTGGCTTAAAGAATGCTCCATCAGAATTTCAGAAAATTATGAATGATATTTTCATACCTTATAGTAATTTTATAATAGTTTATATAGATGATATTCTAGTATTTTCTAAAAATATAGAAACCCATTTTAAACACTTAGAACTGTTTAAAAGAATTATTATTCAGAACGGGTTAGTTTTGTCTCAACCAAAGATGGCCTTATTTAAAACAAATATCAGGTTTCTTGGTCATAATATAGAAAAAGGAAACATTAGTCCTATCAACAGAAGTATTGAATTTGCTTCTAAATTTCCTGATATTATAACTAACAAAACCCAATTGCAGAGGTTTCTGGGAAGTCTTAATTATATTGCTCCATTTATAAAGGATCTAGCAAAAGATACAGCCATTTTATATGAAAGGTTAAAAAAGAATCCTAAGGCTTGGTCAGATGATCATACTAAAGCAGTTAAAAGGATTAAGGAAAAGGTTAAAAACCTTCCTTGTTTAACTTTGGCCAATCCAAATTGGGCAAAGACTGTAGAAACTGATGCTTTTGATATAGGATATGGGGGTATTCTTACCCAATATTGTCCTGAAAATAAAAGACATTATATTATTCAATATTATTCTGGCAAATGGAACACAGCTCAGAAAAATTATGCCACTATAGCTAAAGAAATATTAGCTATAGTAAAATGTGTCCTTAAATTTCAAGGAGATCTTTATAACCAAAAGTTTTTAATAAAAACTGATTGCCAAGCAGCTAAATTTATGTTTAATAAAGACTGCAAACATGATGTGTCTAAACAAATGTTTGCGAGATGGCAAGCTTTATTGGCACCTTTTGATTTTGAAATACAATGTAAAAAGGGTGAAGAAAATAGTCTTCCAGATTTTCTTACTAGAGAATATTTATCATAATAATTGTTTATGTCTTTTTGCAGGATGAGACCATCTTGGCCCCCTTCACAAAGGGGAAGAGGACGTAACCAGTCCAGAGGAGGAAGAGGTAATATCCTCATTCAGTATGGAAACAGACAGCTAGTAACCGCTAATATTGCATCTAGTTCCAGTGGAACTAGTGGGATTGATATGAATCATCCGATGTATAAGGGGTTTATGGATTTTATGAAATCCAGGAAAGAATCAGATAATAATAATAATCCACCGTCATACTCTTCAATTTTAATAGATGATGAGAACATAGAGGTTTTTGATATGAATGATAAAAAAGAAGTTATACTTCTTTTAGAAGAAAATGATCTCAAATGGAGGAATGAGCCATGGCAGATAATGGCTAGGTATTTGGATACAGTATCTTATACTACTACTGTGTACAAATACAGAATGCATTATGAGATAATACTCTCATCTACAGGGTGCGAATTTCAGCATTTTTACCCTGCTAATACCAAGAAAGTTTATAACTTTTCAAAATTAATCATAAAGAAGATTATAGCGCCTGAAGAGTGGGGTATGAGTACTTTGAAGGAATTGGATTATATCCACCCAGAGCAAAAAGTTGCTGTAAAATATAATTATTGGGATTATATCGATGGATTTAATAAGGTCCTGTTATATGAAAATGCTAATAGGAAGCATTCGTGGTTTATTAAAATATGTTCTAATGTATTTGACAGGCATATTCCTAATTGGTTCTGTAAATGGTGGACTTTATATGGTCCTTCGGTAAAAATCCTACCGGAATCATACAAGAAATTATATTTAGAATGGGTGGACATATCCCCAAAATTAGTAAAGTTGCAGGAAGAGAATGTATTCTTCGAAGGAATATCCTTGATGTATTTCTTCATTGAATTTTCAATTCCTTGGATCATGAAATGGTCAATAGAAGTTAATAATACTTCAGAAGGATTTCCTTGTTTGCAGAGGACTTTTTACACTAAGTTCTGGAGTAAATTACTTCAGAAAAATCCTGAAGGCAAGTTACATGGCCAAGAGATTATTGATTTAATAAATGTTAAAATTAGTCAATATGAGGCTATCACTATGGAATCGTCTATCATAGAAGATTTAAGTCCATTCAAAAAGATTACAAGAAAACTTCAAATGAAAAAAGGGCTTATCTCTAAGTCAGAAGCTATTGCCATATATATGGAAGAAGTAAAGAAAGATTTAATGAAAAATCTTGATATTAAGATAAAAGATGATATTTCTATGGCTTCAGCCAGTCATACTAATGAAGACGATACATGTATTGCTGGAGAAGGACAAGACATTGATGATGAAGAAATAGATCTTGAGACTATTCTCAAGAAATATCAACAACAACTAGAAGAATCTTCTAGTGCAAGTACAGCTGGCGATAAAGGAAAAGGCAAGATATAAAGTTGGTCACTTGTCATAAGAGGCCAAAAAATTAAAGCTACTTTTATAAAGAATAGCCGAAAGCATTGTCGGCCATCTTAAATAAAGAATGAGGCCATGTGAAAGCCATAAGGGCTTGTCGGTCTTATCATGTGGTTATTGGCCAATGTAAAAAGTTGTGGGCCACTCTTTATTATTCGTTTTGCTTTGTAACCTCTATATAAGAGGAAGTGTGTATTCAGTAAGAGGCAGGTTTTAGAAACCCCTCTCTCTTTCTCTTTGTTTCCCTCTCTCTCTCTCTTTGTAATATTTTTGAGTATTTCAATAAAAGTTTGCAATTTGGTTTTGAAGATCTTGTTCGAAGGTACTATTTCTCATCTTAACCTATTGATTTTCTGTTCATAAGCCCAATGATGGGCTAAACTGTTTGTGTTGAGCTATAGCATACTAAGTTATTTTAAGGTGGCATTGTGTCTATTATGTTGACAGATTGAACAAGTTAGATTAAGGTCAGACATAGGTAATCCAGGCCAGTATATGAAAAATAGCCGAAGGAATCCGTTGGATTACCCATGAGGAAGGGCGGACCCGGGCGGACCCGGATAGTAGGGATTTTCATATACTGTTGCCAGGGCTAACTATGACTATAATGGTTCCTAATTATCTAACTGTTGTGCGATCCGTTTCGTATTGGTATCATTATTATTACTATTATTACTATTATTACTATTATTACTATTATTACTATTATTACTATTATTACTATTATTATTATTATTATTATTATTATTAGTATTATTATTACTATTATTACTATTATTACTATTATTACTATTACTATTACTATTATTACTATTACTATTACTATTATTATTACTATTACTATTACTATTACTATTACTATTACTATTACTATTACTATTACTACTATTATTATTACTATTACTATTACTATTATTATTATTATTACTATTATTATTATTATTATTATTATTATTATTACTATTACTATTATTACTATTACTATTATTACTATTACTATTACTATTACTATTATTATTATTATTATTACTATTACTATTATTACTATTACTATTACTACTATTACTATTACTATTATTATTATTATTATTACTATTACTATTACTATTACTACTATTACTATTACTATTATTATTATTATTATTATTATTATTGTTATTATTATTCTTGTTATTATTATTGTTATTATTATTATTATTATTACTATTATTACTATTACTATTATTACTATTACTATTACTACTATTACTAGTATTACTATTACTACTATTACTATTATTACTATTATTATTTTATTATTATTATTATTATTATTATATTATTTTATTATTATTATTATTATTATATTACTATTATTATTATTATTACTATTACTATTATTATTATTATTATTATTATTATTATTATTATTATTACTATTATTATTATTATTATTATTATTACTATTATTATTATTACTATTACTATTATTACTATTACTATTATTACTATTACTATTATTATTATTATTATTATTACTATTACTATTATTACTATTACTATTACTATTATTATTATTATTATTATTATTATTACTATTATTATTATTATTATTATTATTCTTGTTGTTATTGTTCCTGTTGTTGTTCCTTACTTATAGATAGCAAGCACCAAAGGAAGAAATTGAACAACGTGGGGACTAATATAGCAGAATATAACCGAAGAAGAAGCACTAAACCCGCTCATGCATAGCCTCAACATCTAACTGAATAAGAAAGATGACCATATTTTTTGTGCGCATAGCACCAACATTTATGTGATTGAACAAAACTGAAGAAGAACTTAATTATGTATACAGAAGATACACTTGCAGACTGCTCAATCAAGTGATATTCATCAAGTATTTGCTTACAAAGACATCGTATGCAAACAACCAAATAGATTAATAATAGAAGTTGTCTAAGTTGGGATAAAATCATACAAGTATGAATATCATCACTACGGATAACAGGCTTCTACTTAGTAAACTAAACTTGAAATGGAAAAAGGATGAAACACTTAATTAAGCTCAAAGGCGTTTACTTATTAAACTAAACTAAAAATTATAAAAGGACGAAACAACTTAACTATGAGTTTCTCAACCACATTATTAAATAGGGTAAAGTATTGTCCCCTTTTGTATCTGTCACTTTTATGTGTATCTTGAACCTATGTTTAGAGAATAGGTTAGATTAATTCACAATGTATACAAATCAAATTCACAGTGCTTCTACAATCATCACTACGGATAACAGGCGTCTAGTTAGTAAACTAAACTTAAAATGGGAAAAGGACGAAACAACTTAATTAAGCTCAAAGGCGTCTACTTATTAAAATAAACTAAAAATTATAAAAGGACGAAACAACTTAACAATGAGTTTCTCAGCCACATCATTAAATAGGGTAAAAGTACTATCCCCTTCCGTATGTCACTTTTATGTGTATCTTGAACCTATGTTTAGAGAATAGGTTAGATTAATTCACAATGTATACAAATAAAATTTACAGTGCTTCTACAATCCTTACTTCACCAAAGGAAACTTGCAATTTTTATTGCAATTATTGCAGCGATAGACACTATTGACAGATTCAATCTTCTTCGAACACACATTACAAAAGAGGTAGTACCAGCCAAAATAGTTATCTATTTCTATAATTTGGGACTTCACTGTAATGAATTCTTACATTTTAAAAAACAAACTATAATTATATAGTGTAACAATCCTATTGAAATGGAAAATTACAAACAGAAGAACCAAAATAACAAAACAACCTGTAGTTTAGAGCTTCACTCAGACTCCAACAACTCCTTAATGTCCATGCGGTTCAAAAACATCTCTTCCTCAATTGGAAGGTTGTTTCTAACCCTTATCATGAAATCATCTCGACTAGAAACCAACTCTGAAAGGCAAGAATAAGCCATTATAAGAACTCAATTAAAAGTTATACAGAAAATGCAAAATTCGATATGAAAAGGAGTCACTATCAAACTATATATAATCGAATAATTAGGGTATAAAATGGCACAAAAATAAATTAACAGTGTAATGATCCAGAGATTAATACAAATTTAAAACACTACAGTTACAAATCAAGAAGATAAAGGAGTGGGTTAATGATGGTAGAAGGTGAAATAAAATGAAAAACGTACCTTATGAAACTTATGAACTTGGGAGGGAGAAGGTCAGAAACTCAGCCAAAAAATTCTGTGAAATAAGAAAATCAAAATAACGCATGCCTCATAAACTAACCTATTAAATTGGATAATTAAGGCAATGGTAGTGGGCTGGTTGTTTAACGGTTTGGGCTGTAGCTGAGTAATGAACTAACGTAGTCAATTGGTTAATTAAGGTGATATTAGTGGGGGTGGGTTTTAGATGTTTTGGGCTGCAGCTAAGTAAATACTCATATTTAGTGTGATATTTTTAATCATTTATGTATTTTTTTTTAGGGAAAAAATCAGAAATAATTCAAAAAAAGGGGGAAAATAGAAAATTGCAAATGTTGGCCATTAGAGGGTGCCACATCAACAGACCTAGTTTTAGCTTTATATAGATATATAGATTGATTGATTGCAATAAGTTCTTTATAATTGTTACATATTTTCATTTTCTATTACAACACTAAAAATATTTTTTCTTTAAACTCTTCATTGTCCTCTTTAATGGTGTGTTAATGGATGAATAAGAGGAGTTTAGTATTTTTTTAGTTAAAGAAATGAAGGAAAAAGTCCAAAAAATTAAGAAAGAACATTAAGAACAGGAGTAATAATAATAAAAATGTATATTATAGAGAGATGTCATCTCATCTCATCTACGTTTAGCTTTATCAAATTTTATTAAATTAAAAAAAATTAAAATTATTTATTGAAACAGATTTGTCTTTGTCACAATCTTAAGAATACTCTAGAAACGTAATACCCTATGTAGTTGGCCCTTTTTCTCATAGTCTTGGCAATAATGGGTGAGAAGCTATGGAAATTTTAGTATAGGAGAACAATAAGTTAATTTAAACGTTTTATTATCGTGGAAAATTGATAGATGATAAGTTTTTTTATAACTGATAATATAATTAAATAATCATCAAGCCAATAGTAATGAGATTATTACTCCCTCTGTCTATTTTACTCACCCATTATATTAAAAATAATTGTCCAACAATTCAGTTTGAAAAACTAAGAGATAATTTATCCTTTGTTTATTTTATCTTTGATGGTAAGTATGAGTATTTGATAGCTAATACATTTTTCAAAACATTAAATTTAATATATTCAAAAGACAATAGTAATTGTTTATGATTTCGTAAAATGTGTGCTAAATCAATAGCGAATAACAATTGTTGGGCAAAGGGAGTATTAAATGAAGAACTATGCATGATTTTGCACATTTGTTATGGATATTTTCCTGTGATCTTTTCATTAATTAGCCACGTACATTTCAAGAAGACTTTGAATTATCCGTAATTATATTTATTAATAATTACAACATTTTATTTAACTATATTTAACATATTTAATAGAGTTAATTGGGTATATTATATAGAGAAAATGGTTAAATGAGCCCTCAATCTATTATTAGATTTCTAACTACACATTTATACTTTACGAGGTCCGATTACCCCCTGAACTATTTAAAATTGAAATTATTACCTCCCTAAATGCCTATGTGGCAAAGTGAGTATATTTCATTCTCTTTGAGAGAGTGAAGACCAAAAATAAATATTAAAACTTTATTTTTAATATTCTTTCCATTTTTTTCCCTTAATTTGTTTTTTTCTTTTTTAATTTTAAAAAGGAAGTCAGATTAAAACACAGTAATTGAAAAATCAAAACAAACAAAATCAAAAGAAAAAAAAAAGCTACAGAACAATTTGTAAACTAAGCTCCTTCCTTCTTCGGAGCTCCAAGGGTCCGACGCCACCGCATTGATGCCGGAAAATCGAGGTACATAGTTGAAGCCAACCTCAATCACACCAAACTTGAAACTCCTATGAAATTGCCAACTATATAACTCCCATCATCATAGATTTGACATGGAAATAACACAAAAAGCTTGGATAAATATCATCCAAGACAACTATCACATCTCTAATTTGTTTTCTTCTTCTTAGCAACTTAGTAGAGCATTCATGTCAGCCATCAAATTTCACCATCACGATCTGGAAGTCACCACCACAAATCATAGATAGAAATCTCCTTCCCACTCTCCACAATCAAAAACTATTAAGTAAATTACTTTACATCCATTTTTAAAATCAACTAATAGTCATTCAAACTCCATTGAAATACCATTTTGAAGTTATTGTAACAAACTTTTTCAGTTAACAAAATCCATTCAAACAACTTAATAATGATGTAAATCTCTAAAAAAAAAAGATCTCAAAATTTCATCATCGGAAAATATTCTGGCGGACAATTTATTTTTTAGGTCAATTAAATTAACATTAGATCTTATCATTTATGCACCTATTCCATGACCATAAATTTAATAATAATTTTAGATTTAATAAAAAAAAAGAATTTAAAAAGGGAAGAAAAAAAATGGCATTGATGTGTTCAAGGATTTAAAGAAAAAGGAGGAAGAGAAAGGAAAGAAATGTCAGTCAAAAAGGTAACAGAATAAAAAAAATAAAAAAATTCACGTGTCAAACGCGTGGATTTCACTGATCAACATAAATGTGATTGTGAATTTTTAAGGAGATAATAATTTCATTTTTAAATAGTTTATGGAGGTAATAGGACCCCCGTGAAGTATAAGTGTATAGTTGGAAATCCAATAATAGGCTGGGGGCTCATTTGATCAAAATTAGAAAAAAAAAGACTGAAAAATGAGAAAAATAAATAAATGGTGTTCAACGCTAAAGTGAGATGTCACATCACACACACACACACTATATATATATATATATATAACCTTCAAAGTATGAACTCCTAATTTGAATGTTAAATTACTATAATATCCCTAACTTAGGTTGTGACTTTTTCGATGAGTTGTGACTTTTCGATAAGTTGTGACTTTTTATGAAGGGTTGTGATTTTTCGATGAGTTGTGACCTTTCAATAGTGTGACTTTTCCAAAGGGTTGTGACTTCTCGGACTAGTCATAACTTTTCAGATAAGACACAAAAAACACTTGTTCATACTACCCTTTGTTGACTATAAATAGAGGGGTTTCCTCTCATTTTTCAACCACAATTTTTTTTAATCTTCTACTCTTCTTCTTCTTACATTTTAAAAAATTAAGTGTGATTTATTGTCGTTGAGTTAGTTCGAAGTTTAGTGGAATATGAGATATCAATATTATAATGAAGTTAATCGTTCTATCCTAAGAGGGAATGATAACTTCGACTACTTCAGGAAATATATGAATTTAACATGATGTAGTCTAAATTTATTTGTTTTTGTTAACAATTTCACTTGTGATGTAAATATATTCTTCGGAACATCTTTTTACAAAATTATTAAACTTCTCAAGAGTTGGAGAATTGTCTCAATTTGTTTTTTTTGATGCTCAAGACAAAAGAATGACTTTATTTATCAATGTTACTTATGTGATTTAGAATGTTAGAAAGTTTTCTTCAAAATAGTTATTACTATATAAAATTTACCCTTTTGTTCTACTTATTTACTATTTCTTAATATTTCAGTATTTTAGAAGAAGAAAAGTTCATATGACGAATGTATAATCAAGTTAACAAGATCTTCAAACTTCAAAATATACTATATTATTTTGAATTGGTCCGAGTTGTTCTTTTTTAAAAAAAAAAAATCTCACAATAAATGTGAAAATATGTGAATCATTTAAAATTTATCATTTACAAAATAAATTTTATATTCAAAAATATGGAATAATCATTTTCATTTTGTCCCTACACTAAATTAAAATCTAAGAACTATAAAAAAAAAATAGTAACATTACTTAAAAGTCCTATTTATTTATGTAAGTATAAAATTTATTAGAAATACAATTATTGCACATTAATTCTTTAGTTATAACATTATAAATTCTCTTAGTTATTACTAATTATTGCAAACGTTATTCACACTCTTTAACATTGTTTAGTTATAATATTATGAATTCTCATAGTTATTACATTAATTATTTCTATCTTTCATCTTTTATTACATTAACTTTTGAACAATAATGTTTCATATTATTATACCGTCCCTATATATGGGTAAAACAATGTTGTTATTTTCTTGGACGAATCATGCTTGGTTGAATAAATTGAAAATCGTTTACAAGTACATGAACTATATCTTTGTTGGGTGTAAGATAAACATGTGATCATATATATGATTTCACAGATTGAATATATTCTTCAATTTTAATTTCTAGTTTTTTCAGTAAAAAAAAGGAAAATTAACTATGGATAGTCAGATAGTTATCTTTGCTTTAAGTACACAATCAATCGAGAAGTCAAATATGAGAACCAACAACAAGAACGTCATCTATTATGTTATAACTTCTGAAATAAAAATTAATAAAATAATTAGTTCTAAAAAATAATATCTAGTTGTTCTCTTCACATGTTCATATGACATCTAAACAGTTTAACGTGGAATAAACGTGCAACGCACATCTGGTTAGATGACACGAAAAATATACAAAAAACAACATCTATAACGTAATATTACTAAGATCGACTAATTACATGATTGAACCTCATCAAATTATTTAAATAAATATATGCATTATTGCATTTAACTAATAAAATTTTTCATTTGACCATCTCCATAGGTTCGCATGAATAAGATATATATATACATATATATGACGATCCACATGGAATATTCATAAAAGAATCTATAATATTATTTTGTGCAAAACTTATTATTCAAATCTTCGCTTAAATAAGCAATACTATTTACTATAACATATATTCTTTGAATTGATAAACACGTGCAACACGTGTCGAAAAAACTAGTATATATATATATATATATATAATTGATTGCAAAATCAATTGTATTTCATGATGTGTAAAAAGTAAAATATCATGCTTAAATAAATTTGCGACATTCACTTGAGGCACCGAAGTCAAAAGCTATTAAAGTTTATGTTGTCACAATCTGATTTCTCAAAGAAAATTGAATTGTAGTCATATTCGGCTCAAACAAATAAGATAAAAATATACTGAAAATAATAGCAAGTCATCAACAAAATATGTAAAAAGAAAATTAAAATAAATTGTTACGTACACTTCTTGACTTCTTCTGCTCAATGCTTCTACAAATTTCCTGAACATGAAATTGGAGGAATTGATATATTCTCTTATACTCTTTAATCTTTACACAAAAACTATAAAGCTGGGGAAATTGAAAAGCCAAAGGTCTGATTATTAATTAGCATTATTTAGTAGTGTAGAACGTGGGATGAAGCAGTTATTTAGGCTTTATTAGAAACTGCTATCACGTGGACTTACTGTTAGCATTAATGTTTGTTATTGGCGTTACTGTTAGTTATCCATAGTATGTTTTGTTAGGATTTTTTTTTTATATATACATTTTATTATTTTTATATTTATTTAATTAATAAATTATGAATTTTAAAATGCAAAAAAAAATAAAAAAATATGAATGCTGGTCATAGAGAGGTGTAACATCACCTTCTCTATATTTAACTTTATATATATATATATATATATATATATATATATATATATTCTTCAATTACAAAAGTCTCTTTGGGAGGAATCTTTTTCTATTTTTTTAAAGCATCAAAACATACATAAAATCATATATATATATAATGCTAGATAAAAAAGAAGTGATGTGGCACCTCTCAATGGCCAAGGATCCTATTTATCTTTTTGTGATTTTTTTGACATTTTTTCTAATTTTCTTCAATTATTTTATTTTATAAAACCATCTCCTTAATTCATACCTCTTCAATTACATAAATTTAAATATTAGTTAATTTAGTAATATATATATATAACTCCTAATCTTTCATATTCATAACCTTCAAATTATTTAATATACAAATTTAAAACTCCTAAATATTACACTTATAAAAACCTACTTTGAGACTTGTATGATGATTATTTTATTTTCATTTTTCTTATTCTTCATCTTTTGTCTCTTTGATTGGTTAATTTTTTGTCTTCTTTGATTTGATTTTGCAGGAGAGATGTATAATGAAGAATGTTAGATATATTTCCATAGTTTGATTTTACAAGGTAAAATGATTTGACATGTCTAATACTTATAGTTATCACTTTTTTTCTATTGTAATTATACATTTAATATTATGTTTTTGGATTCTTGATGACACAAATCAATTTTTTTATAGGAAAAATAATTTGTTTTTTTTTTCTTTTGCTTCACTTTGTAGTTGCTTGAGATTTTTTCTTTGCTTATTGCTGTAGTTTCTAAATACTCTGATTGTTTTTACTCTCTTCGTCCCTTTATAGATTTTGGAGTATTGAATTATGTTATGTTGAGAATATGATCCTTCTTTCCTCTTTAAATCATAGCTAAATATTCTTTAATATTTTTGCTTGATTAGCTATATAATCAAGAAAATGCAACATTATGAGATATTGTTGTTATTGTTAGTACTCCAGCCAAATCTCCAATGCAACAAGAGATGATTGGTTCCTTAGCTACTTAGTTAATTGGAAAATCGTCAGTATATTTTACTTTTACTGATCTGAAATTCAATTTCGTCTAACGATCTCTTCCTGCCACTAGCTATAAAATTGTTATACAAATATATAATAGAGATAAGTAACAAAAAAAAGTAATATGTCAAATCTCAATATAAAGTATAATAAAATACTAAATATTGCACACAATATATATATATAAGAGAGAGAATGAAAAGAATCCTCAATTGAAATATGAAAAATCATACAATTCAATTAAAAAATAATTCATTAACAATATGAGCCATTAAGAACCAACACGATATTATATATTAATTTTTGAAAAAACTATCATCAAACTAATTATTTTTCTTATATAGCTAAGAATCAAATAAACTGATTCCTCTTAAAATTTCATATGTCATATGTCACAATCACATAACAATGATATGGTAAAAATATATAATTTTAACCCTACATTCTTAATTATATTCTTTAGATATAGAAATTATTTATAAGTCAAAAAGTTGTTTCACAATTTTGAGAATTCAATTAACAAAAAATCAACTATTTTATTTTATTTTATAACATCCGCAACATTGCTTTTTTTGACAAAATTTAAATTTTTTCTATTCCTTTGATTAAATTTTTGATTCTCTGTCCCTTTTAAATTTGTTTTTAATTAATTTTTCCCTTAATAAATTTCTCTCCTATAATATAAAATAAGAGAATATATATATATATATATATATATATATATATAAGGTAATGCAAAATATATTTTTCAAAATAATAGTAATTATTAAAAGTAATGTTTATTAGTAGAAGCATATTCAGTGACATTTAATTAATTTGAAATTTCTAAAATAGATAAACAGAGAATATGTCATATAATAAAATTAAACCATAAAAAATGGTGGAGGATTTTTCTTAAACGTACTTCTGTTTATTAAAAAAAATGTATTTTTTTTTTACTTTTTCTCTTATTTTTATCTATTTATTTATATTTAAGTTTTATCCTAAACTCACACCCTTCATCTTTCATATCCTCTATACTTAATTAGTACTCCCTCCATTCCCTATTAATTGAATTTTTGGGGCATTTTCCATTTTTCAAATTAACTTAATTGTTCAATCTTCAAGACTATTTTTAAAATATTCTTCCAATTTTACCCTTCATTTGGATTTTCAAGGTGATGACTTCAATAAATTTGACAATAATTAATAAGGGTAAAAATGGAAAATTATGTTCAATTTATGTCTTAATCTACTTTTCTTAAAGGCTGTGAAACACCTCAAAAATTTAATTAATATTGAATTGAGGGAGTACTTATTAGTAATATCCATAACTTCCAACTTTATACCTTCATAACCTCTAATTACTTAATGTTCAAGTTTGTGACATCTTAAAATCACATCAAAATAATATTTCTATCCAAATATATTTGTTTTGAGCTTAATTGTCCTCTACTTTAATTTTGTAGTGCAAAAGCTATCGACAAAGATTACTTTGTGTAATTGTTTTTATTTCTAATAATGAGGATACAAAATAAGATATATAAAAGAGCAAAATTGATTTGGATTTTTTTTATTTATGAAATTATAAGAGCAAGATCATTAATAAAAGTTAGCATAAAAAATTATTCTTGAAAAACATTAAAATGTGTTTGTGGATACACTTAGCGGTGGAAGATAATCAAAATTATTATGAAGTTATTTTTAAATTTTCAATAAAATATGAATAATGAAAAATATAAGAAAAATTAATTAAGAGAATTCATTTTTGATATTTTGCATAAATTAGTAAAAATCTAAAGACAAGCTATCTTGATTATGTTAAGATACGATGCCAATTGTTACTGTTTTTAAAAATATATATAAATTAGTAAAAAAATTAAAGACAAGCTAACTTGATTCTTTTGAGATAAGGATGCTAATTGCAACTGTTTTCTTAGTGGAATTAAATAAGCAAAAAAGAAAAAGAAAATAAGAAAAATGGGAGAATCGAAAAATAGTGTTGGAATAAATTCAAAGAAACGTCATTCATCCTCCTTTATAATTATTCTAAGTATTTGCTTAACTTTTTCTCTTACAATTTAATTATATGAAAATATTATTTATCATTAACAATTATAAATATTCCTATTATTTGTGAACAATTTTTTTTATATTTACCTTATTTTAAGAAAATCCAAGAGTCTAATTATAAGCTTTTATTAGATATTATACGAACTTTTTTTTATCTTTATAACATAAAGCTTTTTATCATTCTTTTATAATTGCTCATTTATTACGTATTTTATCATGTATTTTAACCACAATATATAACAACAATATATTATTTTTTTGTTATTTCTATATCACCAAAAATTATTTTGCAGAAGATCATGTATCACCCATTTCTTTTCCAAAGAATCTACATATGAGAAAAATCTTTAAATTTTAATATACAATTGAAGTACTCTTTTAAGTCTTCAAATTATAGGTAGCTTATCTATTACAAATATTTTTTCATATTTCTAAGAGCGTGTTTGGATGTGTTACTATTTTAATTTTTTTTGACATTTTCTTAAAAAAATTTAAAAGACTAAAAGACACTTTAAATTTTTTACAAAATATCAAAGCTGACCATATTTAATTTTGAGAACTCATTCAAATGGATAATAAAGTCATAAATTCTTAATTATTATATTATATTATAACTAACATAAAAGAATAGGTGCTATTCAACCAAAAATAAAAATAGGTATTAGACAATGTTAATTTAAGGATTTTGTTTTGATAAAATCAATTCATGAATCAAGTTAAAATTACAAATCTAAATGTTAAAATTTGTTATTTAATATATTTAAATTTAAAAATTAAAAAAAATTAAAACTTTTATACACCGCGCGTGGCGAGGCTAAGTTTACTAGTTAATTATAAAAGTAAGTATTGACAATTGATTGCTACAAAGTTTATGATGAATCCATCTTATCCTTGGCAAATTAATGCAAAAATTTCAGATTCTTAAAAGAATTCTTTTCAATAAAAATTTTTTTTGTTCAATAATAATGTAACAAAATAGTTTTTTCAAAATTATTTCTATAAGTTCCTGGAATTTTTCTATATGTTCCTCTTGAAGAGGGAAAATTTTATACAACAAAAAAGAGTTTTTTTTCTTAAAAAAATAAAATAAAAAATTTAGTACATCAACTCAAATCAACATGTTCAGTAAGTAATACAACAAAATATTTGTTTTAGATTAAAGGATCTTACAACTTTAATTGAATTTGAATAGAGATAGATAATTAATTCAGTTATTCTTTTCAATATGTCCCTATGATTTAGGAGCATTTTTTTAGGAAGAGTATAATGTTGTTAGCTACCATTAAAATCTGAATTTTAAAAAACCGTAAAAGTATTTAAGAAATAGTAAAAATTAGATATTTTGTATTTTTCCGTTATTTTTTTTTAGTGTTTGCAATTTTAATTTTAATAATTCATAAATTCTGTTTTTTGGTGTTGACTGCGCGTTTTCACCTCTCCTATTATATATAGATTATTATTATTATTATTATTATTATTATTATTATTATTATTATTATTACTTCCTCTGTCTAATTTATGTGACTTACTTGTCAATTTTTTCTTTTATAGTTGTCCCTAATTACTTGTTCATTTGGACAAATCAAGAAAAGGCAATTTTTTTACCTATTATACCCTCAATTAAATGACTAATTACTTTGAAAAATGCAAAACTTTTCATCCACTTCATATTTAATAGGGATAAAATGGTAAATTCACTATGTCATTAATTGATTTCTTAAGGTGTGTCAATTCAAAAATGGACAAGTAATTAGGAATAGAGGGAGTAACAATTTAACTATAAAATATCCCACACAAATTTCTATCATTCATTTTGAACCACAAATTTTAAAAGTCTTTTTATCTTTTTATAACTCTGTGCCGAATCAAACTATGTTACATAGTGGTTAGGCAATTTGGACAAGTTGTCTGGTAATAGGCCCGGTTACGAAAATTAGCCTTTTGCTACCTTTGAATTGTTAACATTTATTAATTCAAGGAACATTATTGGATGCAATCTGTCCACCAACCCCATTACTTATTGAAGATGATGATGATGATGTTGAACTATTAAATAAGTTGGGAATTGAAGTTTTTGTGGTCCAGGTTGGTTTGTCCACCATCATTGATTTGATTTGCTGCTTTAATTTCTGAAAAACAAATTAGTTTTTAGATGAATCATATTCATGGAAGAGTAGTATATAATATGTTTAATTTGGAAGAAAAAGTGTTGGTCATTTAAGTTTTCTAATCAAACAACTAGTCTATTTCTTAACCAATTTTTGGCCAAACTAGAGCTAATACCAAAAATAGGTTGATAATAAAGGTGTATTCATATTTCTCCAATCTCTTTTTTAGCTCTTCCAATCATTTTTGGCTGTGTTTAGCATCGAAATGAAAAGCAAGCTAATAGTACAAGTTTCATTCACTCTTTTTTAGACAAGATGTTTGAAAATGGAGTTGACAAGGAAGAACGACCACCATGTTCTGATTCATTGTTGCATAAGGTGAGATGTTTGCTAAAATTATACACAACCAATTGCCACAACTTTGATCAAATAATATTTCTTTTTGTCTCCCCTAATTATCAAAGTTGGCTAACATAGAAATTGTTATACTACTACTAGTAGTGTCTCTACTTCTTTCATATGGTTGTTGATGCAAGCTGTTGAAGATTATGTGAAGAAGGTGGACGGATTTGTTTTGTCAGAAATTCAAGTCAAGGGAGAGATTTGTTGGATAGTAGTTGCACTGAATTTCTTACCATAAATAGGTTTTTCTTTTAGAAAAAAGTTTTGGAGTGACTAGTCTTTTTCTTGTAGGAAAATGTTTATGATTTTATAAATAAAGGCTTGTTCCTCCCAATTTAATCAGCATTCACAATGTAGTCATAGGGGCTTTGAGAGTTTTGGTTAGGGGGAGAATTTGTGGGACACAAGTTTGATACGTTATCACTTGTGTGAACCTCATGTATTTCGAGTGAATTAGTTGAGGTTATTTCTCTCTATATTTTGTACTCTCATATTTATAGTGGATTGTTCATCTCCTTTGTGGACGTAGGTTGATTGACTGAACCACGTTAAATCATTGTGTCTTTTGATGTATTTCTCATTTGTCTTCTAATTCGTGGTCTATCGAGCTTTGCTTTGTTAGCTTCCACATTACACCTAATTATTGTCGATCCTAACAGATTCCTTTGAAAACTTATGCTATCGCATCCTTTTGCATATAGGTTCATCCTGGAAAACCTCCTTTACTCACATGGCAGCGGAAGTTAAATTCTTCAGCAAGTACCCCTACATCTTTTGCTCCTAGCATTCGAGAAATTTTGCACATGGTAGTATTCACTCAGAAAACATTTCCATTTTCCCCATACTTTGTTCTTGTTGTGCTTTTAGCTGCATTAGAAATCTTCAAACATTATATGCTTACGCATATATTTGTGCTACTCTAGGTAGGTGAAACATAAAAGTTTGCCATAATTTTGTTGCATAAGACAATCTTTTTCTTAATATAATCTCTTCTCAAGTAAGGTAATTGTCGTTTTATTTTTTGTGGATAGCTTCCACTTGGTCTAAGGTTGTGGAGGCATATACATGAAGAAGCTGCAAAAGGAACGGTAATGTGTGATACATATTTCCCATATTCTAATGTTTCATTACTTGGCAGACCATATGAATGGTGTACTTATCCTCATCATTGTCCTCCAATTTACTTTTTCAGCCCTCAATCATGGATCCGTACAACAAGCGTCTTCTCTCATGTTATCATGGCGTTCCATTAGGTGGTATTGGGTGAGTTTTCCTATTGTTTGTGTCAATCAGTTGGGAAGTATGGGGAGTCGATGAAAACGGTTTTTGTAGCTTAAGAGTAGAAATCATCAAATTGAAAAATAATGAACTGTGTAATACAGTCTGCAACACTCATTCTGATTAAGGTTAGTCGACGGAGTTTCAGTTTCATAGTAAATAACTTCATCAAGTATTAAGGTTCTTGACCACTAACAGCCTACAAAAAATGCAAATGGCAGTATTTACGATTTATTATCTAAATATAGAATTGGAAAAGCAAATGCGACCTTGTTTTCCATTGATGGATAGTTGAATTGGTATATAATTACATTGAACTTTACGCTTGATTGTTACTGCTTAGGTTATGACCTTAATAATAGAATCATCAATCTGCAGTGCAGGAAGTATTGGAAGAAGTTTGAGAGGTGAATTTCAACGCTTTCAATTATTCCCCAGAAAATGTGAAGACACACCTATTCTAGCAAACCAGTTTTCAGTAAGTAATTCATTTAATATTAGCTTTTTTATTCTTTGTTTCTTACATTTCTAATTAGCCAGCAACAGAACCTTATTGCCGTGCTACTGCAATGTTATAAATGCATAATCAGAAACTCCAAAGTGGTCTACGCTTTCTTAACATATGACTCATTAATGCAAAAATAGTTGTTGATAAGTAGGCAATCCTAAAGGTCTGAAGAAGTAACGACAAATTCCTGTAATAAGGAAAATGTCATTTTTGTGGGAAGTCATTTAATAGTTTTGTATTTCTCCTTCTACAGATATTCATTGCTCGCCCTGATCGAGAAAAGTTTTCAACCGTGCTGTGCTCCAGAGGTCCCGAAGAGCTCAAGTAAGTAGCCAGCTTAACTGGTGTAGAGCATCAATCGAGACACAAAGGCTCCAGTTGAATTCTAGTGCTCTAAAAACATTATAAAATGATACTGAATTAGCTAGTGATACAGAACGGATGAATCATGGAAATGGAAGCTAGATGGGGAGAACTGCACATATCATGCTTTATACCCAAGAGCGTGGACTGTATATGATGGTATCATGTGCTGATAAATCAAACGTCAAAAGTCTAAAACTCTTATCTAATTCAAAACTAATAAAATGATAAGTTAAATTATTCATCAAGCAGGTGTTCCAGATCCTGAACTCAGCATTGTTTGTCGTCAGCTTTCACCATTTATTCCACATAATTACAAGGACAGCAGCTTCCCAGTCACTGTATTCACATTTACGGTACAGTAGTTTTAAGCGTGTAGAAGACATTATACTAATATCTTGACTTGTCTTGACTTTCTTATATGTTAAATCTTGCTCATGAAAATTTATGCAGCTTTCTAACTCAGGGAAGACTGATGCTGATGTGACATTACTTTTCACATGGGCTGTATGTCGAAATTTCTTTGTTTCTAGTAGAAGCATTCCTTATTGTTTCAAATGAATGTTTTTCATGAATTTTCTGTGTAACTTATTTCAGCATGTTTACTATCTTATCTTCAGAATTCAGTGGGTGGTATATCAGAGTTCTCTGGTGGACATGTTAATAAAAAGATTTTGTAAGAACATTTCCTACTTCAACTTCAATTAACATTGAGCGTCTGACGGAATCAGTTTGGTTTGGTTGCTAATTGTATTGGATGATTCATTTGACCAATATGCATTGGCTCTTTGTAGGATGGAAGATAGTGTGCATAGCATCCTCCTCCATCATAAGTATGTTTTGTGTAAACGCCCTCTAGTCTATAGCAACATTTGTTTTTCCCCATGGCTTGATAGTTCTGTTTTTCTAATACAACTGTATTTTCCATTCAGCGCTTCAGATGGACTCCCTCCAGTAACCTTTTCCATTGCAGCTCAAGAAACTCCTGATGTCCATGTCTCGGAATGTCCATGCTTTTCGATTTCTGGAGAGTCTGAGATTATGACAGCAAAGGACATGTGGAGGGAAATTGAGGAGGTCAGTTTGGTTCATGCATATAAGCAACATCATCACATATAACATTTAAATTCCAACTTCTTAGCTCCTTTCAAGACCTTTTTCCTAATTCTAAATGATTATAATGAATGAGTATTAACCTTATGTCTTATTCTTTATTCCTAATTTCTTTTCAATTTTTTGATTTTGCAGCACGGTTCATTTGATCATCTTAAGGATGCTAAGACCTTGGTAACTTCAGTAAAAGGATCATCTATTGGAGCTGCTTTAGCAGCATCTGTTAAAGTTCCATCTGGTGCTGTCCGGACAGTAACTTTTTCACTTGCGTGGGACTGTCCAGAAATAAGATTTCCCGGAGGCAAGACTTACCACAGGTCATAAAACAGCTCTTGTTTCTAGAATATTACATTTAAATTATTCATTGCTAAAACTTTTGGACATTTAATGTTGTCTCAGACGATATACAAAATTCTATGGTGTTCAAGGTGACGGTGCAGCTAGTATTGCCCATGATGCCCTCCTAGGTAATAATATCATTTATGAAATAGTAATGCATGTATTTTGGCCTTTCCAGTATTGGTGTAGTATTTATGTTTTGGCATTCTTTAACAGCTGGGAGAACCTACTCAACTAATTTACTCATTAAAGTTATCATAAAACAACAAAACTCAATTTGACAGATATGGCCCTGAATGACTTGTGATCTGCAAACAGTCTATGTTTTATAGTCATCCTAATTTTATCGACCGTCTGTCTTTAAATTAGAACATAACAATTGGGAGCATGAGATTGACAAGTGGCAGAAACCAATACTTGAAGACACAAGTCTGCCAGAATGGTGATATATAGATTTAACAAGGTTTTTCCTTAGGGCATATACAGATCACTGAAGTTTCTAAATAATTTTCTGAAGTGCTAATCATTTGCCTCAGGTACCGCATCACTCTTTTCAATGAGCTATATTATCTTAATGCTGGTGGCACAATTTGGACAGGTAATGGGAAAGGAAAATCTGTTGGAATTTTGTGTTATTGTGTCTGATTAAGGCCACGTTTTAATGTCACAGATGGGTCCTTACCAATTCAAAACTTTGGAACCATCAGGGAGAGAGCGTTTTCCCTTGAAAAGACAAAATCAGACTCTGAGGAAACGTTAAAGTTGGACGAAAAAAATGAGACTTATATGGGATTACTTTCTAGGATGAAATCTACTGTTAACCAACTTCAGACTCCGGTGACTTCAAACTGTGGTTTTGGTACTTATCTACTTCAAGACGGAGAGGAGAACATTGGCCAGTTTCTTTATCTTGAAGGAATTGAATATCACATGTTTAATACGTATGATGTCCATTTTTATGCATCATATGCGCTATTAATGCTCTTCCCAAAACTTGAGCTGAGC
Source organism: Solanum verrucosum (assembly GCF_900185275.1). NCBI lineage: Eukaryota > Viridiplantae > Streptophyta > Magnoliopsida > Solanales > Solanaceae > Solanum > Solanum verrucosum. The sequence continues at coordinate 1,898,943 of NW_026020298.1, read as the reverse complement.
ATCCAAAGAGACTGTGCAATGGCGGTAATGATGCATGATCCATCTAAAATGAAAATTATGAGTGATGGAACATGGGTCTCCAGAAAGGTTCTTGGAGCTGTCCCTCATGATATTGGACTTAACGATCCATGGTTTGAAGTTAATGCATACAATTTCTTCAACACAGACAGATGGAAGGACTTAAATTCGAAATTTGTCCTTCAAGTTTATAGGGATTTTGTTGCTACCGGTGATAAAATTTTTGGAAAAGCTGTTTGGCCATCGGTATACATAGCTATAGCATATATGGATCAGTTTGATAAGGATGGCGATGGCATGATAGAAAATGAAGGGTTCCCTGATCAAACGTACGATGCATGGACTGTTAGTGGTGTGAGCACATATAGTGGAGGGCTCTGGGTAGCAGCTGTACAAGCTGCCTCGGCAATGGCTCATGAGGTCGGTGATGCTGCAGCTGCTGATTACCTTTGGGCTAAGTTTCAGAAGGCAAAGTCTGTATATGAAAAGTTATGGAATGGTTCTTACTTTAATTATGATAATAGTGGTCGAAGATCAAGTTCTTCAATTCATGCTGATCAGTTGGCTGGTCAATGGTGAGTTATTTCTTCATCTTACTGGGAAAGAGGAACTAGAGGCTCTAAACTGAAGAACTATTTCTGAATTTAGAGAAAAGAACACGTACAAATATGTTGCGCTTTTCATATGGTTGATAGAGTCAGTGTTGATGATAAATTGGAACTTGTGCCATTGAATCTGTTGCTCGTTACTTTTTTTTCTTATACTCATTTGGTTGCGATTTCATAGGTATGCTAGAGCGAGTGGTCTTTCACCTATTGCTGATGAAGAGAAGATAAGAACAGCTCTGAAGAAAATCTATGATTTCAATGTGTTAAAGCACAAGGGAGGGATGTGTGGGGCTGTAAATGGGATGCTACCAAGTGGAAAACCTGATATGTCAGCTCTGCAGTCAAGAGAAATATGGACAGGAGTTACGTATTCTCTTGCTGCTAATATGATACAAGAGGGCTTGGTGGACATAGCATTTCAAACTGCGAGTGGAATACACTCGACAGCTTGGTCAGATAAAGGTCTTGGGTAAGTTTTTCTTCTTTTTTGTTTTTGGAAATTCCTCTCTTTTGCTTAGAAGTTACATTTTTGAGGCTGGAGAGGTTCTCATTTAACTAAAAATACTGGTGAGGCTCGGGGTCCAGATAAGATGAGGCTTTCTGAGAGCTAATGTTTGAACAAAAAATCTATTTAGCCATTCAGTTAGAAAACTACTAACATAAAGAACAAATTGATAATCTGGATGCTAAAGATTGCGGCCATTTAATTATGTCATTGATGGTTTTCTTTGGCAAGACATTAGCAAGAGCTTTGTTTGCCTATTGTGTTATATATCTCGGTCGTTAAGGGAGAGGAAGTTAACTTTTTGATGTTGCCAAATCATGATCCATATAACTTATAACTGCCCTGATATCATGACCAGAGAAGAGGATAGAAAAGGTTTGTTGTATTTTTTCTTTGTAATTGTAGCTGGTTATCTCCTCTCAATTACTGTCCTCGTTTCTCTAAAGATTGGACTATGCAAGAGGATATGATCCGGTAACTAGTTGTTAGATTATCAACAACTCTCCGCATCCTTCTTCTCAATGGTGGAATTCAATGTCCCAAAACCGACATCCTTGTATAGCAACATATATCAAGCATCATCATTCATTCATCAAGTTAGTAGTTATAGATTGATCATATGTATCATTGAGCATCACCATTTAAGGAGCCTTACTAGATGCCTTTGTTTGCTATATGTTTACGGAAAAAAGGGTACAATTGAATTATATGAGGTCAAGGACATGTGTCTTAGCTTAACTTGTTATTGGTAATTAGTAGTTACATATCTTGATAATGGTAAAGTAAAAACGGGATAAATATAACGAAGATAGTAAATGAAAGCCTTCGATGATGAGTTTGTGTTGTATCTCCGGTGTTGTTGGAGTATCTGAAGCCTTAGACCTGAGAACAATATTGTAGATAAATGCTATAAGACAAAGACTTGACATTAACCCATAGAAAAACTCCACTCATCCACAAAGTACTACGACCAACAGGCGTTGTCTTGGAAGTGTTGTTAGTAGTGCCAACCAATATCCCTATGCTACATTCAGAATATTCGTATGATGATATCTAGCGTATCCATAATTTAAGTTATTGTTCATGTGTATGTGCAGGTTTGGTTTCCAAACGCCGGAAGGGTGGAACACATATGATCACTATAGATCACTGTGTTATATGAGGCCGTTGGCGATTTGGGCAATGCAATGGGCTCTATCAAAACCAAAGTTGCACAACCAGGAGATGAAGCAGATGAGTAGTAGTCTAAGTGAGAATTCTTCCTATGTAAAACAGGATGCAGGATTTCAAGAGGTTGCTCGCCTTCTCAAGTTACCAAAAGAACAAGCTTCTACAAGTTACATTCAGTCGTTGCATCAGTTTCTTTGTAACAAATTCTCAATTTGACTCAAAACATCATTTCCCTTCCCAATTATTTGTGAAAAGACTCAAATATGTCATCCAACTTTGAGAAAAGACTCGTTATGTCATCTGTTAAAAGTTTGAATTGTCCATATCATTACCATTTGAAAAAAGTTCATCCATGCTATTATTTTTATTTCCGGTTTTGCAAAACCATTTTTTTACCTTAACAAGACCCCAAACAACTTTGAACACTTTTCACTTTGAGTTTTGGATCAAATGTATTGTTTTTTGTTTTTTTCTTCTTAAGAACACCAAGAACACGTGAAGAACACCAAGAACTCTCAAATTTTCAACTTATTTAATTCTTCACAAAATCAACTCAAATTTCAAGAGTAGCTTCCCTCCAAACTAGATACCAAAATTCAATATCTTTTGAGCTCGAATTCAACCTAACTTAACAAGACACACTTTAAATTTCTTCAAGCTACACGACTCCAAATCACTTGAAATTTTGAACATAGACTCAAAACAACACTAGTTAACAAAGATGGAGGATTTGTGGCTTAGGTCGCAGGTTTAAGCCCCACACCATGCAAAGCGAAGCCCGATATTTAAGTGGAGAAGGGTAGAGGGGCGGGCCCATTATCCACCGAGTTTAGAAGGCTGTGATTGGTCCAAAGGGCGGGTCACAGACGGATTTCTCGGTTATCAAAAAAAAAAAAAAACAACACTAGTTAACAAAGATCTAGTGCCAAAGCGACAACAAAAACACGAATCAAAGTAGGTTTTCAAATTTTTGGGACTGATTTCCATTTTTTTTAACACAGGTGGTATTTATTTTAAGGGATAATTGTACATAATGGCAAACTTTTAATGTAAAATAAATACAGTAGCTACCGTTTCATTTATTTCCTTTAAGGAGCAAAGTTTCCGTCAGTTTGCTATTTAATGGCCCCACCGAATTGTATAAGTAAAAAAAAAAATTCAGTTATTCTCTTCCTTTTATACAATATCTTCTTCTCGTTGATATCTCTTTTTTCCTTCAATTTCTCCCAAATTTTCTCCCCAAAATTAGTTTGAAATTTCAAATCTCCACCAGCATCGCGGTTTCAAAATCCATTCAAAAATTTCAGGTACCGCCAAAACTTATCTCAATCGATTACTTTTAATTTTTGTCTATTTTTTTTCAATTTTTTCAAGCTATTTTTCACATCAGTTCATAATCCATACAGTGTTTTCCTTCAAACAATGGATGCCCAATCTCCATCTAAAAGATTCACAAGAGGTATACCCTTGCATGTCGAAAATAGTGTTGAACGCCCATCTTTTTCCTTGGGTTTAACTCAGGATTTTGGGGAGGTTTCAGGTTCAATGTCCAAATCCAACACAATGCAAGAGATCAAATTCAAATTGAAAAATAACCCAATCAGATTGGAGGGAATGAGTGCGAAATCGAAGCAATCCAACATCAAAATTGTGGAGGGAGGTAAGAAAGATCAGTCTGCTGTCGGGTCAAGTAAAAAAAGGAAAGAAAAAACAACTAATTATACAGAAGAGAATGCAAAAAGAAAGAAAGTTGTTGTTTCTGGCTTATTGGAGCATAATGAGGTATTTGTATAATCATTATTTTTGTATATGTTTTCTGTGTTGATTCATGTCTTATAATTGTTTGTTTATACAGTTTTATATAGTCACTATGTTAATATCCAAAGTTAAGTGTATAAAATAGAACTATTTAACTATACATACAAGGTAAACAAGTATACATTTGAAATTTGTTGTATAATGTATAATATATATACATTATAAACATTTATACAGTTTTGTGCATTGTTTTATGTATAAGTTTTTTTCATTGTATAAGGATCCTATTTGTATAATCTTCCTTTAGACATATACAATTCCACAAACTTATACACATACATTATAATATCAATAGTTATTGTGTTCGTAGCGGTACACCAATTTATCTATATATACAATATAAACATTTATACAGTTGAAATTAGTTTGTATAATGTATTTTTTCTTTATAAAACTTGTATATGTTATTTTCATTTAAAAGCTATTTCATACATTTTGATATCTGTACTTGTGTCTTAATTATGTATACGTGTGTATTTTTAGTAAAATTATATATGCATTTTTTCAGGCTGTTAAGTTTTTAGGAAAAAGAGAACCAACACGCATACCTCACATGCAGTGTTACACAAATATTGAAGTAATGAAAGTGTTAGCTACAAAGCTTACTATTTCACAGTATAAAGAATTTTGTGGAACAACATGTTTTGCCCAATTATCTAGCATTCGTAGGTGTCATGTTCAAGCACAACTGATTAGGTGCATGTTTTTGAGAGAAATTGAGGGTAGCTCAAAAGATGCAATCCTGATACATGTGAATGGCACCACTTTGCGATTCACCATTCGTGACTTTGCTATAATAACTGGGTTAAAATGTTCAGACAATGAGAAGGATTTTGTCTTTAATACCGAAGAACCAAACAGAATGATTCTTCAGTATTTTGGAGTCGAAAAAGCCATCACCAAGAGTCAGTTGGTTGAAAAGTTTGATAATAAGGTTTGGGGGGATAATGAAGATGATGCAGTGAAGTTTGCTATATTGTTTTATATACATTCATTCATCCTTTCGAAAGAACCAACCAGTACTGTTATTGATAGGAAAGACTTTGATTTGGTTGAATCGGGCAGATACATTGACTACCCATGGGGTAAAAAGGCTTTTGACCTGCTGATTCTGCATTTGCACACTAAGATCAAACACGATGGGAAGTATTTCAGGTTGTATGGTTTCCCACTTGCTTTGCAAGTGTGGTTTTATGAATGTTGTTCGAATTTTGATGAGGAAATTGCTATTAAGGTATCTCATCACATCCCTAGGATACTTAACTGGAAGACAAAAAAAGATTTCCCTCGTCTAAGCTATTTTGCTAAGGGCATGTTCAAAGACGACAACAATCCGGTACGCACTGTACAAACTTATGTATAATATATTATCTGTATAAATATAGTATACATATATAACTGTATAAATATACAAATGTATAAATATATGTATCAGTTTGTGCTATAGAAAACTATATGTATAAATTTGCTCCATGTATTATTATTTATACAAGTTTTTGACAATGTATAAATATACCTATAAGTATGTGAACTTTATAAACATAAGCTCATTTGTATATATAAGCTTATAAACTGTATAATTATACATATAAGTTTGTCTAATGTATATATATATTTATATAAACTGTATATATGTTTTCACAGTTGATTAAGTAAACATTTTGTATAATGAATATGTCAATATGAACATGTCTATATTTTGCAGCTTGTTTTTAAGAATATAACTCCAACTCCAATGGAACTCAAGATTCTTGAATTATCTCCTGAGTATGTTCAATCGGATTCATCTCCAACAGAAACAGCAGCTGCAAATGCTTCGGACGATGATTTTCAGGATCCTCCATGTCCAATAAATAACAAGGGAAAAGAAAAAGTTGATAGTTGTTTGTCGCCTCCTAAGAAGAAATCAAGGCAGACAGTCACTCCTATTCAGAAGAAGACAACACCTAGGGTCATTTCAAAGAAGCCTTGTTTAATAAAGTCTCCCCGACGTGCCAATGTTGCAAAAAGACCTAAGTCACCACTTCCAAAGAGGCAGGCCAAAAAACATGCTAATGTTCCATCCTATACAGGCATTAAGCAAAATGTTGAGATTAAATCAAGTGTTCCTTTCGAAATACCATCTACCAGCAAGTCACATGATTTCAGTATATCGCGTGATGAGTTTGATCAATTCAAACTCTCGGTATTTATTTTTTAATTGTTTTTATTTATTAAAATTATTTTTAATTTGTATATTTAGCGTTAAAGTTACCTATATATGTCCAATTTCAGATGGAGAAACAGTTTACTGATTTAAGGAACTTCATTGAAAACAACTTCAAAGTTGTGTTGGATTCTATCAAATCAAAGAATGCGGAAGATAAGGTTTGTTAATATAGATCAATACATATATATTATACATAATTATGATAAATATACATTTAATATTTTTCTTTCAGGGTGATGGTGTAGAAGTTACAGATAAAGTGCCAGTCGGTGTCGTTCAATCCGAAGAACCTTCTCAACATTTACCTTCTGAATTGAACTGTCAATCTGTTTTTAATGATCTAAATGATCAAGAGGTATTATACCTATTTTATCTTGTTCCTTATTTAAACTTTTATGGCCTTTTGTATATAATGTATATTTTCTTAAAAAATCTACAAAAGGTTGTTCGAGTATCAGTCCCATCATCTACTCCAGATGTTAGTATTCACCAGTCAAAATTACACTCTCCAGCTGGACAATCAGCATTTAGCCCTTTAGTTCAACAATTCAGTAATCCCGAGCCACAGGTAATTTATTTCTTTTGTGTTATAAACAACATTATCAATTGTTATATACAAATAAACTAACATACATATAGAGTTAAAATGTTTCCAAACAAATAACATACATATACATATACATGTACATGTATGTGTAAAGATATTATTATTATACATATACAACTAAGTAACTGTCCAAATGTATAATTATCTATTGTATAATTTAATAGCAATATTCAATTTGTAACAAACTGTATAATAATGTTGAAATAATTATTACTAATATACAAAGTTATATTTGTTGCAGGGTCACAACAATTCTGGAGTTCCAATCAATTTTAAGGTTCAGAACACTTCCAATATTTTTGAGGTTCAAAACAATTCTGAGGTTTGAATTCTTCAATAGCTTTTTTTGTAATTTTATAATATATAAATATATGTTTATACTTTTATACATAGAAGGAGAATTGTGAAGATGTTCCAATTGAAGTGGTCAAAGAGGGATCTCAATTCATGGATGATCAAACAGACTTCAACAATTCATCTTTTGTATGTTCTTGTCATATTACTTTATAATTGTATATAATCGGATCAATTGTATGTTCTTGCCATATATTTTGTTTATTGTTATATAACAGCAGGATTTGTTGAATGTTATACACGATCAAACTGAAAAGATGGAAAAAGAAGAATTTTCAGATACAATCAAAGCAAGATCATCCAATGTCAATGAGTTAGTTGTTGAAGAAGTTTTAATGCCTCCAGCACCTCTTCAAATGGTACATGATGACCAGCCAAACATTAATCCAGAAAGAAGCATGGTGTTACATCCTTTGTTAGCTGTGGACGCGCATACACCATTACCAATTCATAGGGAAAGGCGTCTAGGCCCATTCAACACATCGCCTTATGTGACATCATTCGGTTCAGAGTCTGGTACAACAAAATTAACTGTTTACATAGTAATATATATATATCAATAAATGTTAAGTCTTATACAGATTATTTATGTCTTTATACATTTCAGGTAGTTCATCAAGGTTCCATTTCTCGTTTGATTTGAAACATCCATTTGTTGCAATGTCTGATTTGGAGCGTACAACTCTGTATATTCATTTCTGGAAATGGTTAAATGAAGGGCTGCTTGTTAGACACAACACAAAGTAAATCATTTAGTAATTGTTAAATATAGAGATTTAATTTTATATGTGTATATTTGTATAAATTTGTCTTTTTATTGTTATTTTGTTAGGAATGGCAAAGAAGAGCGATACAAAAAGAACAAGTCTGTCTTACAAATGTGGTTTCATTTTGGAATTGTCACAGTCCAAAACAAGAACTGGTTCTATAGGCTTGCATACAAAAATCAATTGCTTGATGACTCGGTAAGCTTTACATTATTTATTTCATTATACAGTTGACATGTTCTGTATAAATGAACTTTTTATATAATGTTAGTTGTGTTTTATACATTTATTGTTTCTCTATAGATTTTTTGTGTTGATTCATGCATAACAACCTTTACTATTTTGATAAATCTGAGTTTGTTGTTTGTGGGTCATTGTACTGTATAATCATTATTTTTACATTGTCTTATTGTTGTGTTGATTCATGTCTTATACTGGTTGCTTATAAAATTGTGGTTGTATAAATGTATAATGTTCCCTTAAACATACACATTTGATCACACTTATATAATTTATATCTTCTTATTTTTACAGCATGTAGATGTCATTTTGTATTATATACGCAAAAGAGCCAAGTACTCCGACACCAATGCATTCAGTTTTATCACTGTCGATTGCAATTTCAGTAATCTGATTACCAATGTCTGGGATGCTTATTATAATTTTGAAAGTAATATTAACAAGGAAAGTACAGAGGAGTCGATTATTGAGTATATTAACGGATACAGAATGCATGTTGCTAGACCTTGGCATACAGTTGATAACATCCTCATTCCTGTTAACATCAAGGAGATCTTTCATTGGATTTTGATCGTTGTGTCTATTAATGATAGATCTATACAGATCTATGATTCTCTTAGGGGTGGTGCCCTACACGATTCGTCAGTTGAGAATGAGATCAAGAAATATGCACAACTTGTTCCCATGTATTTATCTAAGTCTGATTTTTATGGGAAGAAAGGCATTGACATATCTTCACACCCAAAGTACATGTCCCACTCTGAATGTGACTCTTTTGAAATGATTTATGTCAATGATATACCACAACAAGATGCATGTTGCTATACCTTGGCATACAGTTGATAACATCCTCATTCCTGTTAACATCAAGGAGATCTTTCATTGGATTTTGATCGTTGTGTCTATTAATGATAGATCTATACAGATCTATGATTTTCTTAGGGGTGGTGCCCTACACGATTCGTCAGTTGAGAATGAGATCAAGAAATATGCACAACTTGTTCCCATGTATTTATCTAAGTCTGATTTTTATGGAAAGAAAGGCATTGACATATCTTCACACCCAAAGTACATGTCCCACTCTGAATGTGACTCTTTTGAAATGATTTATGTCAATGATATACCACAACAAGATGCAGGAAGCCTGTAAGTTTTATTATGGTTATTTTTATTCAAATAGTTATTGTTAATTTTATACTGACCATAAAATTGGATGTGTTTTATTTTCAGCGATTGTGGACTATATGTTGCTGCTTATGCAGACCATATCAGTAATGGAAATGTGGTTCCAAAATCCTTCGATTCAGAGTTCACACGTATTCAATATGCTTCTTTATTGTGGAACTATGGGGTGCAAAAGATCCAAGCCGATGCCACTAGTGACAGTGAGGCACCAGAAAGGCCAACCAGGATTCATAGGGATTGCGATAGTAGTGAAATCACAATTAATTAGAACAGTACTAAATTTCTGGTTTTTTTTTTGAATATGCAAGTGACATGCATAACAACCTTAACTGTTTTGAACTTCAAGTTTTGAACTTTCAGTTTTTTGATTGTAATATACTCATTTGATCGATTAAGTCTTTTACTTACTTGTTTTTGTTAATTTCATTAAATATGTAGTTTAACACTTTAATAATTACACAAACTAAATTATATAATGTATATTTATACATTAACTATATAAATCTATGTGTATCTTTTATGTTGTGTATATGTATGCACTTATTGTTGTGTCAAGTAAAAAAAAAGGAAAGATAAAACTTACATTTATACATATCACAATGATAAACTGAAGTTGTGGTTTGTGGGTCATTGGACTGTATAATCATGTTTTATATTGAGTGTATAAATATACATTTGTTAGGATTATACAATTTGTTCATAAAGTTTAATTATACAAATCAACTTATACAATGTTTGTTTATACACTTGCAGTATAAATCTAAGAGTACATTTATGTTGAATATATACATCTACATTGTTAGGCTTATAGGATGTTCATAAAGTATAAGTATACAAACCACTTAACTAACAACATATATTTACAGATTAACTGTATAAATGTCGAAAGTTTATACAATCTTTAATTCCCTTAATTCATTATGAATATACATTTTCTGTTTCAAAAAGGGAAAATCAATATAACTAATACAAATAGAATACAATGTTCAATATCCAGCTTATACAAATATAATAAAACGTTCAATTTAACTTATACATATAGAATTTATGTATATGATGTACAATATATACGCCAACGATAATTCATATTATATACAAGAGCATGAATACAAAATGAAGATAAAAAAGATCACAATTAATAGGACATAACAATTTTATTCCATCATCAACATTCCAGTTCAGAATAACATTCAAGTATCTATAAAATCGAATTTTACACTCAAATATAATCGAAAGAGCTTATTAAACTTCTTGAGGTCTGTTTCTGCATGAACGCCTATTGTGACCTGCAACTCCACATGTGCTACACGTATGCTTCCCTTTGAGACCAAGCAATTCACGTTTTGTTTTTGAACGGGGTTTATTTTTTGGCCTTCCTGGAGGTCTTTTGAATTTTGGAGGCCGGACTTCATCATACATTATGTATTCAGGTATCACCCATTCTGCTACATCAGGCAATGGATAAATTGGTATCTCATAAATCTTCAAAACCGTCTTTGGTTTATACAAATCCGAGCAATATCCATCAGCCACTAGACTTTTCCGCTTTAGTACAGCCCAAGCATGTTCACATGGTATTTCTTCGTATTGAAACCTTCCACAACTGCATGTTTTATTCTTTAAACATACCACAAAACTCCTACCATCATCAGTCACATTGTATATATATTCAGTTGACGGCACAACCTGTTTCATACAAATAGATTTATTTATATGTATAAGTCTATGCAATTGTATATATATTCTATCTGTGTGCATAACTGATTAATTAACACTACATATACATAAAACATACCCTCATTCGTGTGCTCATTGCTTCATTTTCGATCAGTATCTTCTGAAATTTTCCAATCAACGGAGTAAATGTGCAGGCTGCCTCGTGTTTGTTGTCATGATTCCATCTCCCAAACATCAGTCTAACCTCTTCTAGAAAATTAAAAATTGGTAATTCACGTGCAGACACTAATGCAGCATTTATACTCTCTGCAATGTTAGACGTCATAGCCCATCCCCGATGAGTTTCTGCATGACACCTTGACCACTTATCATATCCAGCTAGCTCCAAATACTCTTTGACACCTACATCAACCTTTTCTACAGTATCCATCAACCTATCAAACTCAACTTTACTGCAAGTCTTTGCCATATTATAAAACACAGGACTTAGCTCCTTTGATGCCTTCCTAAATTTCTTCTCTACATTACACCACAAGTGCCACATACAAGCATAATGTGGCACGTTTTTATACACTTTTGTGACTGCCTTTATGATGCTCTCATTTCTATCGGAGACTACACACATATTACTCCTTTCCCCATAAGCCTCTCTTAGTTGTACAAAAAACCAAGACCAAGATGCGTCATTTTCTGAATCAATGATACCATAGGCCAGTGGGAAAATATGTCCTACATTTTTATTTACATACAAATTAACATAAAATCAAAAATATACATTCAAAAACACAATGAAACATACCTGCTCCATCCATTGTGCTTGCAGCCACAAATGTTCCATTATACAGTCCTCTTAGGTGACTTCCATCAACAACTATGACAGGCCTGCAATGATCAAAGCCTTGTATACAATTATTCAATGCAACAAAAAGATACAAGAATTCATTTTTGTCTGTTTTCTTTAGACGTATATGCAAGCCTGGATATGTAATATCCATCATATACAAGTATGCTAGAAGTTTGCTGTAAGATGCAGCTGTGGTGCCCCTCAATGAAATCAGAGCCTTTTCTTTAGCCCTCTAAGCCAATGAGTAATTTACATCAACTCCCAAATATATCTTTACATCACTCCTAATATCAGAAGGTGTATATTTTCTCTTGTGATCAACAAACTTAGGCTTAACGATCCCACCAATCAACTTGCTTGTTGCATGTTTTTGTGAATACACTTTATCCTTCAAAGGACAAGTATGATCTGTATTAAATGCTCGGATCCTAAACATTCCAGACTTGCTGATATTTGATGCTTTCATCAACCACTCACATTCATCAGAAATACATTCCAGCGTATAACTACATCAGCAAATACAGCACAACATATCAATATACAAATAACTAAAACACCATATACACTAATGTATTTGTTGTATAAACTAGTTACCTGATTGCATTTGACCTCACAGTTCTATATTGAAATCTATTTTCAATTGCATAATTTTGCATCACAGATTTCAAAGTGGCTTTGTTCTTATACACTTGGTCAATCTCCACGTACTTATTACAAGGATCTGAAATGACTCCATCGCAGCTCCCTGACCCCAAGACACAAAGCGGCTCTACCAATTCACCATTTGACATATGCATAGTCTCAAAATCAGCAATACCATCATTACAAATTGATGTAACCATATCATTCTCCTGATTTGAACTTTCACACAGTTCAGTGATATTGCTACTATTATCCATTTTGCTTATACAAATTGGATACTTGTTGAAGTCATCTGCAGACTTTTTAAGCATGATATACACTCTAACACCCATGTCATTGTGAATCAACATTGGCGTTTTGCTTTCTTTAACCCTATACTCAAGTTTCAGCTTAATCAAATTTGTATCAACACCGAGTTGCATTGCAATAACATTATACAACTTCCTATACGATGAACTTTCTTTAAAAATCACCCCCTCAATTGTATAGTCAACGTAACAATTGTCATTGTCCCATCTACCAGAATGCATAACCAAAATAGCTAATGAAGCCATTTTTCAAAATTTCTGTATAAAAAAAAAGTTATATATACATATACATTTATACTATTAAGAATTTCAACAACAAACATAATGTATATTTATACAAATTCTAGCAACTTCAGTTATTCACATATATACATATTCCAATTACATACTCATATAAACGTTTATATACACATTCAGCATATACATTTATATATAAACAATTATATACACAAATTATAACTTTATACACAATTATATAATTTCATACAAGTGCAGTGTTATGATGAAGATAACTGTATAAAACATACACATAATAGTTTCATATATGTATTATACATATCTTACTGAATCATATCTGAAAACCTATACGTATAAACTCTAAGCAAATATACAAATTCGAACACAAATATTACTGTGAAATGAGCGAATCTCCGATCACAAATTCAAAATAATCAACAAGTTCATCCAGAAAATTTCCAGATCACAAATTATTGTAGATTGTTAAACTCTATTTCGAACAAAATATACACCTCTCAATATACATTCAACTTAAATTGATGATAGTTAAAAAGGAAATCTGATTTTGAATACATGTTGAACACCATCTTCGACCTAAAAAAGCAAAATCAGAGTATGTTTTCGTCATGAAATTACCTCTTATTGCTATCTCTACAGTCCAATGATCTCGATTGTTTGTGTAGTACCGTCAATTGCTTGATCAATTTTCTGAATTGAGTTACAATGGAGTTCTTACTGTTGAAGACGACGAAGAAGGAAGGGAATTCGAATGGAACAGAACGTGCGTGACTTCACTGATTTTTTTCCTTTTTTTTCTAACCGAAATTAACGCCCTTTTCTTTTTTAAACTATCAAAATGTATAAAAAAAATAAAAATTGACAAGCGAATATACAGAAAGAAAAGTCTATAGCAAACTATAATTTTGCTACGGACTGCAATTTTACCAAGTTTGCTATAGCATACAATTAGCAATTTTTTATTTGCTATATGTAAAATTTTCTCTTATTTTAACTCCACAATTGATTTTAGAATTTTGACTCTTTCTTTTAAAAAAACAAAAAATTAATGACATGGCCAAATTATAATTGGTCGCATGTAAAAAATAGTTTTGCAAAACTGAAGTTAAAAAATAATGGCTCTTTTCTCAAACGGATATAAATGAATCAAACTTTTAACGGATAACATATGAATTTTTTTTCGAAATTCAACAACATATTTGAGTTTTTTCATGTCTTATTTTAAGTGTAACATGATAGAAATTGTTTTACACTTGCACTGCATCATGTCATGTCATTGTCACATCAAATGCTATGTTAGATTTCAAAAATAATTTTTTCTTCACTATACATCATCAAAATTCAAACCCACTACAAAACCAACAACATAAAATCCATATATTTCATTACTAAAATCAAAATAATCATTAGAGTTCACCACTCGCTATCAAACCTGCTGTCAGAACACACCATCATCATTGTCACAAAACAAAAATCGCAGATAACTATCACAAATTTCAACAGTCATAATCAATTACATCACTACCATTGTCATCTTCAAAATTGACAAATTTGTGTGAGTTCAACGTGAAGAATACACTACAACAAAAATAATTTTTTTGCGGTAATAAATAGACACATTAATAAAGAGGGTTAAAGTCTTTATCAATATTAATTAAATGTCATTAAATCCAATATTGCTAAAAGTTTTAGGGACATATACAAAAAATGCTAATTGATGCTAAAAATACATAGCTAGTAGTAATTAAGCTATTGTCATTAGTTAATTACTGTTAAAAATCATTTTTGATGTAGTAATAGCTTTAATAGAGTGTAAAGAAAAAGAAAGTACTCCTTAGTAAAAGAAAACAAATGATAGAGAAATAGGTAGTTGTAATATGAAAAAATGAAAAAAGGGAGGAGAGAGATGGTATGAAGGAAAATAAGAAGGGGTCACCAACAAGGATTACCAACAAAGATTGTGGTGGAGTGGTAAGTACTCTTTCATCCTTAATCAAGAGGTTTTAGATTCGAGCCTTCTTGGGTACATAATCGCCTTTGTTAGGGGGAGCGCTTTACCCCCAAAGTGAGACTTCCCGGCATGAATTCGAATCTAGTCGAGCTCCAATGTGGGTATCAGACACCGAGTGAGAAACCAAAATAAAAATAAAAATAAAAAGAAGGGGTCGATAGAATAAGTTAGACATGACACAGCATTATCTAATGAAAGTTGGAAAAGATTATTTCCAGAATCAGAGATTAAGAATCTCTCAAGAACTTGTTTTGATTATTCTTCATAGTATTAGCTCATAATAATTTTATAACTCTTGTTACTCCCTCTGTTACCATTTACTCATTCATTTTTATTTGACACACTTATTAAGAAAATAATAATTGACATAATGAGTTTACCGTTTTACTCCTATTAATTTGTAGAATTTCAAAATCAATTTACTCATTACAGAAGTTTACTTTTTCAAAAATATTAACTCTCCAAATAAATTAAAGATATAATTTCAAATTCCGGGATATGATGGTTTTCAAGCCTTTTTCTATATATATAAAAAAAAAGGTTGAAAGTAGGTCAGACCTTCATTTTATTAAAGAATAATTTAGGTTTTCTAGCTTTTTAAGTGAATTGAACAATTCTCTTATTACGCTTATACCTAAGTTGGTTAATCTTGAAACTCTAATCCAATTTTGATTTATAAGTTTGAGTAATATTTTTACAAGACTGTCATAAAGAAAATAATAAATAAAATCAAACTCATAATTCATAATATTATTGGACCTTATCAAGGCGAGTTTATTCCAAAGAAAATCACTTCTAATATTATCATTATCACTCAAGAAATTCTCAATTTTTTGAGATATTGAAAAGGAGGCATGGCCACTAAAATCAATTTGCGTAAGGTTAATGAAATGGTCTCTCGGAGTTCCTTAATGCAACTCCATGTGGAGGAAAAATATCACACTCAAGGTACACCCTAGGCGTAACATGACATATAGGACCCCGAGAAGCCCTACACAAGCCACTTAGCATATATCATACAAGATTATAGAAGTAAAGACTTTAAAAGGTAGCATTTCATATAACAAAAGTTTGACAAGCAGAAGTCTAACATATGTCTCAAAGTTCTCTAATACATCATAAGGAAAGTGATTGAGATGTAACCCATACATCATAGACAAAGTTTGAAACGAAATGACATAAGGCTATAAAGTGTCTCAGTCCTCTAAACATGAAAACTCATGAATCAATTGAAGCACCCAAAAGATCTTTAGCCACGAGTGTGCGTGGTAGGAACGTCGGACCCTACATTCATGAGATAATGTAGGCACAAATATGCATTAGTACATGACATGTACTAAGTATGGGGCAATATGCATAAACATGGACATGATAGAATAAATGGTTAAAAACATGTAGACATGATCAATAATTGGACATTTTTTCTAAAACATAAGGAAGTAAAGCATGAAAATCATAGGATATAGTCAAAGCATTTGAATAAAGGACATAGGAAAACTTTGAAGAAAACATAATCATTTTATGGAATTTTAGCTTTAACAGACAATAAGACCATGAGAGCTATATCGTGGAATCTGGTATATCCCTCACACCGAAAGAAAGTGAATCTACTTACCAAGGTAGAATTTGTACATGTCATCTTTTGCTAAAATAGATTCACTAGTTAGGTCATTTAAGACAATCCTACGGAGGGACATAATTTGGGACTAGAGGTTGTTACTAGAGACTACCTTATTTGAGCGTCCACCTAAAAGCCCTCTCGGTGCTAAGTATAAATCCCAACGGAATAGATAAAAGTTAAATATCAATTTAACATAGGAAAGACAATGATCAATACCAATCCACATCTTTAAGATCAAAACATAGAATAACTCTTTAAATATAATTCAACATAGATGAAAAAACATTTCACCCATGTGAAACCATATGTGAGAAATACCTTTACAACCATGATCATAATAGTAAGTGAGAAATCATTTCACCATAACATTGATACTTTCCTTTCAAAGCATCCTCAAATCATTTATAATAACTTCATAAAAATATGCATATCTTCATAATTTCATAATTCGTAGATTCATGAGTTCATCATAGGTTTATAGTTGACAAATCATAATTTAAGCATGGGTCAACAAAATTTCAACTAAATACCACCTATTAACATAGAATCATGCATTAGGAGACTTAATCAACAACAATAAATCATAGTTGAATGAACATGAGATTGGATTAAAATCTAAACTTGAATCAATTGAAATTGAATGGAGAAATTTGAAAACTTAGGGACCCCATGGAGGAAAGGACTCCATGAGTGAATATTCACATACCTTGATCCTTTATGCCCAAGAATACTGGCGGATTGAAGACTTGAATGGAACCCTAGTTCTTCTTCTTCCTTAGCCTTGAGAGAATTTGGGAGGATGACTTGGGTTAGTTTTAGGGACTTTAGGAGAATGAAATTGAAAGTGGGTAATTTGAGGCTTAAAAACTTTATATAGTGCTTAGGGTAGAAAGCGAAACGACATAGTTTTGATTTGAAATGATTAGGGAAAAGACCCAAAAGCCCTTTAAAATAACTATCGGACTCGACCTACGGTTTGTACTGGTCAACTATTGATCAAGTATTGGACCATAATTTTACCCATCTTTTCACGGAATGTTTCTACGGCTCGTAGGTCTTCCTACGGTCCATAGGAACTAATCGTAGAAACCCATTTTGACCCTTACAATTTCACTAAGTCTGGGACTCACCTACGAGACCTATCTACAACTCCTACATGAAATGACATACCGTCCTAATGAGCCATACAAAGGGTACATGGACTTGATTTTAGAAAAAATATTTTTCCCCTTCCTACAGTTGCTATCTAGGCCTCGTAGAAGCTTTTACAGTCCATAAATAAGAACCATAGACGCCTGCAAGCCAAAAAACATATTTTCCTTTTTTTCCAAGTCCGAGGTGTAACGACCCTTCCGAAATAATATAAGCCAATAACTTACGAGATTTTTATACATATATTTCCCTCACACTAGACGAAAATGATGTAAAAGAATACTACCAATTTCCGAGTACCCGAACTAGATCTTTCATGCTTCACACAATCATACAAAATTAGTGATAAATTTAATATATTACAAGACTTGGGCTTACACACCCCAAAAGGTCAAAACATAGAGCCATACTTATATTACAACCCATAGAGACATGATCAATTTAGTCCTCAAAATTTCATGTAAATATACAACACATTGATCATGTACAAGTCCCAAGGTTTATACAAAATATAGATGTCTATATGCAAATGTGATCTTCCTTAAGGCTCTCAAAATTTCCATCTCCAATGGCCAGCTTCATGCATCCACTCGATCATTCCCCTACGATAGAAACAACTATCGTTAAGCATATAGCTTAGTGGTGCAAAACTATAGTTTCGGGGCCATCCGATTCACAAAACAAACTTTCTCAAGTCATGGGCAACATAATTGAACATAATTAATAAATAAAGTAAACAATATATAAAGAGTATCAAGTTCGATATTTAAAGACCCAAATGTCAAGAACGTTCATAACATCATTTTCCAAGAGATTCAACAACAAGGCTCGCCCAATATATACATCATGTCCTCACACCAAGCACAAGCAAGTATCAATGTCACGACCCGAGCCTACACCCTGGACGTGGCCGGCACTTGAAGACCATTGCTGGTCCCCAAGCGAACCCTCATCCTGGCTGACTACAAGCGGAAAACTGATTCAAGCATACAAAGCTTAAAAACTGAAATAAAAGTTCATAAAACTTAAATACAAACTTTAAGTCCAAAGAAAACTCTGTATAATAAAATATATACAACTCGCCATAAAAAGGAAACTTTAGTCTTTAAAACATTTAATAAAATAAATGATACAGACTTCTCAACTATACTGACTATCTATGAAGCCTCTAACTGATAAAGATGGAAGTCAGGACAAGACCCACGACATCCTAACAACTGATATAACTGAAAGGTAAATGAAATCCCCCGAAAGCAAGGAGGCTCACCATAGCTAACTCGAACTCTCGGATGTATCAACGAAGCTCCTGTTGATGATCCTGAATACCTGTGTCTGCATCATGAGAAGATGCAGGCCAAATGGCTCAATACGTGGAATGTACGAGCATGTAAGAGGAATTCTAAAACATAAACATAAGCTTAAAACTTGATAGAAATGAAACATACTTACCTCTTCTCAAACTTACTCAACTCAAGGAATACTCAAGGATACTCAAAACTACTCAAACTTACTCAACTCAAAAGTACTCAAGGATAAGATACTCAACTCCGAGATTAGATACTCAACTCAAGGATATGATATTCGACTCAAAGATATGATATTCGACTCTAGATACTCAACTTTGAATACTCAACTAAATATGACTAAACTCATTTCAATATAAAGCAATTTAAAACAAGTGCAATATAAAGAAACAAACTGTTTAGAAACATGCTGTCAAATCTGTGTGTATACAAGGATACAACATAACTCTGAAATGTATATAAAAATACAATAAACTGATGTATATAAAAATATAGTAACTTCTGTGGGAGTTTCTCTAACCGACAACCATCACATAAGAGCTATAGTGATGATACAGCGATCTACCTCACGCTGCCAGCGCATCCTATACCCGGCCAAATGTATAGGACCTGAACTACTAATGGATCCACTAGTCTATGTGAAAAGGGTTCATCTAAAAAGTATGACCCTTTTCTACCCATGATGGCTACATGGTTTATGGGGGCTGTGAGTTGTCTGAACTCTCCCCCATATCGGTGCTCAATACTACTCCCAAAAATATATTAGCTCTTATGTTTTAAAAACATACTTCTTTCTGCTGATTTGAGATAATTGCTCAAAAACTTAGCTCAAAGGCTATCTTGGAAATCCAGTTTCCTCTCTTGCTTCATTTAGAAAGCGATTACTCTTTTCTGAAAACTAGCCCGAAGGTCCTTTGGAAATCTCAGTTTCCGTTCTTATTTAAATGTGAAAACATTTATAAACTCTTTGGGAATACTTAGTCCCCATATACTTTTGAAGAAAAGGACTTCAAACTTTACTCTTTACTCTTTACTGAACTCAAAACTTAAGTCTTAAAACAAAGTTAAAACGTTTGTAAAAGACTTATTAAAATATGGTTCATACCGAATTATGGACATGAACTACTCAATGCAAGGTTTTCAATAACCATAGATAGAACTCAAATACTTGGAACTCAAGAACTTCAATGATATTACTAATTTCAAGAATGCTCAACTCAGAGGGTTCGTGCGGAATTATAAGCATGAACGACTCAACTCAAAGACTCAAAGATACTTCTCTTCTCAAGACTGCTCGACTTATAAGATTCATGCGGAATTATGGGCATGAACAATTCAACTCATAGACTTTATGGGTAACATGTAATAGTCCCATGCTTAGAAATATAATTTCAAAGGGGATTAGGAACTCAATGCTCAAGACTTAGAACTTGAAGATAATACTCCTCTAAAAGATACTCAACTTCTGGAGTTCATTCGGAATTTATGGGAATGAACGACTTGACTCGTAGGTCTACATAGCATTATGAAACTCATGTATGTGACTCTTCTCATTCTCTGACTTACTTCCTCAAAACTTAGTTCAAATCGATAGTTGATCTCAAAGGATTCACAATTGAACTCAAAGGCTTTCTTGAACTCTACTCTTAACTCTCTCTTGAATTTGAATTATGAATTCAAGAGTTATGATTCATGATATGAAGGATCTCAATAACAATATAGCTATTCGATAATTAGGAATATAACTTTTAAAAGAAACATGAATTCAAGAACTCAAAATCAACTTATCTCAAGAATACTCAAATCTAGGGAAAGTTTCCTAGATTATTCTTTTACTAATCTGAAAGTAGATGTAGGGTGTGAGGACGAACTAGTCCAACACTATGATAGCCTTACATACCTAGAAGAACAAGATTCTTGAAGAATCTTGAATAATCTTTAAGAATCTTGAAGAAGAACTTGATTAGAAGCCTTGAAACCCTAGCTTGAAGGTAAACAATCAAGAAGACCTTTCTTGAGATTCTCGAGTTAGTTTCTTAAAATCTCTATAGCCAAAAATTATGATTTTCATGAGTGAAGATGAAAATCTGATTGTTTTGAGCTTTTTATTAGACAAGAAATTCGTTGATGGTTTTCTTGGAGGTAAAAAGACAAAAACCGATTATTTTCAATATTTTCCCGTCGGCTAATTCGTAACAGCACTGTATAGGTTACTAAAATAGTCATAACTTTTTACTCAGATATTGGATTGACGTGAAATTGGTGGGGTTGGAAAGTAGATTCAATTACCTTTAATTGGATAGGTTATGGCTCACGTAACTCTTAATATTCTAAGATATATGGTCGTTTAAAGTTGACCTAAGCAGAATCTTACTTCAAAACTTAATAAACTTCAAGAACACTTATCAAGAACTCATCAAGAACTTAAATCCATAAATTTCAAGAACGAAATTACGCTGAATAAATCATGATTGGCATGTGGGTGAAAGAACCCAACACTATGGAAGCTTACATACCTCTTAGGGATTAAACCCATGGCGAAAATCCGCAACAAGATGCAAGAATCTCGATGAACGCTTTCATCCTTTCTCTTTTCTCCTCTTTTCTCTTCTTCTTGTCTCTTCTTGAATTCTCAACTAAAAACCTAGGTGTATTTTAGGATTATAAAACTGAACCTAATAGGATTAGACCCTTAAGACCTTACTAAAAACGAATTAAATCTGATTTGGTAAGGAAAGACCAAAATACCCCTCTCTATTTTCGGCTAACCTTCCTTAACTGGTCAGCCTATCTTCAAAAGGCCATATCTCAGTCATCCGACCTCGAAAGTTAGCAAACTCAGCGGCGTTGGAAAGATAATTTAAAGATCTTCGCTACGGTATCTGGTAGCACACCTAATTCATCCTGAGCTAGGAATTATGGTCGTTTGAAGTCGACCCAAAACTCATACTTAAGCATAACTTGCAAAATTTCAGATTTTGCTATTTCCAATTTTATTCTTTTTTTAAAACTCAAGGTGCTACATCTAGTGACCTTAACACTTAAGAAATTTTAAATTCCTTGGTTAAATCTCATTCACTACGTAGAAAGGTTCGGGTCTTAGTTCGAAAATTTTCTGGGGTGTTACAATCAAGAAGGGCCGACACCTTATATCAAGAAGGGTCAAAGCCCAATAATCAAGAGAACCAAGAACCATATTTAGAATGGCTTTCTAGTTCGTACTTAAAAATGGACAACTTCCATTCTTAAGACGGACTAAAAATCCAGAGTCAAGATGGCAAATGATCCGAATCAAGAGGCATGCCAATAGTGACAAAGTCACAGCCACAAGAAGGACAAGGTCCCAACAAGAGTGCCAAGTGATCAAACAATCCATACAAGTGGGCGAGTTACACAAGCATCTTTAACGTCTCAAAGGATACCAACACAACAATGCAAAGTGACAAGAGGTAACCAAGGTACCAAGATCCAATTTCAAATATACTAGAGGTTAAAAGAGTGCAAGTACAAGTTTATACACAAACCTCAGTTCTTTAGCAAAGAAACAGTCCAACCAATGTATCAAGGTCCTCAACTTGTTCACGAGTATATACAACCTTTAAAATACAATTAAACAAATTCTTTAATCCCTAGCAGCTCAATAATATTGATGTAAAAAAGGATCATCATCACAAGTAAAATTAGCCTGCACAAACCCAACAGTGCTCCCAAAACAGTGATTCTGGCCAGCCTAGTACCTCATGTCGCAACTTAGATTTGAAACGGAAAACAGCAAAACTAGACTTTATAACCTTCATGAAATATGTAGATACATATCTTAGGGTTGCAAACAAACAAGAATCACCGCAAAATGTATTTTGTACAACAAGATATAGTCAAAACACTAACATCTGTTCATACAGAATTTGTAATTCTAAAATCTAGATAGAACTTGTTCTATGTTGCGTCCCATATTTCGAGTCTATAACAGCTGAATCAGAGTTTGACATAAACATAAGAGTTGTAGCTCTATGAATTAGGTTTCCAAATCATATTTACTCACTGTAAACTAAGTTCTAGAGCGAGAGATATACATAAAATACCAAACACTACCCAGCTCAGAAACAGATTTCGACACTTACCAACAAGAAGTGTGTGTTCTTGAATTCCAGCCAAAAGGGCCAAGTTTTCTCTTGTGATTTTGAAGAACAATCTGTTAATCTAAGGTTCTAATGTTCTTTGACTTGAGGAAAACGAAATTAATTATAGGAGGTGTGAAAATATATATTTCAAAGGTGATACTTATCACCTAAACAAATGTCACCAAAAGGGGCTGCCCAAACAAAAAGTTGGCTGCCCAAAAAGCATACATATATACCTATATGTATATCCCTTACCTTCCTTTTAAAGTTATACATAATTCTAATTAGGATATTACCTAAAAACCCCATCACAAATCCTTAAATTACGATAAGAATTTATGCTAAGCAAGTTGGCAATTATCACAACACTTCAAGTTCCCAAAATGAGACTAAAACATATTCTAGTAATTAAGCAACGGTAAATCGACATACGACTCTTGGTTAGTATTTAGGGGTGTTACACGAGGTTTTACAATATCTCCACATTGGTAACATTCTTCCTCGAATGGAACTTAAGACATCATATGGAGGGTAGGGAAGAAGATCTAACGGTTCAACATGAATGCAACTTCATCACAATGCACAATATCCCGGAGGAACATCAACTCCAAGCCCAAATATATTCTAAACATCATTTCATAAGGCATTCATGCAAATCACACTCAAATTAACATAATCTTGAAGAAATCAATCAAGTTACCTCATTTTCCCAAAATTAAGTTTTCATGAGTATGTATGCATGAGGAAACATGAGAACAACTAAGACACATAAAACCAATAAGGATGAACCATGAGGAGTTAAATACCTCAAGCTAGAGTATGATCGAAGGGAAATAGATGGGATAACGGGACATCATATCAGTCTCGCCCTCCCAAGTAGCACCCTCAACCCTGTGATTCCTTCATAAGACATTTATGAACACAACTTCCTTATTTATCAACTTCTTGACTTGTCGGTCTAAAATCTCAACCGGAACCTCTTCATAAGAAAGACTTTCCTTTATACCAAGGCTCTCCAACGGTACTATAGATGTCGGATCACCAACACATTTCTTCAACAAAGAGACATGAAAACCAGATGCACCGATGCTAAGTCATTAGATAAATCAAGTTCATAAGTAACTTTACCAATACGCCTCAAAATCTTATATGGGCCCACATAACGGGGACTAAGCATCCCTTTCTTCCCAAATCTCATCACACCTTTCACGGGTGAATTTTTTATATAAACCCAATTATCTACCTTAAATACAATACCCCTCCTTCTAACATCGACATAGGACTTTTATCAATTTTGAGCCGTTTTCAACCTTTCTCTAAATGCCAAACTTTCTCCATAGCTTCATATACTAATTTGGGACCTATCAAAGCAATCTCACGACTTCGAACCAACCAATATGAGATCTACACTCCCTCAAACGGAGTCATACCAATGCTCGAATGGTAGCTATTATTGTAAGCAAGCTCAATCAAGAGAAATGATCATCCCAATTACCCTTGAAGTCAATCACACAACCTTTCAATATGTATTCCAAAGTTTTAATAACACGTGTCTCTTGCCCACTAGTTTGAGGATGAAAAATCGTACTAAGCTTAACACGAGTACCAAGGCCCTTTTAGGAAGACTTTCAAAATTGAGAAGTGAATTGTGTACCATGACCGGAGATGATGGATAGGGTCACTCCATGCAACCTAGCCCTTTCCCTCAAGTACAACTTATCATAGTCTTCCACCGAGTAGGAAACCTTGACGAGAATGAAATTAGACGACTTCGTCATACTATAACCCAAATGGCGTCATATTGTCGCCGAGTGTGGGGGTAAACCAACAATAAAGTCCATATTCAAATCCTCACACTTCCAAGTAGGAATACTAATATCTTGGGATAAACCTCCCAACTTTTGATGCTCAACCTTCACTTGTTGACAATTAGGACACTTAGCCTTAAATTCCGCAATCTCCTTCTTCATCCTATTCCAATAATAGACCTTTCGCAAGTCTTGATACATCTTGGTGGCTCCCAGGTGAATGAAATATTGAAAACTATGGGTGATACGGTCAAATTACACCTTCCTAAAGAAGTATAAGTGATCGTTATCAAGTAAAGAACCCAACTTGTAGGTTGGGGTCGATCCCACGAGGAATATGGTTTAGACTTAACTTTAACTTACGATTATATTCATTTAGTCAATGTATTTTAGAGATAAGTAATTAAATTGGGGGGGGGGGGGTTGTGTAACAAATAACTGATTGTTGTTTAGAGAGCAAGTGAGCAAGATTCAATCTTTAGTTGTTATTAATGATTGAAAGAAACTAGGGTGTATGTGTTCCTCATACGCTCATAACGTGGTAATCCTAGTAATAGTAATCATTTCCTAGTGTATCACATGCAAAGTGGTAAGTTATGTATCCCTAAGTGCTTGGTCCGCTAAATAGAGAATTTCACCCCGTACATTGGTCCGGTTACGTGTGTATAATTCACTAACCCTTACCTTTAACTCAGATTAGACATCACATCAATGTATGACTTAGTTTTCATCCTCACACCAATTGACATTAGGCTATTAGATAGTATCACACTAAATCTCTGTTGAAAATTCTTTTCTTATTAACTACCTTCCTGGTCCGGCAAGTAGCAACAAGGCGAGTTCTAACATTGGCCACCATTAAAAAGACTTCTAAATAAAAGAATTATCAATTCATGCAACAACACTATTCAAGAATTACTTAGTTACTATTCATACTTTGTTAATCACTCATGGTTCCCACAACCCTAGTTGTGGATTTAGTTACCCATGCTAGCAAGAATATAATTCATATTTTTAGAAGAAGAATTCATGAACTTACGTAATGAGTATAAGAAACCCGTAATCTCCAATTGAAATTCACAGCAAGAATTTTTATAAACCGAAATTAGGAAATCAAATTGCTAGAGTTTGCAAGTTAATTCCCACGAAAATACCAAGAACTAAAAGTTAGCAATAATGTCTAACCCCCCAAACGAGGTTTACATATCCTATTTATAGAAAAACATGTCCTAAATAAAAAGGAAATGAAATAAGGAAATAAACTTTTTTGGACGCGACTTCAATCAACGATACTGACCTACGGACTGTGGACTGACCTACGGTCCGTAGGTTCCTTCCGTGGCTCAATACTTAGACAAATTCTCAGAAGTTTTGGAACCTTCAACTTCCAGTTGCAATCAACGGACCTGCAGAACGGACCGTGGGTCGATACACGGTCCGTGAGTCCTCTTTCATGGCTCCATACTTGGACTTTTCAATCAGGTACTTGAGCTTCCACTTCCAGTTGCAATTGACGGACCTATAGGACGGCCCGTAGGTCGACCTACAATTTGTCACTCTCCTCCGTAGCTCCACACTTGGTCAGATTTCCCTGAAGATTAGTCCACGCCTACCTACTGATGGACCGTGACTGGACCTACGGTCCGTAGGTCACTTTCGTGGGTGGCAACTTCTGTAGAATTCAGGTGTATCTCTCTCAACCTCGTCCAAGCCTATTTCCTGCAATTTTTAGCACAATAAACATGAGTTCTAATACAAAATGGCCCTAGACACATACAACTCTTAAGTGAAATGTATTAAAAATATCGTAAACTCACGGTATTTCAACACCTTCAACTTAAATTTGTTGTTTGTCCTCAAGCGACACACTAAGACTCTAAACGACACTTATATAGAAGCAGACATTCAAACACAAGCAATCATATGGCTTTCTATCCCGACTCCCTTTTCGAGTGCAAATCTTTTCTCTTAGACTCAACAAGCTAACTCATACGGATCAAGATATGACAAAGATCGACCAATAGACACACAACATACACTTTTTCACTATTACCAAGGTACCAACTCTTCAACAATGTACCTAGTGCCCTTACTTCAAACGAAATCCCTTTTTCACACAATGAATATGATTTTAAGTACAAGGATTCATTCAACACTCACTCTCAGAAGTAACTTCAAGTACAGTTAGTGCTCAATGTCATAGGCTTGCCCTTATTTTCACTGCTTAGATTTTCCAAACTAGTTGCTAGGATCACTACAGGACTTTCTTAGCTTGTAACATAGGCTCAGGGTCAGGTGTGGTACATTTGGATACTTTTTAGTGACTTTCTGCCTTCCTTGACATTACATTGGCTTTTTACCTCTTTTCGACCTATTTTTGACATTCTTTCTTTTACTTTCTTTCCCTTGACTCTTTTCACCATGGATGTGACTTTTGACTTTGTAGCTCTTATTTTTCATTTTTTTCTTTTTCTTTCACTTTATTTTTCAGCACTTTTATTTATCATCTTTTTACTTCTCTGGCACAAAGTCACATCCTCTTCTATTTTATTTATTTTGTCTCTTTTTTCAACACAAAACTTATTTCATATATGTAACGACCCTAAAAACGAACTAGTGAAACTAGAGCCTAACGTATGTGCGCTTGTGGTTGTCTTGAGTCTTTATGGTGTTTATTATTGTCCCGAGTCATGGTTGAAGGGTTTAGGGGTTAAACGTCAAGATAGGACTCCCCTTGGACCACCTTAGGGGTCCTTGAGGATGACCCTAAGTCTAACCCCCCAAGACCCCTTGAAACTTGAAAGTTGGCCAAAAAGGGGTGACCAACTGAAGAGGTCCACGCCCCGTAGGTCCATCCACTCCCCGTGGATGGCCTCCGTAGGTCAAGGGCCCCCAAAATAGGCCACAACCACGAACCATGGAGGGACAACATGGATCCCTCAACCCATCCACGGTCCGTGGATTGGGTGGTTGTGAATGGCACCTGTAATCTGTCAAGTGGCACGGCCAAGTGAGGGGTGAATTTACCAATTCACCCCAAGTCCCAATTAGTATGTGGACGGTTATTTTAAGTGTTTTAAGGTATTTTAAGAGTATTAAAATATTAAAACACTCATTTAGATTTCACCCCAAAAATCAAACCCTTCCCTCCTAAAAAGCTCTCTCTAGAAACTCTATTGGAGATCAAGGTCAAGTTCAAGCTAGGGTTGGGGATTTCAAGGTGTTTCTTCTTCAATTTTCATGGGAAATCAATAGCAAGTTATGATGATCCTTCATCTAGGGTTAGCTTTCACCCTAGAGTCAATTTCAAAGAAGTTTCAAAGTGATTTCAAGTTCATGAAAGAAAAAAATCTAGGTTTTACTCAATCTCATGGGTTCTTGCATCAAACATTTTCAAATGATAAACTATGATTATATTGATGTTTAATTGATGATTTAAGATGATTTTACTCTATGAACCCATGATTTCTCTCAATTTCTAAATTGTGACTTATGAAGTGGTCTATTGATTATAAATGAATGATGGTGGATTTATGCTTAGATTGATTTAGATTATTGAATTGTATCATCATCTATGCATAATTATGGTGAACTGTTGGTGATTTGATTCATATGTATGTTGTGATCATGGCCTTGAAGGCATAGTGTGAGGAATTGAAGTATTATCATGATGTTGTACATATGAATGTGATATGATGCATGTGTGTGTTTTAAATGAATGAATAATGATCATGTCTAGAAGTTAATTGTGTTAGAATTGGAGGTTGTCTCTCTATTAGCACACTTGAATGAATAATGAATGAGGTTCAATAATAATTTTAATGATAAAGCACTTATTGAAAAGCTATTCTCAATTGTATTCTAATGAATGATAATGATGTGTTTATTGAAAGGATATTCTTGATCTTACACTAATGAACGATAATGGGATTCTTAGATGAAAGGCTATTCTCATCTTTGAATCTACGAGCTATCCAATGAATGCATGTTAGGTTGAGATGGATGCCTTCACGTGAGTTGAGGTAGGGTGTCTAGTAACAATCTCTTATCCCTTAATGTGATGAATGGTAAAATATTCTATGGGAATGTAGGCTAAGCACTGAGAGGATATTGAATGAGATGGAAGCTCTCTCGTGAGTTGAGGCGGGGTTTCTAGTAGCAATCTCTTGAGATGGATGCCCTCACGTGAGTTGAGGTGGGGTATCTAGTAGCAATCTTAGTGTCCCTTAACTATGTGCCCACATAGGATAGCTAGTGGATCCACTTAAGCGATATACCAGTCTTACTTAGGCAAGTTGACCACCTTCTACGGTGTGGGGTCACATGACACCGGATTCCATGATCTACCTCTCATGGTCTATGTCGGTTAAATGCTTATTCCCATCATGTGAGATATGTATTATAGTTTCTTAAGGAGTTCGATGAAGTGTGGGTAGTAGTATAGGATGCTATCCATACATGACGCGAATAGGCTTCAAGAGGGCTATAATGAGCTCTCTAAGTCTTAATGACTATTGTATGAAAGTCCTCTAAATGAAGCTATTAAAGAATGTTGATTCGAATGTCTAATGTAATGATGCATGTTATACTTGGATTGTATATAAGTTACTTCCTTGTTGTGACTTATTGTATTTTAATGTGCCTTGTCTATAGTGACTTCAAAGGAGTACTTAGTGTGAGTAGTAGTATGGGATGCTATTTGCACATTGCACAAGTATGAATTAGGGGTTGTCTTAGATGACGGTCCTTATGTGATGAAATAACTTGTTAAAGGTTTAGGTCTCTTGTGTATGAGTGTCATTGAAAAATGGAAAGGTTGAATAGTAAGTTCACCTTTGGTGACCTTAATGTGGTACCTTAGTGTGGATGGTGGTATGGGACGCTATCCATACATTGCACACGGTATAACATGAGGGTTACTTGAGGTGAAGGTCTAAGGTGAAGGTAATGGCTTACTTGTTGATATTGTTCAAATGTGATGTTATGACTTGTATGATTATTATATTGTATTTGATGTCTCTTATGTTATTGTTCATGATATTTCTAAAAAGTGGCATCACGCATGGTTTCTAACCAAAATGTCCCTTTTTAAAGCATGTTTTTGCATGGTCATCATACTTAGTACATTTTTGTGTGCTAACCCATTCTTCTATGTTTTTACTACAAAGTGTAGGTTCCGGCAAGTGATTGCTTCTACCTAGATTGAAGTGCTTAGATTGCTATTCTTCCAAGTATCAAGTGGTACGTCCTCATAGTTCGAGGATAAGGGTCTTTCTAGAAGTTTCTTTCTTTTCATGTAATAGACTACTTGGAATTCTATTGTAAAGGGTTGTGTCCCTATATTGTTAAAGATTGTGTCTAAGATGGCCATGTGAGATATAGACTTCCGCTTGCATTTTAAATGAACGTCTTTAGTTTGTATGGTTTTTAAATAAAAAGTTTTAATTCTGTACTATTTCTAATACCTATGTGATGAATGAATGCTATGAGGCTTGTATAAGACCCCTTTCGGGGTCAAGTACACCGTGTTACGACTATGGGGTGCTCTCGGGTTGTGACAATACCCATTTTTGTTTTGGTTTCCTCTTTCATAGCCACCCTCAACTTATGAATTTTCCATTAGTTGAGGTGCACATTATCCAATGTCATACTAGGGCAAAGATTGAGGTCACTTTTAGTATTAGCCACCCTCAACTTAGACTTTTGGCCTAAGTCAAGATGCACATGTCCAAGGAGGGACCGGGGTCAAAACACTTATTTTAGGGAAAGTGAGTTAGGTGAATCAAAAGAAATGGTCAATTTTAGGCTCAAATAGTTGGATCAAAGGCAACATTGATTTCATTTGGTTGGATTATATTAGGCTTATGTGGACTAATTTGAACAAGGGCCTATGATCACTTCCCAACTTCTAGGCTAGATCATCTTAGCAGGACCAACGGGGCAAGTTCTAGATTGGCACAAACTGTCTGAACAATCAACTTTCCTCACACATTCTTGGCACATTGTTTCATCATCAGATTATCAGATTACCCATTTCAAGTTTTAGCTTAATTCATGAGATCAAATTGGTCCTTTATCTTGTCATACTCAGAGCCAACACATTCTAGCCTACTGATTTAAGCACATATCACAGATTTTGGATGGGTATAATTTTTCTTTCTTAATCATGCCATCATGCTTTACTCTTTCTCATGCTTCTACACATACAATCCTAGCACATGTCAGTTCAACATAAATTAAAAATAGTCTCTTGGGGGGAAAGAACACAGGCTAGAAAACCCCAAGAGAGGATTATGAGTTGGGTTACTCAGACTTCACCCTATCAGTCACAATCAATTTACCCCACCCCCAACAAAATAGAGTGCAATTGTCCCCAATGCACAAAAAGTAAAGAACAAAGGATCAGGTGAAGCAAACCTGTAGTGCATAGCACCGAAGACCTATCAACAAGCGGGTGAGTCTGATTTCCCAGAGCCCACTGGATCAACAATCGGATCACCCTCAGTAGTGCCCGCATCAACAGTCTCTGCACTCTCAGTAGTGCCCGCATCAACAGTCTCTGCACTCTCAGTAGTGCCTGCATCAACAGTCTCCTGCACCATCAGTGGTGCTCACACTGCTAGAGGCACCAACACTAACCTCTCTAATCCTCTACTGCCGCGACTCCTCATCAATGATAGATGTCCTCTGATCTACCTCAGTCTCTTAGCGTTCCCTCTTGCTAGCTCTCCCAGCCTCAGTATCATCAAAAGCCCGACTAGATCGGGGGGGGGATCTTTTCAGCATGATGGGAAGAAGTAGGAGGTGGTATCTCATCCCCGAATAGAGCATCAAACACCGTATTATTAACCGGTGTCGTGGGGGCTGACTCAGGCTCAGTCTCTGGTGTTGCTAAGAGGGTGTCCATATCAGCTCGGAGACTAGCTAACTTTGTCTGGAATGTAGAGACATCTGTGGTGGGGGCTGTTCTCTCCAAGACACGCAACTCAAATGCATCAAGGCACTGGTGAACGGCCTGAAACTTTCGGTCCATCATCTGCTTCATCCGCTGCTCAACCCTAGTCATGGACTCCTCAATCGCACGTTACATCCATGGCCTCACAAGTGGAAGTAGGGTAGCCATCTGAGCCTCCACTTTTGGACTAGAGCTAAGGGCACGACAACAGACCCTGAAGAGGAGGTGGCTCTGGGGGAGCTAGGGGCCTGACCGGGGCCGGAGAATAGGAAGTCGGGCATCCTCAGTACTGGCTGGAGGGGAAGGCTCCTGACCCTGCATCTACTCCACATCTACTACCAAGTCTTTTCCCAATGGAGGCACCTCAACCTGTGGCTCTCTGCGTGGTGCCGCCACATTAGCCTCATCTCGAATCAGGTTTATATCCAGGGTCTTGGTCGCTTGGATCAACTTGTCGCAATGCCAAACTGGCACTCTAGCATCCTTGCACAGCTGAAAAATGAGGCATGGGAAAGGGTAGGTGGTGGTGGAAATTGAAGACCCTCTCGTGTATCTCCGCAATAAGTATGCAGGTAAAATCCATCTCAAACCCTGCAACTAAGGCTGCAACCATGACTGCACGGTCCCAAGTAAGAACATTGTCTACCTACGTAGGAGACACCTTGTTTCACACCAATAGCCAGAAGAATTTTACCACAAAAGTCAAGGTGGCCTTCCTAATGCCTACACTCGAGGTGCTGACCCACTCGATATGTTCTTCGTCTATAACAATGTGACAGGCAAACTAGTGCAATAAAGTCTCCATCTGCTCTGCATTTCTCTGGAATATCCTGCTCCTCATTATGTCCTATCGATAATCAAACTCGGCCGTGTTGATTGCTAGAGTGTGGCCCGGGTCGTAGAGGAATCTGCGGATAGTAGCCTCTGACATATCAACTGAGAACCCACAAACTAGTGTAGCCTTGAGTGGAGGTTGGGCGGTGGGCTTAGCTCATTTTTCAATCGAACCTCAGAGGCTGCGTAGGAAGCATAGAACTCCTTGACGATCTCCTTATTGTAGGACACTGGGTTACGGGCCATCCAATCACACTTGTGTCTCTTAAAGAGCTCATGGATGGCAGGCGCGGTGTGCAGGCTGCCTGTGAGAACTCGACGCTCATCCGTGACTAATCAAGCCATCCTATCCTTTTCAATTATCAGCCGGGCATCTCTATATATCTGCCATTGACCACTTACACACCATCGGTTTGGCTCATCAACAACTGGGGCGGGTTCGGTGTTTGGTGGCACTAGAATGTCCCCCGCACTAGTAGCCTCATCAGATGAGGCAGTCCTACCCTGTGAACTGGAGCCAGATGCGGAACCAGAACCAAAGCTGAAAGCAGAGGTTAACTCAGAGCCGGAACCAGAACCAACTGGTGAACCGATCGGTGTATCCTCATCATTAGACTAGGAGGCAGTGATCACGTCGGGAATCACCTGTCGGGTTTGATTTTGGGTAGTACGAGGTGCAGTTGGGGATGTCCTCGTAGTAGGTGGGACATAGTTTGGATCCTTCTCCGCATCAATATCTTCATCAATTAGCCGCAAGGTTAGTGCCACCGGCTTTGACTTTCCCTTTGGTGCATAAGTCGGAGCTTTCTTGGGAGCATGGTACTTGTGGAGGCTTAGTGAGTACCAAAATAGACCAATGACACACTAAAAAAAATTAGACTAAAGAACAAACCAAAACAAAAAAAAAAAAAAATTATGTACAGTAGCATCAGTGGCCACCTACGGTTCGTGGATCCCCTCCGTATGTCAGAGGTCCCAAAAGTTGGGCTCTGATAAGAACCACAGATGTGTAGAATGGTCTGTAGGTTGACCTACAAACCGTAGTCCACTTCCGTGGTTCCACACTTAGTGGGTTCTCCATTTGCAACAAACCCACAGACCTGATCTATGGTCCGTAGGTTGACCTACGATCCGTGGAAGGGGTCTCGTGGATCAGGTCTGTGCTAGGGATTAGACATGCCTCATTTTAAAACCATTTTTCCATAATTCAAACAATCAACCTAAGTCTAATCATGCATTTCAACACAAGTTGTGATAGTTTGTCATCCCTAGGGTTCTGATTACTTATTATTTAACTTTTGTAGCATATAAAACTAGGAACCCTAAGTCGAAAGTGCCATTTATACTATTTACCCTGAGTTATTTGATTACAACGACAACACAATCACATTCTATCGTCCCAAGGGTGTTTCTAACTATAGTTCATCGTGCAATTTCATACAAAAACAACCCAAGGTCAAGACCCACTTCGTGACTTCATGTATTGAACAATGAATACCAAAATTCAGAGTTAAAGTGAAGTCGTTTACCTTACAAATATTGGAAGTGGGTGATTGTGTGATGCAATAGACTCCGTAGACCTTTTTACTAGCCTTTCGACGTCAAACCCAGACAATGGAATTGTTGGGAAAATGGAGATGAGGATTTGGGAAGAGAGAAGAGTGATAAGGGAATATGGGGAAGTGAATGAGGAGTGATCTGTGGGATTTGGGAGTTTACTAGAGTGATTTTGCGAGAGGAAGGGGTTAGAAACGGTTGGGAGGGAGTTTTGAATGTGGGGGATGAATATAAAATGAAGGATTTTCTTTTAAAAGATGTCCGGGTTGGGTAAGGCAAACCCTAGGTTTGGACCCACGAGACCCCGTCTACGGGCCGTGGGTCAACCTATGGACCGTGGGTCAGTTCCGTAGATCACTCAACACTTAAGAAAATTTGAGGACTTACATGGGGATCTACGGACACCATTCACGGTCCGTGGATTAAACCATGAACCGTCGATGGTGTCCGTAGACCTCTGCAACAAACATTTTCTACAGATTTGGCTTTTCATCCCTGCACATGTAGGAACTGTTAGGACTTTATTTTTACATTTTCTGGACACTTTTTAGACACGGATCCTACTTTATATCTAGCCAACACTAATATAAAAATAAAACACCTATCAAAAGAATTAACGAAATTCAAATAAACAAAGAAAACTCCTAAATCGAAAAGAAAAACCTATAGTTAGCAAGACTGTACATCTTGGGTTGCCTCCCAAGTAGCACTTGATTTAACGTCGCGGCACAATGCAGGCGTCTTGATTAATCAGACTTCATCAAGATAGTAGGCCTTAACCACTTCTTGCACATTCTCCTTTTTTCCCAGGTAGATCTAGATCCTTTGCCCGTTCACCATGAACCTTGTTCCCTCATTGTTCTCGATCTCGACCGCTCCATGTGGGAACACTTGAGTGACTATGAATGGCTCGATCCACTTGGACTTGAGCTTGCCCGGAAACAATCGCAACCTTGAGTTGAATAGAAGCACCTGATCACCCACAACAAATTCACGCTTTTTGATCATGATACTTCTTCATCTTCTCCTTGTACAAGGCTGAACTTTCATAAGCTCTTATGCCACACTCATCAAACTCATTTATGTCATTTACTCTCTGACTCGATGTGGCTCCCCAATCCAAATTCAACTTCTTTAGCGCCCACATAGCCTTACACTCTACCTCTACCGGCAAATGACAAGACTTCCCATATACAAGTTGGTACGGGGACATACCTATGAGAGTCTTGAATGAGGTGCGATAGGCCCATAGAGCATCATCAAGCCTCCTTGACCAATCGGTTCTATTAGCATTCACAGTCTTAGCAAGAATCTGCTTGATCTCTCTGTAGGACACTTCAACTTGCCCACTAGACTGTGGATGGTAAGGAGTGGCTACACTGTGGCGGACTCCATATTTCTCAAGCAACGCTTTGAACAATTTATTACAGAAGTGGGAACCTCCATCGCTGATAATCGCCCTAGGTGTACCAAATCTGGAGAAGATATTCTTTTTCAGGAATATAATGCGGTGACACTTTTACCTTTATTGTTTGAAAGCACAATTGCTTCCACCCATTTCGACACATAATCGACCGCAACAAGAATATACTTCATCCCATGTGAACTCACAAATGGAGCCATAAAATCAATGCCCCAAACATCAAACAACTCAATCACCAAAATCAGATTCATAGGTAGCTCTTGCCTCTTTGAAATTACTCCTTCTCTTTGGCAACGATCACAAGACTTGGCGAAATCATGAGCATCTTGGTGGATGGTAGGCCAGTAATACCCATACTTCAAAATCTTATGCGCAATCCGAATACCACTATGATGCCCACCAACAGGCGAAGAATGACACGTCTCTAGTATACTCATCATCTCAACCTCGGGCACACAGCGACGAATAATCCCATCAGCATAAATATGGAACAAATAAAGCTCATCCCAAAAGAACTTCTTCACATCAAGCATAAACTTTTTCCTTTGGTGAAAATACAAATCTGATGGAACCAGATCAGTTGCCAAATAGTTAGCAAAGTCTGCAAACCAATGAATAAGATCATGAGTAGCCGCCAATACCTGTTCATCTGGAAACGCATCATTAATTTCAGCCCCATCTCCTAGCTTGAGCATAACTTTCTCCTATAATCTGGACAAATGATCGGCAACTTGATTTTCTGTCCCCTTCCTGTCTTTCACCTCAAAATCGAACTCTTGCAGCAACAATACCCATCTAGTCAACCTGACTTTTGCATCCTTCTTAGCCATCAAATACCTCAATGCAGAATGGTCAGTATGCACTATGACTTTAGTACCAAGAAAGTAGGATCGAAATTTCTCGAATGCGAAAACCACAACAATGAGTTCATGTTCAGTCATTGTATAGTTCTTTTGAGCCACATTTAGAGCTTTATTGGC
Organism: Solanum verrucosum; assembly: GCF_900185275.1. NCBI lineage: Eukaryota > Viridiplantae > Streptophyta > Magnoliopsida > Solanales > Solanaceae > Solanum > Solanum verrucosum. The sequence continues at coordinate 1,861,970 of NW_026020298.1, read as the reverse complement.
ATAGTAAATAGCATGAAGAATCTTCTCTCACCTCTGTCCCAATACCACACCAAACGCCACTCCACTCACATCACACATCACTTCAAACCGTTGTCCCTAATCCGGTGAAATAATGATAGGTGCGGAAACTAGCTTTTCCTTCAACTCTCCAAATGCTCTCAGACAAGCATCATCAAAATCAAACTTACACTCCTTTTTGAGCAATTTGCACAATGGGTGTGCAATTTTGGAGAAATCCTTGATAAACCTCCTATAAAAGCCTGCATGCCCAAGAAAACTTCTAACACCTTTAACAAAGATAGGTGGTGGAAGCTTTTCTATTACATTGACTTTCGCTCTATCAACCTCAATACCCTTCTCAGAAATCTGATGACCCAGAACGATCCCCTATTTCACCATAAAAGTGACACTTTTCCCAATTGAGCACAGGATTGTACTCTTCACACCGTTTCAGTACCTCGGTCAAATGATCCAAGCAACCATTAAATGAGTCACCTACCACAGAGAAATCATCCATAAATACCTCAATAGTGTCCTCCACCATATCTAAGAAGATCGACATCATGCAACGCTGGAAGGTCGCTGGAGCATTACACAACCCAAATGGCATCCGTTCGAAGGTGAAAGTCCCATAAGGGCAAGTGAATGTGGTCTTCTCTTGGTCTTCCGAAGCTATGGAGATTTGATTGAAGCCCGAATAATCATCAAGAAAGCAATACCAACCCTTACCAGTAAGGCGGTCCAATATCTGATCCATGAACGACATAGAGAAGTGGTCCTTTTCTGTCCAAGCATTCAATTTCTGGTAGTCCATGCATACTCTCCATCCAGTGACAGGCTGCATCGGAACAAGATCGTTTCTTGCATAGGAACCACAGTAATCCCACATTTCTTAGGCACACACTAAACAAGACAAACCCAACTACTATCTGCAATGGGATAAATGACTCCAACATCCAACCACTTGATGATTTCCTTCTTTACTACTTCTTCCATAGGCGGATTTAGTCTCCTTTGGTGCTAATACTATGCTTGTGATCCGGCATGAGTTGGATTTTATGAGAACAAATACCAGGAGTAATTCCAATAATGTCTACAATGGTCCACCCAATAGCCTGCTTGAACCTCTTCAACACAGAAACCAAAGCCTCAACTTGTTCCGCATTCAAATCGGCCGCAATGATGACCGGTAAAGTACCATCTCTCCCTAATAATACATACCTCAAATGTGATGGAAGAGCCTTAAGCTCCAATTTTGGAGCCTCTTCAACAGATGGTTTTGCAGGTGGAGAGTCACAATTCTTCATATCTAACTCCAATCTCTTTGGTTTGGAACGGAATTCGAACCTATCAAGTGCGGCACCAACTCATCATTGTCTTCAATACCATCACCCTCAAACTTCATCATTACCGCTGCAAGTGCATCAACACCCAACCGCTCTTAAATAGACACCTCAGAACCTCGCTACACAATATGACTTACCACTGACACTGACTTGAGATCACTCTCCTGCTTCATGTACCTACATATATTAAAAGTTACCTCTTCACTTTTCAATTGGAACTTCATCTGCCCTTTCTCCATATCGACCAAAGTGCGCCCAGTAGCATCGAATGTTCTCCCTAGGATGATGGGAACCTCAAAATCAACCTTGTTTACATCCCTACTTATTCAAATAGGTCAAAACGTCGTGATGACTCAAAAAATAATCAATTGATTCAATTTTAAAAGAATTTTAAGAATAAACGAATTTTAAAGGAGTTGCCACCTAATTTTAGGAAAAACTAGGAAACCAATTAAATGATCCATGAAACCATTAGATTCTAGGTAAGGGTTCAAGTTATTTCAAAGGGAATGTGTTAGGCATCCTTCGAAATCCACAATTGTGGATCCCGACTGAATTCATTTTTTCAAATTTAGGAGGAGATAAAACAAATATACAAGTATAATAAACATGCAATATACACAAGTAAAAACAAAAACAATAATATAAGACACAGCCTAAAATTTTTCTAACATTGATATATACAAAATAATGAATAAACAATATAATTTGAACTTCATTCGAATAGCTTCAATGAGAAGCAACTATGTGTACCTATAAAGACACTTAGTAAAAGTGTTAGTATTAAATAAATATGAACAACAATAAATAAATTAAATAACTTAAAAATAAAAATCCGTCTTATTAACATGGGAGGGCTTGGAAATCGACGATAATTTTTCCATCGGCCAATTTTAACAAACAAAGTATATGAACTTAACTAAATTTCAGTCTTTTAAAATGGGGATGCCTCTAAAACCGACGAAGAGATTTTTTCATTAGCCAAATAAATAAAATATTTTCGAAACATGAAATCATATAAAACTAATAAGAAGAAATTACAAAAGAAATGCAAAAACCTTCCAACAGTAACTAAATGACAACAACTAAAGCAACATCACAAAAACATTTGAGAAAATGCACAAAATTATCTTAAATAAATTAAAAGGCAACTTAATATGAACAATCGTAATAGTAACAACTAAGTTAATACAAATAAAGACACAAAGTTATTAAGAAACAGAAAACAAAATTAACGATAAATAAACAATGCATTATTACCAATGGCACGACTATAAATGGAATAGGCAACACTATGGGAGAACAATATCAGCAATCAAAGATTAATAAATATAAAGTGGCCATGGGAAAGTTTTGCTTCTGCCCAAAAATTGTAAAAAACTACGTCATATTAAGCTATATATAATAAAAAAAGGGAAAGAAGAAATATCAAATAACAAATTAATACGAAACTGGTCAATGAGAAATACCTAAAACATATCTAAAATATCACTAGAAAAATTCAATAAAGAAAAGAGAAAAATCAATCCATTCAATAGTAAGGCTTAAGAAAATAAATAAAATAAAAGATAATAATGTAAAAATAGTTACCAAAAAACCTTTAGCTAACTGATTTTGTCGGAGATAGGATAACGGAGGCTGCCATATCATTGTTCTTCGGAGCTCGGGTTCCGCCGGTTGGGGAGGTTGTGCGAGCTCAAAGCTCGCTATCCACCGGATTCGTGGTGGCTTCGTTCTTCACCGAAATGGTTGTTTGTCTGAGCTATTGGTGTTGGGGTTTTGACGGTGAGTGAGGTGAAATGGGTCTGTTAGCTGTTGTTCATTGGCTCTGGTACGAGCTCGGAGTTCACCATTAATGGCAAAACTCGAGAAAAGGGGAACCGGATAGGGGTTGTTAGCTTTGAGCTACCGGTGGTTCTAGTCGGGTTTAGGAATTGTTTAGGTGAGGTTTTGGAGGAGGAAAGGTTGGACCGTGAGGAAGATGATGGTGGTTGTTTGAGGTTTTGTGTCAGTGGATTGGGGGGTCGGAGCTGTTGGTTGCAGTAGAGAAAACGGAAGGGTTTTGGGTGGTGTTTTGAGTTGTTGTTCGCTGTCCAGTGGTGGCATTATGGCATCGTTGTGCTGCTATTCGCCGGAATTCAGAGGCGCTACTAGTGAGCTTGTTGGCGGCAACAATGGGGGTTGTTTTCGGTGGTGTTTTGGTTATTTGGTGGTGGGTCTGGACTGAGCTACTGGCAAGGGTTTTGGTTGGTTCACCGGAGTGGCGTTTGGTTGTGATTTGGTCGGAAAAAATGGAGTGCGGAGGTGGTGAGTTGGTGGTGGTTCCAGTTCACCGGAAAAAGAGAAAAAAACTAGGGGGGTTTGCCAGAAAAATGAACAGAAACAATGAGAGTGAGGAGGAAATGGTTAGGGTCTTTGTGGCGGTGGATTCGTGGGAAATGATACTCTGGTGAGGGTGGTACTCCGGCGGTGAGTTGGCCGGAAAGAGGAAATACAGTGAAGAGACCCCTTTTTTTCTATCTGAAAATTATTAAACCCTTCTAAAATTTTATCGACCACCCTTGACATAATAAATAAGCTATTGTTTATATAGAAAATCGAAAACTACCTATAGTACAATACCATTATCTTAAACCTGTGGGCCAAAACCATTAGTTAATAAAATATCTGTGTATGAAATTTTATCCATATTGAAAGAATTTCTAGACTGTGCAAAATATCAAAATGTATATTAACAAATGTAACAAATAAAATAAATATTAAAAAGTGTAATGAACGTAACCAATGACATATAAAAATGAAATTTAACAGAAATAGTGATTTCATCACAATGAACAAATATTTGAACGTAGTCAACCGGCTGTGACAAAAATAATGTATCTAAAACTAACTGATAAAAAATCCTGAAATTTTGACAAATAAGGATAGATATAGATAAACTTATTTAAAATTATAAAAAAAATGTTTTGAACTATTAAATAAATAAAGCTTAAAAATTATGAATTTTGAAAATGTTAGGCCAAAATTGGGTGTCAACAGCTGTCTCTTTCGTTGGATATGATTGATGAAAGAAATCATGGACAAAGAAAATTGACAAACCCGATTTTGGCCGAACACACGACCTTCATATAAAAGTGTGGTTGGATTGTGGTGGGAGTCGATCCTCAACTTGCCTCCAAAAGGTTTCATTTGTGTTGCGTCCTTGTTAATGTAATCCACACCTATGACTTAATTGAGAATGCATCCTCTTGGATGTTCTCGTAAAAAAATAAAGATAAAACTTATTAGTGGAGATAGAATTAAAGAAAAATGTACCGTCTCTTACGATACAACAAATGAAGATGATCCATTGGAAGGATTTGAATGTATATACATCGGTAGGACAAATGAAAATGATCCATCGGTAGGATATGAATGTATGTCCATCGGTAGGACGAATGTAAATGATCCATCGATAGGATAAAAATACATGTCCGTCGGTAGGACAAATAAAAATGATCCATTGGTAGGATCTGAATGTATGTGAACACTACCACTTCCGATAATAGAATATGAATATCCTTCAACGCCAGCCTCTTGCGATTTTGATGTGGAACAGATAGGGTGCACATCCTTCACCTACGAATAGATGTGACTTAAATGCAAACATCGTTCAACGCAAGTCTCCTCCAACTTGAATGCGGAATAGATAGGGTGCACATCCTTTACCTTCGAATAAATGTGACTTAAATGCAAATATCTTTCAACGCAAGTCTCCTCTGACTTGAACGCGGAATAGATATAGTGCACATCATTCACCTCTGAATAGATGCGACTTAAATGCAAATATCTTTTAACGCAAGTCTCCTCTGACTTGAACGTTGAATAGATATGGTGCACATCCTTCACCTCCAAATAGATGTGACTTAAATGCAATGGCCTTCTCGGTGAATGAAAATGCAATGGTCCTCTTGGAAAATGAAAAATGCAATGGCCCTATTGGCAAATGAAAAATGCAATGACTCTCTCGACAAATGAAAAATGCAATGACCATCTCGGCAAATGAAAAATGCAATGGCCCTCTTGGCAAATGAAAGTACAATGGAAAATGCAAATGATGGATGACCCAATGATTTTCTACTGTAACGAAGGGGATGACGCGATGATTGTCCATTGTAATTGAGGTGGATGACTCAATGATTGTCCAATTGTAACGAGGTGGATGGCTCGGTGATTGTTCAACTGTAACGAGCTGGATGGCTTAATAATTTGTCTTGAAAGTGTAATCGCCTCAATGCTTTCACCTGTTCATGTACTTGAAAAAGAACAATTAGTAGACACAATGTCGCCTTAGCTAGCGACTTAGTCAAGAAACCTTGAGAAAAGATTCTTTAAAAGAGAATGTGTACAAAATGCCTGATCACTTTGACACATGAGAGCAAACAACATTTTACTCTTGACCTTTTTGTGTTTATTGTGATTCATGTCTTATTGGAGATTTGTACGAGGAGCTGCTGGCTTGTCATGACAATGTTGGAGATTTGCAAGTTGACTTTGAACTTCAAGCGATGATGGATCATTTGAAGTTGACTATCAAGCTTTTGACAATACTTGTTGGAATTTTTTAGATCTTCCTAAAATTTTTTGTCCCAGTTAGAACTTTTGACAAATCTCAAAATGATCTCCAATCTTGACATGCTGGAGATAGCACCTTCATTGTGAATTTTTGAGACATTCTCAAAATTTCTGTCCCAATTTTTATTACAAAGAGGAAAGAAAATCACATTGGGTACATGACCGAGCCGTCGTGGCGCCTACATATCCCGTTGAACTAGGAATCAGGTCAAATGTAGTTTCAATCATGTAGATGATGAATACTGCAAAGAATGAGACAAGGTCATCAGTAGAAAATGTATAGTATGAACATGATGAAATATGAAAATGATATTCCTTGCAATAGTCAAAGCCTAAAGACAAAAAATATGTCACATTTTTGGGGCAAATGACCCAATGAAGTAAAATAGGCGTCTCACACTGACGAAATTAGCCTAATATCACGCCTTACAATGAAGAAACCAAAAAGGAAATGCAAAATCTTTTTTTTAATGGAAAGAATCTAAAAAAATTGCTTTGGAAATATTAAAATGTGGGATTCTTGCTCACCCTTTTTATTTGTTTTTTTTAAGAATAAAGAATGTGATGAGACAGTTAAATCTTGACTACAATTGGTACCATGATTCAGGATCGCATGTAATTTTTTTTTTCTTTTTCTAACTAAGATTGAATTCAAGGTAACTCCTACAGCTTCAAGTGGTAACTCAAACATACTTATGTATTAACAAGATTTGTTCATCTTACTTCCAACAAAGGTTTTGAATTGTATCAATCCTCATGTTTCAATTACCCTCACAACAAGAAAAGTGATATTTCACACATATTTGGAGCATATTATTTGAGGACATTTTTTTGAAGTGCACTCACACTCACACTCACAAGAATGTTCAATGCATGCAACCGTGATACCATATGCTTGACCCTTATGTAAATCTCCACTAATATGAGAACATTTGGAATGAGATCATGTAGGGCTTATCATTGGCTTGTAATGAAGGTTTAGAGATGGGTATGCTATTTATTTGGAATAAGAGTGACTTAATTCCTCCTTGAGCATTACACTGAATTTGAGCTTTTGACGATTGATACGCCTTTGGCGCATGATCCTCTTCATTGTCCCCCTATTTTCGACTTCTTTTGAATTCTTATTTGTTGGAGCTTTTTCTTTTTCACCTCTTTATTTTATTTCGACTTCTTTTGAGTCCTTATTTCTTGGAGCTTTTCCCTTCTTTTTTTCCTTTCCGTTGTTTAGACTTCTTTTGAGTCCTTATTTCTCAGAGCTTTTCCTTTTTTCACCCCTTTCTTTTGAAGTTTTCTTCTTCTTTGTTGGAGTACTTTCCTTCTTGTCGTTCATTGACTTTGTGGGGAGCTGTTGACACCCAATTTTGGACCTCCACAATATATATTAATCACCAAGCTTCTTAAATTCCAAACGATTCGAAATAATTAGTTTTTATAATGTTCAAAATATTTTTCAAGTTACTTATAATTAATTTTATCATTTTTATAATTTTTAAGTAATATATATGTTTCATGTAATTTTGTATATAATTAGTACATTTTATAAATATTCGAAAATCATCTCAAAAAGATTTTATTTTGTTTAAATATTTTACTAATTAGTTTAGTTATATAATGGTATACATTATTGAATTAATTAGTTTATAATTAAGTCGACTATTTTATTTTGTTAGTTGAGAAGCTCATTAATTAATTTATATTAATTCATCTTATTTGGTTGTTAGCCGAATCACCAATTAAACCCAATTTGGCTAAATTATTAACTCTAAATGGACACAATTGAAATTCATTTTCTTAATAACAATTCTAACCACTTCCTTCCATGCCTTCAACTCATTTTAAGACTAAGTTTTGGGCCTTTCACATTTCAGCAGCCCAAAATTTTCAACAACCCTTGGTCCCTAGACCCAATTCCCTTTTTGCTTTCAAATTTCAGCCCACCAAATAATACCCGACCCAGCACTTTTGTTGTGTATCGGAGTCTCATTTCGCTGGTGGAATCGTCTTCGTGATTAGCTTGTTTCGTCCAGTTCGCTGCCCCGGAAAGGGTAATTTCCTCTTTCCCCTTACTTTACTTTGGTTAACAATCCATTTGATGAAGTAGTTGTGCATTCGTTTTAGTTAAGTTTGAGCTCGTCTCGTGATATATAAAATGTGATTGAAATAGGAGTTAACTTGTTTTAGTCATGGTTTGAATTTTCAGTCGTTGGTGTGTTTTCTAAATATGTAGTTGTTGACTTCACCATATTATCTTTACACGTGATTGTTCTGTCTCATTTGTCTTATATATGTCATTCCAAATTCATGAAGATGTTTAGTTCATTTAGTGTGTGTAAGCTTATCCGAAAAGAGTCATAATTTACATTTTTGGCTTAAATCTTCTTGACGTGTTGTTTCCTTTAGGACCATATCTCCATTCGAATCTAAGGTGCTTTATATATATCTCCGCATTTTTTTCTTTCTTTTCTGTTTGAAATCAGCTTAATGGCAAAGATTCTGCTCTATTTCATGAAACTGTTATCTTAAGATTTCGTTTGTTTTACAATAGCCGTAGTAAGTGTCTAAAAAAGTTACTTTCTTATTAAGTTAAGTAGTTGTACCTTGTGAAATCATATCGTTTTAATTATTTATTTTTGAGCCATGGATGTTTAATCTCGCTAAAGGTTTAGTCTTCGTGCTATTAGAGGAGATTGGTACTTGATCTGGGTACTTCTTTTACTCCTAAAAAATAAATGCATTTGTTTGTATTTACTATCTTTCTTTGCTTCTTCTTACATCAAACTATTTGTACCCCCAAGTTAGCCAAGTTGTCATTTGTTTGGCTTAAAATTTCTAATTTTAGTTCAAATCTGAAGGTCATAATATCCTTATTTGGGTTTTTCTTTGCATTACCTGTTAAGTTACAAGAATTTGAGTTGTTTTAGTTTTGAATCTGCCACGAGAGAGCCAAGTTCATTTATGTCACTAATTTCGGCCTTACAATCTGATTTGTTGGAAAGTTTTAATTTGTATTGGCTCTTTTAACATTGCTTTTAGCTTAGCTCTAAATGTTTGCCTCTTCAATTTTTATGTTTAACTCAATTTGATTAATATTCTTTATCCTTTAGTTGCATGATAAGCTTATTGTTTGGATTCATATCTTTGAGAAAATGACAAACATGTCTATTTCTTCCCTTACTATTTTGTTGAATTTATTGGTGTTGATTTGTTTCTTTATCCTTATGTAAAAGTCATGCAAATTTTATTGTTAGTAGTTCTTTTGAAATTCAATATTTTCCTTCCTCTGTGTGGTATTTTAGTTTGTTGTTAATATGTGGTATTATTTGTTATGGTTAGATCAGGGCAATAGCCATCTTTCTAGGATCAAATACTCATTGGTGTCCTCTTCCGTTTAATTCATAGATCTCTTCCTATTTGTTTATCTTAAATATGTGTCGTGTTGTAGTTATATTTATGTTAGCTCTTCTCGTTTTATACATGCTGATTAAAATCTGCAAGGGCTTGTCTACTAACTTAATTGTTAGAATGCTAGTTTATAGTCATATATTATGCTACTCCTTACTGTCTGTTTCCTTCTCTTCTTTTGCATGAATCTGCCTCGAGTTCCATGGACTTCCTTCCTCATTTGCATCCTGATTGGGCCACGAAGGCCCAATATCGTTATTTCTTGAGTCGGTCAGCCACGAAAAATTAAAGAACAAGTCCATGAATTCGATGTACAGCTGTTTGGAGCTGATATACGGGATTGTATACACTAGTATACACTTAGTGTATACGAAAAGGGAAAATTGGCCTAAAGGCCCCCTAAATTTAGTTTTGTATCTTGTTGTTGGGCCTAAGCCTCTTTTACTTGAATTATTATTATTTTATTAGTTAGGACATATGGAAGATGGACTATGACCCAAAGAAATCAATTTCAAGATCAGTCTAGGACATGCACTAAGTATTGGGCCTGTGGACCCAAAACTGAAATTACGCCCAAGTACTGGCCCAGGCAGACAGAAAACCAGACTTTGGCCCATTCTTTATTGCTTATGTTTTATATTTGCTTACTTATCATTATTTGCATACTTGTCTGTTCAATTAGTTTTAAGGTTGTTACAATTCGATTTCCCAAGGGATAGCCATTCCAAATTATTTTTCTAAAAATAAAATAAAATTAAGTAGCACTCATTTTCCTTGACTATAAAATATATTTGCAAAAGATATTTTACTCAGGTATCATCTTAATATTCCCCTTTCCCCTCTAAAATGACTTTAAGTCTTAAGTTGTCTATTTCCTATATTTAATTAGCATGCATATTTTCTTAAAACAATTAGCCAAATATTTTGATTGCCGGATAACCTCATGTTAGCGGGACTTTTGGGTGCTGTCAAACTCTTTTCGAAATGCACTATGAACCCCAAACCCTTTAATATTTTCATTAGATTTTATGTTTTTAATCTATTGAAAATTAGTTTTCTTAATTAAAAAAATTAAGTGGTGACTCTTTGTCAACTTTTATTTTCATATTTTAGTAAAATAGGCGCCCTTTTTTTTAATTTCTTTCAAACTTTCTTTTTTCTTTCATTTTTTTCTTTCTCTAGATGCTGTTTTTTGCTTTCTTGACTTTGGGAGACTTTATATCTTTTGCCTTTTGCACCTTCAAACCTGGATCTTCTCTTATAATTTGCACATCTTTGGTGTGCTCAAGAAGGTTGGGCGAAGAGAGAGATAGTGCATGTAAGCACTCAGAAGTGGTAACAACTAAGATGTGGTAGTCTTTGAAAGGCACAATCGGGTCAAAAAAGGCCTACAGTCCTTTCTCTAACAAAACATTACTCAATATTACGCCTCGACAAACATTCAGGCCAAGTTCTAGATCAACAGTGCGATGCGGTTAAATTTTGATCTAAAAGCTCACCACACAATGCACATGAAGCCATGCAGTTGGTTTTATTATTATCTTAAATGCCTACAAAATAATTTCACAGCATCACAAAAGTACAAATGAGAGGTACCAAAAGAATGTATGATTTACCACAAAATCAATCCTCTTCATCATATCAATTTTTACATGTTCCTAACTGCGTTGGTCCAAACTGAGCTGAAGACATGACTCTTACAATATGTACAAAATATTTGTTTTTGAAAGAATGAATACCGAACCCAAGAAGGGTTGACTACGTATCTCACTGAGATGAGAATTAGGTGTGCGAAGTTCATGCAAATATGTCTTCGAAAATATGCACAAACTATTTGATTTTTTTTTAAATTTAAAAGAATGAATACTGATCCCAAGAAGGGCTGCCTACGTATCTCACCAAGATGAGAATTAGGTTCTCGTAGTTCGTGCAGATAAGCCTTTGCAAATATAAAGACACTATTTATTTTTTATTTTTGAAATTTGAAAAAATGGATACCGAACTCATAAAGGGTTGCTTACGTATCTCACCAAGATGAGAATCAGGTTAGCATAGTTCGTTTAGATAAGGCATAAAACAATTTTAAAATTTAGACAAACTCGGAGCGATTCATTATATCCTCTTAACTGTCGATCTTTGTACTGCATGTTGAATGTGGTCTCTCATTTTTTTACGGTAACCATTTGTTTTTGTATTCTTTTTTGAATGTTTCTTAGAACTGTGTCTTCTCCTAATTATCCACGAGAACCAGACATTGTTATGACCATCCTCGACTGTCGTCAGGGACGGTTTTCCTACAAAAAATATTAAAAAATATATGAAAGCAGGGCCAGTATGCAAAATAAGAAAAAAAAATGAGTGTGACCTCATAGTCAAAGACTCCCCTGATTTATCTTTTTGACTTGATATTAATGTCTTGTGAAATCCAAAAACTCAAATTTCGCGAGCCTTCCTGTCTCTTGCGATTTCAGATGAATAATGACTTCCAAATTCTGACATAAATCAACCTCTCGCTTAAAAAGAAGAAAAACTAAAAAAGTAAAAGTATTAGTTCGTGTTCGCAATGGATAATGTAAAATATCACACAAAGAATTAAGTAAACACATAAGCACTACTTTGATTGAAGACAAACTCAATTATATCACATAACATACAAATAATTATTGCGCGTCATATGCAAATATGTGACCCTTTTGTGCCAAGGGTAGGCCTATCAATCTGAAGGATATATTACGTCATTTGACAACATTCCATTGTCCCCCAAAAGACTTAGTACACATTTTATGAATAATTCAAATAGGATTACAAAATAAGGAAAAATATCCAAATAATCAGTCCCACGCAGGGGTACCATCCTAAACAAGGTACTTCCTCTTGAGCTTCTTGTCATCTCTGAATGCCAACACCTTTTAAATGAAATGGTAACCTGTAAAGATCCTTTTTCGACAAGAGTAAGTTATTAAAATAAACCCCCAACCCCGAATAACAATGATTTGTCAAATGTCGTATACATCCTTTAAATTTAAACACATAAGTATGATTGTCTTCTATTGACCAATGGGCCAAATAGACACAAGGTGGGCTTCTAATGGGCTAAACACACTTGGGTGTTGGGTCAACTTTATTCAAATGTGCTACATCTGGGGTGTGGTTTCGCTCTACGCTAGTTGACTAAGAGTGACTTTTGAAAGATCGAGAACCCAAGCAGATAACTTAGGCTGGAACTCACGACAACCATTGGATGCATGACGAACCAATAAATTGTGGATCATTCCGAAAAAGGGTTGAGCATAAAAAAGCCCGGTTGCGGTTTCGCAAAACTGTTCTTTAATATACTATACATACATGTCAGAAAATGTCATGAATGCAATGACAGTTTATATGCAATAAAATGAATAATGAATATACAACAAGTACAATATACAAATAATCAACAAAATATACAAAATACAAGGTATAACACAATCAAAAGAAAATGCTCCTCAATTTGAAAAAAATGAATTCATATTGGTTAGAACCTCTATATCCCCAGTAGAGTCTCCATTTTGTTTACAGCCCTACTTTATTCAAATTCAAATAGGGCGAAACGTCGTGGTGACTCAAAAAATAATCAATTGATTCACTTTTGAAAGAATTTTAAGAATAAACGAATTTTAAAGGGAGTTGCCACCTAATTTTAGGAAAAACTAGGAAATCAATTAAATGATCTACCAAACCATTAGATTCTAGTTAAGGGTTCAAGTTATTTCAAAGGGAATGTGTTAGGCATCCTTCGAAATTCACAGTTATGGGTCCCAACTGAATTCATTTTTTCAAATTTAGGAGGAGATAAAAACAAATAAAACAACTATACAAGTATAATAAACATGTAATTTACACAAGCAAAAATAAAAACAATAATATAAGACATGGCCTAAAATTTGTCTAACATCGATATATACAAAATAATGAATAAACAATATAATTCAAACTTCATTCGAATAGCTCCAATGAGAAGCAACTCTGTGTACATGTAAAGACACTTAGTAAAAGTGTTAGTATTAAATAAATAAGAACAACAATAAATAAATTAAATGACTTAAAAGTAAAAATCCATCTTATTAACATGGGAGACCTTGGAAATCGATGGTAATTTCTTCATCGGTCAATTTTAACAAACAAAGTATATGAACTTAACTAAATTTCCGTCTTTTAAAATGGGGAGGCCTCTAAAATCGACGGAGAGATTTTTTCATTGGCCAAATAAATACAATATTTTGGAAACATGAAATCATATAAAACTAATAAGAAGAAATTACAAAATAAATGCAAAAACCTGCCAACAGTAACTAAATGACAACAACTAAAGCAACATCACAAAAACATTTGAGAAAATGCACAAAATTATCTTAAATAAATTAAAAGACAACTTAATATGAACAATCGTAATAGTAACAATTAAGTTAATACAAACAAAGACACAAAGTTATTGAAAAATAGAAAACAAAATTAACGATAAATAATCAATGCATTATTACCAATGTCACGACTATAAATGGAATAGGCAACACTATGGGAGAACAAAATCAACAATCAAAGATTAATAAATATAAAGTGGACATGGGAAAATTTTGCTTCTGCCCAAAAGTTGTAAAAAACTACATCATATTAAGCTATATATAATAAAAAAAGGGAAAGAAGAAATACCAAATAATAATTTAATACGAAACTGGTCAATGAGAAATACCCAAAACATATCTAAAAGATCACTGGAAAAATGCAATAAAGAAAAGAGAAAAAACAATTCATTCAATAGTAAGGCTTAAGAAAATAAACAAACTAAAAGATAATAATGTAAAAATAGTTACCGAAAAAATTTTAGCTGGCTGATTTTGCCGGAGATAGGATAACGGAGGCTGCCATATCATTGTTCTTTGGAGCTCGGGTTTCGCCGGTTGAGGAGGTTGTGCGAGCTCGAAGCTCGCTGTCCACCGGATTTGCGGTGGCTTCGTTCTTCGCCGGAATGGTTGTTTGTCTGAGCTGTTGGTGTTGGAATTTTGACGGTGAGTGAGGTGAAACGGGTTTGTTAGCTATTGTTCATTGGTTGTTCTGGTACGAGCTCGGAGTTCACCGTTAATGGCAGAACTCGAGCAAAGGGGAGACAAATGGGGGTTGTTAGCTTTGATCTACCGGTGTTTCTAGCCGGGTTTGGGAACTGTTTGGGTGAGTTTTGGAGGAGGAAGGGTTGGACCTTGAGGAAGATGATGGCGGTTGTTTGAGGTTTTGTGTCGGTGGATTTGGGGGTCGGAGCTGCTGGTTGCAGTAGAGAAAACGAAAGGGTTTTGGGTGGTGTTTTGAGTTGTTGTTGTTTGCTGGCTAGTGGTGGCGTTATGGCATCGTTGTGCTTCTATTCTTCGAAATTCGGAGGCACTGCTAGTGAGTTTGTTGGCGGCAGTAATGAGGGTTGTTTCCGATGATGTTTTCGTTATTTGGTGGTGAGTCTTGATTGAGCTGCTGGCAAGGGTTTTGGTTGGTTCACCTGAGTAGGGTTTGGTCGGAAAAAATGGAATGCGGAGGTGGTGAGCTGCTGGTGGTTCCAGTTCGCTGGAAAAAGAGATAAAAACTAGGGGGTTTTGCCCGAAAAATGAACGGAAACAGTGAGAGTGAGGAGGAAACGGTTAGGGTCTTTGTGGCGGTGGATTAGTGGGAAATGGTTCTCCGGTGAGGGTGGTACTCCGGCGGTGAGCTGGCCGGAAATAGGAAATACAGTGAAGAGACCCCTTTTTTTTCTATCTGAAAATTATTAAACCCTCCTAAAATTTTATCCACCACCATTGACTTAATGAATAAGCTATTGTTTAAATAGAAAATCGAAAACTACATATAATACAATACCATTCTCTTAAAATCGTGGGCCAAAACCATTAGTTAATAAAATATTTGTGTATGAAATTTTATCCATATTGAATGAATTTCTAGATTGTGCAAAATATCAAAATGTATATTAACAAAGGTAACAAATAAAATAAATATTAAAAAATCTAATGAATGTAACCAATTACATGTAAAAATGCAATTAAATAGAAATAGTGATTTGATCATAATGAACAAATATTTGAACGTAGTCAACCGGCTGTGACAAAAATAATGTAATTAAAATTAACTGATAAAAAATTCTGAAATTTTGACAAATAAGGATAGATATCGATATACTTAAAATTATAAGATATATATATATTATTATTTTTAACTATTAAATATATAAAGCTTAAAAATTATGAATTTTGAAAATGTTAGGCCAAAATTGGGTGTCAACAAACCTCACAGTCAAATATCACAAAATCCGCTGGAAAAATAAAAAATTCCACTTTCACAAGTACATCTTGGAGAACACCAATGTACCTCTTCACAGTTCTGTCTGCCATGAGTAATCGCATCGCAGTCGGTTTTGGAGCCCCTAAACCCAATTTCTTGTAAATAGACAATGACATCAGATTAATACTAGCACCCAAATCACACAAAGCCTTCGTGAAATTCAACAACCCAATGGTACAAGGAATAGTGAAAGCACCAGGATCCTTTTTCTTCTACACGAGCGACCGCGTAGCAATAGCACTACAATGTTGCAACCTATCATCATTTTCAAAACTCACGACCCTCTTCTTAGTCATAAAATCTTTCATGAATTTTACATACCCAGGCATTTGCTCCAAAGCTTCTTTCAACGGAACATTGATGGAAAGCTGTTTCAACATAGTAATAAACCTGCGGTATTTCCCTTCTTCATTCATCTTCACCAACCTCTGTGGGAATGGAGGTGGAGGTTTAGGCATGAGAACAACTTTTTGGGTTTTCTCCGCTTCCTTCTCTGTAGCATTCTTGGACTCTCCAGTAACCTCAATCTCATCATCATCTTTCTCAACCAGAACTTCAACCTCAGACGACATAGGTGGATTAATGGTCTTCTTACTCCCTCGAGTAGTGACTGCCATACAATGCCCATCATTATTCGGATTTTGGATGGTGTTGCTAGGAAGTGTGCCAGGCTGACGTGGGTTGACTGTAGTGGACAACTTATTCATCTGCTGCTCAAGTTGCTTGATCGACACTACATGGGCATCAACTTTTTGACCAATTCGAGACAAGTCGTTTCGCAGCTACTTCACACTCTTATCAGTCGAATCAAACCTCTTCATCATCTTCTGCATCATATCCTCAATCCGTGACATACTACCCTCAGCTTCCCTATTGCCAGATTCCTGATTTTGTGGAGGAACATAAGGCCCAACTCTATCGTTCCTATTACCATAGTTGTTTCGGTTGTAGTTGTTGTCGCGATTGTAGTTCCCATCCCGGACATATTGACCCTTTTGATTGTAGTTACCATAGTTCCGACCTTGGTTTCCTTGACCCTGCGCCAATTATCCGTATTGGAACCTTGGGTGTTGGCTTGGAAACCCCCCCTTCTGACCATTCACCAAGTAAGCATCTTCCTCAAAATAGCATTTGTCAACCGGTGGTGGTGGAGTCCTAGTCAAATAATTCACCACATTTACCTTTTCTGGACCTCCACTTACATGATTCGATACTAACCCCAACTCTGTCCTTATCTGAGCTATCTCCTCACGAATGCCATTGGCAGATTGACTAGGTGCAGATTGAACTGCAAAGGTGTTTCTTCCAGTGTCTGTCTTTTGAGTACTCCATGCTTTATTGTTTTGGGAAATATTCTCCAGTTTCTCAGTGATCTCCTCAAAAGTGCACTCACCATATGATCCTCCATCGATAGTATCAAGCACAACCTTACCATTGTCATCTTGACCTCTGTAGAAATACTCCTTTAGTGACTCATCATCAATGCGGTGGTTTGGAACACTTCTAATGAATGCAGTGAACCTGTCCTACGAACTACTCACAAACTCTCCAGGTAGTGCCACAAAGTTGTTGAGTTTATCTTTGTGGTTCAGCTTCTTTGACAACGGAAAGTACTTGGCCATGAACACCTTGTGCAATTGGTCCCATGTATGAATCAAGTTGTATAGAAGCTCAAAAAACCATACAACAGCATCACCGATTAATGATAAAAGGGAAGACTCTCAACCCAATGACGTTCATATCCAACTCCGGTCTCCCCATACAACTCTTACAAACACTCTTCAACTTGTCCATGTGCCCATGCAGATCTTTCGAAGCCATACCAGAAAATAAACCCCTCGCTGTAAGCATTTCCATCAAACTGCTACTCACCACGAATGCATGCCCCGGAGGTAGTGGAGGGAGAACAATGGGTCCTTCAGATTTGACATTTGACCCAGTAATTATCACACAACTTTGGTTCTGGTGGATCCTGCACCCTCAATGCATCTCCAAGTAAATTATCACAATGAATCTTAGCATTCTCATTATTCACTTGTTTCTCAAGCTCCTCTATGAGTGGATTATCACGGATCCCTTGATTATTCATCTTTCTCAAAGTTTTGCTCAACTCTGGATCGTATGGGGTCAATTGGTTCGCCTTGACTCCGTGTACTTGGCATACACTAGAGTGGAAACCTGTAGAAAACTAAAACAAAAATAAAAGTAAAATTAGGAAATAATTGACTAAAGTTCAATAATTTAGTTAAACTTAATCTAAAAGCCTTATTCCCCGGTAGCGGCGCCAAAATTTGATACGCTCAAATTACACCTCCCTAAAGAAGTATAAGCGATCGTTATCAAGTAAAGAACCCAACTTGTAGGTTGGGGTCGATCCCACGAGGAATATGGTTTAGACTTAACTTTAACTTACGATTATATTCGTTTAGTCAACTTATTTCCAGACAAGTAAGTAAAACGGAGTGGGGGTTCTGTAACAAATAACTGATTGTTGTTAGAGAGCAAGTGAGCAAGATTCGAACTTTAGTTGTTATCAATGAGAGAAAGAAACTAGGGTGTATGTGTTCCCCATAAGCCATAACGTGGTAATCCTAGTAATAGTAATCATTTCCTAGTGTATCACATGCAAAGTGGTAAGTTATGTAACCCTAAGTGCTTGGTCCGCCAAATAGAGAATTTCACCTCGCACCTTGGTCTGGCTAGGTTTGTATAATTTACTAACCCTTACCTTTAACTCAGATTAGACATCACATCAATGTATGGCTTAGTTTTCACCCTCGCATCAATTGACATTAGACTATTAGATAGTATCACACTAAATCTCTGTTGAAAATTCTTTTCTTATTAACTACCTCCTTGGTCCGGCAAGTAGCAACAAGACGAGTTCTAACGTTGGCCACCGTTAAAAAAACTTCTAAACGAAAGAATTATCAATGCATACAACAACACTATTCAAGAATTACTTAGTTACTATTCATACTTTGTTAATCACTCATATTTCCCACAACCCTAGTTGTAGATTTAGTTACCCATGCTAGCAAGAACACAATTCATATTTTCAGAAGAAGAATTCATGAACTTACGTAATGAGTATAAGAAACCCGTAATCTCTAATTCAAGTTCAAAGCAAGAATCTTTATAAACCAAAATTAGGAAATCAAATTGCTAGAGTTTGCAAGTTAATTCCCAAGAAAATACCAAGAACTAAAAGTTAACAATAATGTCTAACCCCCAAAAACGAGTTTTACATATCCTATTTATAGAAAAACATGTCCTAAACAAAAAGGAAACGAAATAAGGAAATAAACTTTTCTGGACGCGACTTCAATCGACAATACTGACCTACGGACTGTGGACTGACCTACGATCCGTAGGTCTCTATCGTGGCTCAATACTTAGACAAATTCTCAAAAGTTTTGGAACTTTCAACTTCCAGTTGCAATCGACAGACCTGCAGAACGGACCGTGGGCCGATCCACGGTCCGTGGGTCCTCTTCCGTGGCTCCATACTTGGACTTTTCAATCAGGTACTGGAGCTTCAACTTCCAGTTGCAATCAACAGACCTATAGGACGGCCCTTAGGTTGACCTACGGTCCGTCACTCTCCTCTGTAGCTCCACACTTGGTAAGATTTCCCTAAAGATCAGTCCACGCCTACCCACTAATGGACCGTGACTGGACCTACGGTCCATAAGTCACTTGCGTGGGTGGCAACTTCTGCAGAATTTTAGTTGTATCTCTCTTAACCTCGTCCAAGCCTATTTCCTACAATTTTAGCACAATAAACATTAGTTCTAATACAAAATGGCCCTAGACACACACTACTCTTAAGTGAAATATATTAAAAATACCGTAAACTTACGGTATATCAACGGACTTCTATTAAGATTTGTTCTCTCAAGTTATAAACATTGGGAACACACAAACGACCCTGATATTGAAACACAGCATCCCCCCTTTGGGAGAAAGCCTCAACAGACTTTTTAAGCAGTGCTTCATTCAACTCAACCAAAATCGAATCAAGACCTTGCTTGACTTTCACATCCGGCATGAATGACAATTTTGAATCATTATGAACAACAACAACACTTTCATTAGAATCAACCAGCCGAACACCTAATCGGGCCAGCCTATGAACATCACGAATCAACTCATTTTAATATTCTACAACATTAGCAACACTTCCCATTGATAATCGACTAAGAGCATCTACCACCACATTTGCCTTACTAGGGTGATAGAGGAAACTCATGTGTAATCCTTCAAGAGTTCTAGCCATCTACGTTGGTAAAGATTTAGATCATTTTGCTTGAACACATATTGCAAACTCTTGTGGTCAGTAAACACATCAACACGAACACAATATAAGTAATACCTTCAAATCTTTAAGGTAAACACAACCACTACTAGTTCCAAATCATGGGTAGGGTAGTTCTTTTCATGAATTTTAAGTTCCCTTGAAACATAAGAAAAAACTTTCCCATTTTGCATAACAACACACCCTCTAATCCAATTCTTGAAGCAGCACAATAAACAACAAATTCATTGGATCCTTCTGGTAGAATCAACACCGGTGCGGAGAAAAGTCTATCTTTCAATTCTTGAAAACTCTTCTCACATATTTCCGACCATAAACACTTAGCTTTCTTTTGGGTCAATACCGTCAATGGAGAGACAATAGAAGAAAACCCTTCCACAAACCTCCTATAATAACCAGTCAAACCTAAGAAACTTCAAATATCCAAAGGGGATAGAGGTCTAGGTCAAATCTTAACCACATCCGGCTTCTTAGGATCTACCTCAATACCCTTACCAGAGACAATGTGACCAAGAAAAGCCACAGATCTCAACTAAAAGTCGCATGTACTAAACTTTTAAAAGAGTTGTTGGTCCTTGAGGACTTGCAACACAATCCTCAAATGATCGGTATGCTCACAACTCATCCTTATTCCTTGAGTAAATTAATATGCCACCAATACATACAATCCCGAACATGTCTATATAGCATCTAAACACCATATTAATCAAATATGTAAATACGTCTGGGCATTAGTCAACCCGAATGACATCGCCAAAAACTCACAATGACTATATAAAGTCCAAAAAATAGTCTTTGAAATGTCAGATTCCTTCACCCTCAACTGGTGATAACCCGACTGGAGGTCGATCATAGAAAAGTAGCTCACTCCTTGGAATTGATCAAACAAATAATCTATCATTTAAAAAGAATACTTATTCTTAATGGTGACCTTGTTCAATTATCGTTAATCAATGCACATGCGAAGGAAACCATCCTTCTTATGAATAAACAAAATTGGAGCACCCCATGGAGGGATACTCGATCGGATGAAACCCTTATCCAAAAAATCTTTCAATTCCTTAAGTTTTAGCGAAGCCATACAGTAAGGAGGAACAGAGATAGGCTGCGTATCTAGAAGAAGATCAATACCGAAGTCTATTTCCCTTCCGAGAGGAACACCAAGTAGATCATCGGGGAACACTTCTGGAAACTCATTTACGATAGGGATCGACTCAAGAGTAGGGGTTTTGGAATTCGTATCCCTAACCCGAACAAGATGATATATGCAACCCTTAGAAATCATTCTTCTAGCTTTAAAACAAGAAACAAACCGACCCTTAGACATAAAATTTCCCACTTTCCACTCTAGGACGGTCTCATTAGGAAACTGAAACTTGACTATTTGAGTTCTACAATAACTAGAACCATAACAAGAATGAAGTCAATCCATTCCAAGGTTAACATCAAAATCTTACATCTCTAGCTCAACAAGATCAACATGACTGACTCTATGGGATAAAAAGACATGATAATTTCTATAGACTCTCTTAGCTACAATAGATTCACCAAAAGGTGTAGAGACTAAAAAATGGTCTATCAACAAATCTAGAAGAACATCAAATCTCATAGCCATATAGGGCGTCTCAAAAGACATGGTAGCACCTGGATCAAACAAAGCATAAACATCAAGATGAAAGACTTTCAACATAACAATTATTGACACCCAGTTTTGGCTCTCCACATTTAGTTAATTAAACTTCCGTAAATAATAATAATAACACATGCGCGCACATACACGCACACACATATATATGCTTTATTTTATTCTTTATTTATATTAATCGTTCGATCAAATGATCAGATGACCCAAATTAAGTGAGTAAAAGAAAAACATTTTCCCAAAATAGTACACCCACCGCCCCTAGTCTTCCTCTTTCCCTAGGACTCTCATTTCCCAGATGCTCACATTCCCCATACCCCTTCACCCTCTCCCATTAATCTTTGTCAAGAACGGCCTAGTAAAAAAATATTAATTTCCGGTGATCTCCAATATTTTCTCCACCATCTATCCATCACAACCCTCTTTTCTATCAACTTTATATCTTTTCTATCACCTTTTCTGATAAAAACAGATCCCTACGCCGCCCACACCTCTATTTTGGCCAATGTTTTGTTTAAAAACAAATTCAAATTCGCGGTAGAAATTGGTCCAACAGTTCAAAATCTGAAAAGGTGAGATTTGATTTTGATATCTAGTTGCAGCTCTCTGTCTCCAGCTATATTTTTAATTTAAAATCCAGATTTGAAGTCCAATTTTTGCTTATAAAAGGTAGGAGTTTTCTCATCCAAAAGATCATCGAAAAAAAGATCCAAGAATTCATCCATAATCCTCCACTAAATAGAGAGAAAACAATCATAAACCTATTTCAAAGCATTTAGAGTATAATATTTAATTATCTAATATTCTCATCCTTTTGTTTTGGCTTTGAATTCGAGTTTTAGGGAAAAGTTTGAAGTTGGAACTTTGACGATGAGCCTAGTTTGCTGCTCAGGGAAAGGTTTGCATCTCTCTTTTATTACCTATTTATATAAATATTTGAATATGTAAGAGTCCAGTGATTTGTTAAGTTATGGAATCTTGTATTGTGTTCACTACATGATGAGTTAAAGCCAGTGATAAGCTTTTATTTAGTTTAGTTGTTTTTTCCTTTTCGTCACTGTTTTCCATGTTAGTAGTTGAGTTTATTTCCTTGTAAATAATGAGTAATAGTGTAACTGTGAAGGCTGATGGGGATTAAAAATCTTTGTCCTTTTTTAATTTCTGGGAGTTTGAAATGGGGAGATATCATATTTGTTTTTTTCCTGTATGCTTAAGTTTCTAATGTAACTTGAGACACTAACTGAACATGCAATCGGGTCAATCTCTGAACATCTCGAACCAACTCATATTTATCACCTTCTATATATGAGCAACACTATCCATAGACAACCGACTAAGAGCATCCGCCACCATATAAGTCTTTCCGGGGTGATAGAGAACACTCATATCATAATCCTACAATAACTCAAGCCACCTCCTTTCACAAAGATTTAGATCCTTCGGATTAAATACATATTGCAAACTCTTGTGGTCGGTAAAAACATCCAATGAACACCATACAAATAGTGCCTCCAAATCTTTAAGGCAAAAACAACCGCCGCTAGTTCAAGGTCATGGGTAGGATAATTCTTCTCATGAACCTTAAGTTGCCTTGAAGCATAGGGAGTGTCATGACCCAGGGGTACCCCTAGATGTAACATGGCATATAGAACCCTGAAGGACTCCATATAAGCCACTTAGCTCTCATAACATAAGAAGTAGAACAACAAGAGTAAAACAATAGTCCAAGTCCAAAACATTTTATAAAAGCAAAGCGGAAGTCTAATACACTTGTCTCATCATAGCCATCTAATACAATAGAATGAAATTGGGCCTAGATCATACATCATGTTCAAAAGTGAAATATAAGAATGAAACTATAACAATGAAAGTCCGTCCTCGAAGCATGAGGACTCACCAAAGCTCGAAAAAATCTCAAAGCAACTTCTAGCCACGAAACTGATGACCTTGAATGTCGGACCCTATAATTGGGGAAAATATAGGCAAAAGTATGTGTTAGTATAAAACAATGTACCAAGTATGATAGACATGCATAAAACATTTAAATCATGCTAAAAGAGGACATTTCATTTCATGACATGCAATCGACCAAGCTAATCATGATATAAGTGAATTTGAAAACATAAGTCATAAAACCATGGTCAATGCAAGCTAACTTCATCTTTAAAACCTTTGAACTTGTATGTGATACTTCTTGAAGTAACCTTAGTTCATTATTAATATGGGGAATTAGCCTTAACTGACATAGAGACCATGTGAGCCATAACATGATCCCTCGGTGTCTCCCACATCGAAAAGGTCCTACTTGCCAAGGTAGAACCATGAACTTCTAGCTTAAGTGGATCCACTAGCTAATCAGCCTATGGGGGCACATAGTTAAGGGATAAGGAAATTGCTACTAGAAACCTGGCCTCTACTAACTTGGAGCTTCCATCTCATGAGATTACTTCTAGAAACTCGGCCTCTACTATATGAGAGCTTTCATCTCATCATCGATATCCTCTTGGTGCTAAGAATAAATCCCATGGAATAGACATTTCTTAATTGACTTCATTATTCGTGGAAAGGTGCCCTTGGACAACCAAACCAAGTTAGTTCATTAGGATATCTCTTACTCTTTGACTCATTTAAGTGAGAAAGCCTTTCAACCTAAGAATCATTTCTATGTGAGAAAACCTTTCACATCATGCTATAATGTGTTTATGAGAATATCCTTTCACAACACAACATCATCTTTGGTACTTTACTCTCAAAGCACCCTTAAAACATTTGCATAGGTTTCATAAGAAAATGCATAAGTCCATATTTTAGCTCTTGAGGTTCAAAACCCACTTTCAATCATCAACACTTAGAAAACATGGGTTAGATATGGATTTCATCATAAATACATGTAAAGCTTGCAATACATGCTTAATTTCATAAAATTCTTCCTTGAAGATCAAAATCCCACATCATATGATTCATAACTTGAAAACATGGGGATTACATGGGTTCATGGGGAAATCATCATAAAATCATAGTACTTTATCAATTCATGCATAAGAGATCATAATTCAATCATTTAAATCAACATTTCAGAGAACCCATGATAATTGAAGAAAACCCTAACTCAATTGGGGAATTCTACCTTTTGAAATAAAGGAATTTAGGAACTACATGGATGAAAGGAACCCATGGATGAAAACTATCATAACTTGAATCCAAAAGCTAGCCTTCAATAGAGGAATTAAGACCTTGACTTGAAACCCTAAGTTGAATCCTTCTTCTTCTTCAAGTTTCTAGAGAGAGAAATATTTTGGAGAGGTGATTTGGTTTTCTTTTGTGAATTTGGAAGAATAAAAAAAGGAAAGGCATTGTTTGGAGATCCTTAGAGGAAGTTGAAGTCTGAGGGAAGATAGTGTAGTGCCATGTAGGTTCTATTAATGATATCCTGGGAACGAAAGGCGACATGACGATTTGGAGAAGCCTCGTATGAAGTGGAGCTTGGACGCACTTAAGGAGTGGTTGGCACCTCTGATTTTTGATATTACTCCTCCGTGGATAGTTGTAAATCATTCTAACTTTTTCATACTAACAAATTCTTTTTCTCTTAGTTTTTGGGGTTTTGAAATAGCCTTTAATTGATATTATGGGTTGAATTCAAAGTGGGTATTGAAGATTATTGTTGATTCCTAACTATTCAATGCCTGGACACACCATTGGTATACTTTCTTTTCCTTTTATAATGATTAGCTAAACCCCAAATCTAGGGATGTGATTATGGGGTTGGGTGTTGATTTAATTCATGGGTCTTGTGCTTTACTCTATTTTATTATTGTCCATCCATGGATTTAGGCTATTTAGCATGGGGTTAATTCATGGGTTAAGGTCCCAAACTTAATCCTAGTTTAGATCTTTTATTGATTCTCAAAAAAGATCAATTGAAGTGGGTAAATAAATTGATGCATGTAACTAAGGTTTGATTTCTATAGTTTGCTCAAGAGGAAAATTATGGTTCAATTCTAGTTGCCAAATCTGATCAAAAGAGAGATTTATATGAGTTAATGGGTTGATTTTCTATTCATATAGATGAGGCGGAAAGGAGATTTTATGATATGATGTTATGAGATCAAAATAAGATTAGTATTATTGAAGATTACCTAGCTTATCCATGTTTGTCACTATTAAGCAAGCACTTGCACACCTATTTGACATCAATACCAGTCCTCACACCCCTAGATTGTCTCTTACTTGTCAAATCCTCGTGTTTTAGTTTAATTGTGATAATTGATACTAAAGGATTTTTTGTAAATTTGGTGGAATCATCCACTCAATTGTTCTAATTACTATGATAAATTGGTTTGCATTCTCAATTTCCTAATTGTATTCTTATCCTTAAACCACTCCATGTGGGGTTTGACCCCAAGTCTTTGTTGGGTATTTTTATTGCTGATGATCATTACTCTTCTAATTATTTTTAGGATAATTTAAGTGTTATCACACCCTACCTACAACTGTAGCACCAACACCAGCATCAGACTAGTAGGGTTAGCCTCTAACAAAGGCAGGTCCAGGTAACAACTGAAGTTCCCAGCCTGTGATTCTGGCCAGAGCAATGCCGCTAGAAGAGCAAAAGATGCTCAGAGTATTTCTTAGGCTCTCACCTCCAAGGTTTTCTAGGGTTGTGGTGAGGATTTCCACGAATTTATGACTACTAGTGGGGAGCGGCTTCATACATCTGGCCTCGTGGAGTCGAGAGGAGTCGACTTCACTACTTATCGGCTAGAAGGATCAGCCATGCAGTAGTGGTGCACTTTCATAGAGACCAGGTCAGTTCGGTCTCCTTCGGTCACTTGGACGGAGTTTTCTGTGCCCTACTTAGCTAGATTCATCCTCTGCAGCGTCAGAGATCACCTCTGGATTAGTTCTCCAAGTTGGAGCAGGGATTTATGACTGTGTCATAGTATGAGGCAAGGTTCTACAGGCTCTCCCATCACGCTACTATGATCTTACCCACCGAGGATGAAAGTTTAATGCTTTGTATGTGGGTTAAGACTTCACTTGTGGATTGAGACTCACTTTATGGTCTCCATGGGTCATTCCTTTCTCAATGTTGTTGATCACACCCGCACTATTGAACAGCTCCATAATGAGGCCTAAAGGGGTAGCGACAAGAGGACTAGGAATGAGGGCATCTAGAGTAGGTCCCATCCCAGGTCCAAATACTTATGATAGGACCCAACATCGGTTTTGCAAGGTCAGCCTAGGCAGCCTATTCAGGTTTCATTGCAGACTTTAGAGGGTGACTAGTATAGCTAGAGCGAGGTTGCATCCACTAAGAGTCATGGTTCCGGTCTTGTGCTTCAGATCTAGTGGCCATTCTTCTAGGAGTTGATCGTCTTCAAATTTCTAGCTATCACAGGCACTTGGTGCGCTTGACTTTCTTCCAAATTATTTTTTAACCAAGTGTTCAAATGACACTATCTTCAACTTTTATTATAAAAAAGGAAAAAAATTCAGTTGAGTCAAAAAGCTGGTAGCGCAGGTTGGATCATAGCCTAAATTTGTTCATTCCCTCGTTTGATTGTAGGGAGTTGGATAATTGGGTTAGAGATTGCCCTTTGTGCAGGCAAATTGTTCCCACTCCACATGTATGTCACGACCCAAGCCTAGGGCCTAGACGTGACCGGCGAATGGGGAACCCGAAGGAACCCCAAACAAGCCTCATAGCGTATCATTACACATCCTTGGTCGCGGAAGCAATTAAAATGACCATAAGCGATAAGCATAATCAAGGGGGAAATCGGGACTAAGGGAGAGAGAAAAAAAAAGGGAATGATACATAAATACCATAGAAGAGTCAATCTCAAGCATAATACACAACTTGTCCAACACCACCTCTAAACATGGGTACTTAGCGGGGGCCAAGACAAACTACCTGGCTCACCCTCATAGTCAATACATAACAAAATGGAAAAGTCTTATACATAGCAAAAGATCATAAGCAACGTCCCCGGAATGGAGGACTCACCAATAACCTCGATAGAAAATCGTATTAGCCACGCGGAGGAGGATGGTCAAGCGGTGCTCCGGTCCCTACATGGTGACATCATGTAGGCATAGAGTATGCATTAGTACGTTTGAATGTACGAAGTATATGGGATGCAATGCAATGCAACAATAGATGGACATCATAGGCAAAATGCATAGTCATACCCGATAGATAGCATATTAATGAAATGATATGTATAATGATGCTTACATAAAAAATCATATTTAGTGGGGCGTAGTACATGTGTGGCGAGTGACCATCAGTATAGTATTTCCAAGGCCTACCACCCCCTTGGAGAGGCGAAAGAGGTACAAACCCCTCAATGTGGTTACCCGGGCCTACCACCCCCCGAGCTAGGGACCAAGGTACAAACCCCTCGATATGGTTATACGGGCCTACTACCCCCCGTACTAGGCAACCAAGGTACCAACCCCTCGATACGGTTACCCGGGCCTACAACCCCCCGAGCTAGGCTTGGTCGACTCACAACACTAATATAGAGAAAATCATATACATGTATCCATTTCATCATCATTTCAATGATTATATGACCATCTGACTCATAAGACGTACATTGGACCTTCTATTTCCTAAGAATTCTATAAATGGGAATTTTATCAAACACGTGGTGGGCTACTGTTCATATAAATAAAATCATGTATTTCAAGAGTACTAAGTCCAACCAATTCTAAAATCCATATAAATCAACCCACCAACAACATACATATATATATATCAACCTTCATAATTTGATCATGGAAGCATGAAAACCATAAACATCACATAATAATTTCATTTCATGTTAATATGCAAAATAGACCATAATAGGGTGTGTAGTAGTAATTCCATACTTCAAGAGTTCATAAATAACCATAAGGACCCATAAACTTGAAGTAGAAATAGAGGATAAATGGTTGGACTTGTGGAAAGGAAGGTTTCCACAATCAAACCCACATACCTCAACTTTGGAGAATCCTTGATAAAGATTGGAATGGAGAATTGAAGCTTGAGATTGAGTCTTGAATCCGGAATTAGAGCTTGAGATGTTTGAATTTGGTTGAGGATCTTGGTGGAATTTTGGAGAGGGCTTAGAGAGTGTTTTTGAAGTTAAAAAAAATGACTAAGTATGGGACATATCCCCTTTTTATAAAAAATGTCCCCAACCCACCTAAAAAAAAAGCTCACTGGAAATTGCAAATCTGCACAGACAAGTTTTACGAAAATGGTCATAACTCCCTCATCCTAACTCGGAATGAGGTGAAACCAAGTGCGTTGCAAAGATAACTCAAAGAGATTTAATTTAATAGGTTGTGGCCCTTCCAGTTCCTTGTGTGCTAAGAGATATGCCCCTTTAAAGTTGACCCTCCAAATCGCATTTTTTGCGATTTTCGAATTTTGATACGGTTGCTCTAAAATTCGGGTTAGACCCATTTCCCACTCAATTTGACCCCCTGAATAAGAATATGAAGTCGAATTTCCAAAATCATGCACAGATTTTGAGATATATGGAAACTACAATTATAGGTGTTTCCGAAGCACATTCTCGGGCATTTTTGGGATTGTTTCAATGTATCTCCACTAAGCACCAGTAGCACCTCATACCAGAGGTCAAGATCAGGGCCAGGACCATCGTAGTGGATATCAGGGTATGCGAGGCGGTTCCCATGGAGGCGAGTCAGGTGGTAGGACGGATGACCAAGGCAGATGTGGACATGGACATTTCTATGTAGCTCTAGTAAGGGTAGAGGCTGAGGCATCAGATGATGTGATCACATATATGATTCTCTTATGCCAGCTGCCCACCTTGACTTTGTTTGATCCAGGCTCTACCTTTTCTTATGTGTCTATTTATCATGCTTCGTGTATGGGTTTGAGTTTTGAGCCTTTGGCATCATAGTTTCATATGTCAACCCCCATGGGTGAGTCTTTAGTAATGGATTAGGTTTTTTAGCTTGCTTAGTTACTATCCAAGGTGTGACACCCTTGCTCACCTCATATTACTTTATATGTTTGATTTCGATATGTATCTAGGCATGGACTAGTTATCCCCCTACCGTGTGATCTTAGATTACTTATCTAAGACTTCCACCTTAGCCATGCCTGGTATTCCCCCACTGATATGGCAAGGCTCCCGTAGTAGCCCACCAATTGGAGTTATCTCTTTTATTCGAGCTTGGAGGCTAGTGGCTAGCATGTGCTTATCTTATTTTCCTATGTGTGTGATGTGATTAGGAAGGTCCTTCTATTTAAGTTAGTTTTAGTTGTCTGTGAGTTTATAGATGTATTTCCTACCGACCTACCTTGCTTACCCAGAGTGTGATACTGACTTTTCGATTGAGTTTGAGCCAAGTACATGGCCTATTTCTATTTCGACATATTGTATGAATCCTATAGAGCTGAAGGAGCTCGGTACTCATCTTTAGGATCTCTTGGGTAAAGGATTCATCAAGTGTAGTGTATCACCTTGGGGCGCTCCCATTTTTTTGTGAAGAAGAAAAATGGTACGATGTGCATATGTATTGATTATAAGCAGTTGAATGAGGTGGCAATGAAGAACTGTTACCCCATGCCTAGGATTAATCATTTGCTTGAACAGTTTCAGGGTGCCTCTGTGTTTTTGAAGATCAATATAAGGTTTGGTTACCATCAATTGAGGATTAGGGAAGCTAACATCCCTAAGACCGCATTTAGGACTCGATATGACCACGACAAGTTCCTAGTGATGTTTTTATGATTAACTAATGCCCCTGCCTCCTTTATGGACTTGATGATGCAAGTGTTCAGACCTATTCTAATTCGTTTGTCATAGTGTTCATTGTTGACATTCTAGTATACTCGTGGAGCAGTTGTGATCATGAGCAACATTTTGAGGATTGTGCTCCAAACTTTGAGAGATCAACTTCTTTATGTCAAGTCCTCAAAGTGTGAGTTTTGTCTTGAGTTTGTGGCATTCTTGCGGCACGTCATGTCGAAGGATAACATCATGGTAAATCCAAAGATGATTGAGGCTATTTGTGATTAGGCTAGGCCTACTTCGATTACTAACATTTGAAGCTTCATTGGATTAGCACTCTATTACTGTAACACCCCAGATCCAGAAGAGGGTAAGATAACTGATTTCAAGAAGTTGCAGGTGCCAGCCACGGAGGTCAACCACGACCCGTGGCTAGGACCACATATCGTATGGTGGTCCATGGACTAGTCACCTCCAAGATCATCAGAGGCCATGGAACCACGGCCTGACCAACGGACCGTCGGTCAGACCACGGTTTGTGGTTGGGGGCTCGTGGTTCAAGGGCCCAAGAATCAGGTTTTAACCACGAATGACGGTCGTGCAAGATGGCCCATTGTCCTGTCCACGATCCATCGATCGTGGCCGTGGATGGTGGGCTGGTAGTTATTTTTAGGGGCAGCTGGGCATTTTCCTAGTTATTTTATCTCTATACTACGTCTTTTACCCTTCACTAAGACCCTTATATAAGTATTTTAAACCATAAATTTCCCAATAGAAATCATTCTCTCAAACTCCCCAAAAGAAATTGGGTTCTTCCTCTCCAAAATTTTCTCTGTCTAGAACTTCAAGAAGAAGAAGAAAGGGTTCAAGCTAGGATCAAGGTCAAGTCTCCATTCCTTAAGCAATTGTGGGCTTTGATAGTAAGTATGATAGTTTTCATCCTTGGATTCCTTCCATTCATGGAGTTCCCAAATCCTCAGATTTCCGAAGTTAGAAATCCCCAATTGAGTTAGGGTTTTCTTCAATTGTCATAAGTTCTCTTGATTATTGATTTAAATGATTGAATTATGATCTCTTATGTATGAATTAATGAAATACTACGATTTTATGATGATTTCCCCTATGAACCCACGTAATCCCCATGTTTTCAAGTTATGATCATATGATGTGGGATTTTGATTATTAAGGAAGAGTTTTATGAAATCAAGTATGTATTGATAGAATTACATGAATTTATGATGAAATCCATATCTAACCCATGTTTTCTAAATGTTGATGATTGAAAGTGGGTTTTGAACCTTGAAAGGTAAATTATGGAATTATGCATATGTTCTTATGAAATCTATGCAAATGTTTTAAGGATGCTTTGAGAGTAAAGTATCAATGATGATGTTGTTAGTGTGTTATTGAAAGGATTTTCTCATATACACATGAAAGCATGATTGTGAAAGGTTTTCTCACATAATAAGAATTCTAAGATTGAAAGGTTTTCTCACATAATAAGAATTCTAAGGTTGAAAGGTCTTCTCACCTAATTGAATCAAATATTAAGAGCTATCCTAATGAAACCTAGCCTGGATTGATTATTGAATGATATATTTCCATGGATGATGACTTAGCTTGGATTGGCAAGATGACGTGCCCTTACATGGATAATAAAAACAAGTAAGAAATGACTATTTCGTGGGATTTATGCTTAGCACCAAAAGGATATTGAGACGGAAACTCTCCCGTTAGTAGAGGCTAGGTTTCTAGAAGCAATCTTTTTATCCCATACCTATGTGCCCCCGTAGGATGATTGTCTAGATATACATTAGCTAGTGAATCCACCTAAGCTAGAAGTTTATAGTCATTACTTTGGCAAGTAGGACAACCCTTTTCGGTGTGGGAGACACCGAGGGATCATGTTATAGCTCACATGGTCTCTATGTCTGTTAAAGCTAATTCCCACATTAATAATTAAGTAAGGTTACTTCAAGAAGTATCTCATATGTGTTCAAAGGTTTTGATGATGATTAGCTTGCATTGACCATGTTTTATGACTTGTGTTTTCTAACCCTTTTATATCATGTTTTAGCTTGGTCAATTGCATGTCATGAAGTGTCCCCTTTTAGTATGATTTAAATGTTTTATGCATAGCTATCATACTTGGTACATTATTTTGTACTAACACATACTCTTGCCTACATTTCCCCAAATGTAGGGTCCAATAGTCAGGTTTCTTAATTTCATGGCTAGTGGTTGATTTCGAGGTTCCCGAGCTTTGGTGAGTCCTTATGCTTCGAGGATGGATTTTCATTATTCCTAGCTTCCTTATTGTATTCCAGTTTTGGACATGATGTATGAGCTAGGCCCAGTTTCATTTTATTGTACTAGATGGCAATTGAGACAAGTGTTTTAGACTTCCGCTCTTATTTTATAAAACTATTGGACTTGGTCATGACAATTACAAATGGTTTGTGGAGGGATTCTCCACTATTGCAACACATCTGACCTAGCTGACTTGCCTTGATGTTCCCTTTGAGTGGTCTGGGGAGTGTGAGTTGAGCTTTCATAAGCTCAAGGAGTTACTGACCATTATTCTTATATTGACTCTTCCAATTAAGGGTGAGAGCTTTACAATATATTGTGACACATATGACGCTTGTTTGGGTTGTTTATTGATGCAGTGGGGCAGGGTTATTTCGTATGCATCGAGGAAGCTTAAGTTGTATAAGCGCAACTACCCCCTATGACTTAAAATTTGTAGTGGTAATTTTTGTGCTTAAGATATGGAAGAACTACCTGTATGGAGTTTGTTGCGATATCTACATCAATCATACGAGTCTTCAGTACATTAAGAGCTAGATGGACCTTAATTCGAGGCAGCATCAATGGATTGAGCTTTCGAAGGACATGACCTCTCTATTCTTTATCATCCAGGCTAGGCGAATATGGTAGCGGATTCCTTGAATCGGAAAATAGTTAGTATGGGTAGTCTAGATTTCTTATCTATTATGGAGCAAATTTAGCTTTGGGCATTCAGTCTTTAGCTAATAAGATGATTCCATTATATATTTCAAATTCCAAACATATCTTAGCCTGTGTGGGAATTCAGTCTTTCTTTCTTGGTCGGATTTGTGATTGTTAGTTTGATGATGAGACTTTGGTGGCGCTTCAAGATATGATCTCAGCGGGTGAAGCAGGTCAGGCTACTATAGATTCAGATGGGGTTTTGAGAGTTGTAGGTCGTATTTGTGTTTCAAGAGTTAGGGGATTGATCCAGCTGATACTTTGTGAGGTACATGATTTTAGATACTCTATCCATCTAGGCACCACAAAGATGTATCTTGATTTGAGGCAACATTATTGGTGGAGCAGCATAAGGTGAGACATTGCAGACTATGTGTCCTGTTGCTAGAGTTGCCAACAGGTGAAGGCTGAGCATTTGAGACCTAGTGGTGAGTTTTATAGATTACCTATTATGGAGTGGAAGTGGGATCACATCACTATGGACTTTGTGGCAGGTTTGCCTCAGACTTCTAAAGGTGTTGATAGCATTTGGGTCATTGTTGATCGATCTACATGTTCAGTCTTTATTCAACACTAAGAGGTTGGCTGCATCTATATTCGATAGATGGTTCGTCTTCATGGTGTCCTTGTCTCTACTATATCCGATCAGGGTGCTCAGTTCACTATTAGCTTTTGGAGGAGCTTTTAGGAGGAGTTGAACACTCGTGTTGATCTTAGCATAACTTTCCACCCACAGACTAATGGTTAGTCGGAGCATACTATTCAGGTTCTTAAGGATATGTGGCAGACCTGTATTTTGTAGTTGAGACTAGTTCTTTCCTTTGACGAAGTTTGCATACAATAACAACTACCACTCTAGTATTTAGATGGCCCCGTTGTCACTCTCTGGTTGGTTTGAGTCTACAGATTCTAGACCCATGGCATAGACTTGATTTAGGAAGCTTTGGGCTAGGTGAGAGTTATTTAGGATAAGCTTCAGATAGCTCATAGTAGGCATCAGAGTTATGTTGATCGTAGGTGGCAACCTTTGAGGTTTTTTAGTTGGTGATAAAGTTTTCCTCCTTGTGTCGCCCATGAAGGGGGTGATGAGATTTGAGAGTCGGGGCAAGCTTAGCCTAGGTATATTAGGCTTTTTGAGATCCTCTAGATAGTTGGTGAGGTTGCTTATGAGTTGGATCTTCCTCTAGTATTCTCAGCTATCCACCCATTTTTCCATGTTTCGATATTGCATCGATATGTTCCTAATGAGTCTCATAGGCTCCAGTATCATGTAGTAGAGTTGGATGTCCATTTGACTTTTGTAGAGAAGTTAGTTTCTATTTTACCTAGAGATATGTAGTGGTGGCGTTCGAGAGACATTTATATGGTTAAGGTCTGTTGGAGGCATTGTCCAGTTGAGGAGGCTACCCAGAGACCGAGCAAGAGATGCGCGAGCAGTTTCCTTGCTTATTTGAGCCTCCAAGTACTTCTTGACTCTTACTTTTGCAAACGAAAATCATTTTTTAGTAGTGAATGTTGTAATGACCCTCTAGGTTATTTTTGTGTTTATGCCTTTTGTTAGTCATTTAGAGCGTTCCTATAATGACCCCAACTCATTTATGGCTTGTTGTGACTAATAATTCGGTCGCCTAGTCGTTTATTTGGTTTTTATGTGAGTTTTTGTGTTGTGGAGATTTTGAACCTTGATCAACCATTTTTTATCAAAAATTCAAGAATATGACATCAAAATCCAATTTTAACGACTCTATCAACTCTGAAAGGGTCATTTCAGGCTAGGAGCATAGTCGACACAACTCCCAAGGCCTTCGGTGCTAGTCTGTGCAATTAGACATTTTAACTTTCAAGTTAAGGCCTAAGTTTGACTTTAGTCAATATTCTGGGTAAATCCGCTCGGATGAGAATTTCATCAATGCGGTTAGCTCTAGAATGTTGAGTTTGGTTTAGAGCGACTGTTCATTCGGATCTCGAGGCTTCCAGGCTAATTCTGATCCCCTTTTATGGATTTTTGCTTAAAATGAAATTTGGGGTGGGACCCCCTTTTTGCCGAGATGACCTCGTATGAAAATTTATATTGTTTCATTGAGTTCGGAATGTCAAATTTTGTAAAGTTGCATATCTCATTTTACGTGCACATCGTTCTTAATGAATTCAAAACACCCATAAAATATTTTCAACTTGCCAAAAACCAGTTGAAATGCATCAGGTAATGCAGACCAAAATGGCCTTCACGGAGCATTGGCAGCCTGGTGGCCGCGATTGCGGGGCCTTCGCTGTTCGCAAGGCCCGTGTTCACAGGATTTCCTTGCCACGATCGCGGAATCCTCACCACGTTTGTGAAAAAGAGATCAGATTGGTTTTATTTAAAGACCAGTCACATTTTCAGCTTGGAAATCAATATTCAAAAGGTGATTTCTATCTCATTTTAGCTCGAATTTGGGTGATTCAAAGTATTACGCATTTGGAATTGTCGAGGCTATGCTATGGAGTGATCAAAAGTTGTTGGGAAACTCTTGTTTAAGGTGAATTATGTTTTTTCGAGTATGTTTCGGTTCTTTTTATGTGTTTAATTGTTGAATTATGCATGTTGGTTGAATTTACTGTTCTGAGCCCCCAATTTTGCTCCATTTTGGAACACAAGCTCGGGGTGTTGTTTAGGACCCTTTGACGTAGTCAATTTCGATGTGGGTCCCATGATTCTCGTTTGACTCTAGAATTGATTCATCTATATTTAATATGTTTTTGGTGTCTAAATGATTGTCTTGACGTTGTGATCTTATTTTTATAATGTGGCAGCATTCGGAGGCCGTTTAGAAAGAAAAATATCCAGTCTTGTGATTCGGAAGCGCGTGCGATCAGCCTACGGGTAGGCTATGACTTTTCTTCTATTAGATTGAGCTTGAATGCATAAATGCATGCTGATTAGAATGAATTGGGGACGAGTACCTAGTTGTTCTTATTTTCCTTTTCTTAGATATCATGTTTAGGCTTGATTGTTTGTATCTTCGGGTATAGTACCATGCTAGTAGGGATTGTATGTGGTCCATGTTGTTGTGACTTGACTTGTTATTGATATTTGTTATATATTTGAGCATGTTCGGCATTAGTCTAGGTTTAGACTAATGTTGCCTTAGACTTGCGATCCTTGTAGCCTTGTTTCTTCTCCGACGTCATTTTGGACGGACTAGATCCTTGTATATTAGAGTAACAGACTTGAATTTGATAGTATGAGCCTTAGTTTAAGCTTTTTTGCAGCTTATTGATCTTTTATTCTCTCCCCCTATTTCTACGACTTTGATACGTAACCAAAGGTTTGTGCTTTTGTGACGATTTTGGATTCGATTGTTTTAGGCTTGGAGCCTTTTGGTGATTCTTTATGAGGTGACTTAATATTGGTATATGAGATTCTTTTTGGAGTCGACACGTCCCTAGGTCACTCTTGCTAGCTGGGCGGCATACACCCTGGGAGTAGACTGACTAGCTAAGTGACCTTGATATATGAGATCCTCTTCGGAGTCGACACACTCCCAGGTCACTCTTACTAGCTGGATGGGGAGCCTAGATTGATTGTCACTCTTTCTAGTTGGGATGAGAGCTGACTGGGTTGATAAGTATTTATGGTTACTTGGGCTGGGAGCTCAACTTTTGCTTCGTGGTACTCCTCTCTCGGTAGACTTAACTATTATGTGTATATGTCAGGCTTATGGGGTCCATTCGAGTTCTACTTAAACTTGCGCACGAGTGTACCTTTTGGGCTTATGGGTCCAGTTATGTTCAATTTAGTTGCACTTAGACTTACTTTCAATATGCTTATGTGCTTTCTTTCATATCTGCTTCTTTTCATATTGTTTTTACCTTGTTTGCTCAATCGACTTATGTTTGCTACTGAGTACCTGTGTTTTGGTACTCATGCTACACTTTGCATCTAATTCGTGATACATGTCCTAGTACTTGCTACTGACGGTGATTGTTCGTGCCATCTTCAACAACTTTGTGGATCAGAGACGTGGGTGAGCACTTGGCGGCCAGTCTCTTTCTATACATATTTAGCTAGTCTTTTGCCTTTGATACGACTTTACTTTTGGTCCACTTTTGGGACTTGTACCCTTATTCTTAGACAACTCTATACTTGTGACTTACAAGGTTAGAAAGGGATTCTCTTGTATATAATTTTTGGCTTTTCTCTCGCCTCTATTACGTATGTTGTTGTAATTTAATTTCTGTTTAGTGCTACCACTATACTCATTACTTGTTGTCTGGATTATAGGTTGACTTACCTACTGATGGGTTATAATAGATGGATTACAGGTTGACTTACCTACTGGTGGGTTATAGTAGGTGTCATCATGACTCGAGGAATCGGTTCGTGACATATCATTAATAATATACAAAGATATTTATAAGATTATGCTCAGAACTTACCTGAAATATAGGCAAAATATTGTGGTTAAATTATAAATACACCCAAATAAGTCACATTTGTCATGAAACTAAACTTTAGAGGCTGAAAGCCACTTACCTTTGCAACGGAGCTCACAGGGCAACCCCTAAGGTCTACGATAAGCCTCGTAGCGCACCCCCTTTTCTAGGTATTTTATGGCCTGATAAGGTATATGACAAACCTCCTAAGTCCTAACTGAGATTATAAATTAGACAGTATGAGCTCAAATAGTATGTTATCGTAAAAAACTTCCCTAATAAAAGTACTAATTATTTTCATATGCTTGATTTATCATCTTGATTTCTCAAAACAAAAATCCAAATAAAATTTCAAAAAAAGTTTATCCTAAAATCTATATGCAAACACTAGCTCAAAACAATATTTTCTAGTTGATTGAAAAACAATTTTTTTTTCAAGAATAAAAAGATTATTTAATTTAATAATCACAATTCACAAATAGAGTAATCTCACAGTCCCATGTCACAAATTAGCTGCAACGTGCAAAAATGCAGAGTTCTTTGGACACTGAAAAACCCATTTCAAGTGGATCCATATCAGGGCCAGACTCGGTCGGGTTTCTAATCGGTCAAAGGGTCCATTTCGTCGGAGATACCCACCGGATCGGAACTGTGAAGTACGTCGGAGCAGTGGAAGGCTATGGGGGAAACTGGGTCGGTGTTGATTGGGACAATGGTGACGGTAAGCATGATGGGTCACATAACGGGGTTCGCTATTTCGAAGCCCAAGGTCCAAAATCTGCTTCATTCGTACGACCGCACAATCTTAGCTCCGGTTTCCCACTCCTGAAGGCCCTTGAGTTAAGGTATCATGGAGAATCCACTAAAGAAGAAGAAGGTAAAATTAACTGTAATTGATAATTGCTGTCATTGTTCCGGCAATACTCTTTTTCTTTACTCCATTATTGCCATTTTCTTTTGTGCTTACTTCTTGGGTGCCCAAGACTTTTGCTTTCGCTAGACGCTGATTTTTGTGGTGCTTTTTTTAAATTTCTTTTTAATAACAGTGGTGATTAATTTCATAGGATACGAAAGAAATCACCGTGTGTTCTTGTTTCTGCTGGGATCTGAGAGAAATTGTAGAAGTAGTATGTTAAGCTTAGTTTCTTCTTTTTCTCAAAGTGTTTTGCATTTGTAATTTTTTTCTTTTTCTTAATGTCCTTGGTGTCCGGGCTTGCTTTGACGCAACTCGACTAATTCCACAGTTATTAAGGCTAAGACAAATGGGAAGAATCACCTAGTGCTGAGTTTTGAAGTGAGACCTTAGGTTCTCAACCACTTTATTGACCACTAGGCCATATCTTGGGTGCACATGTGTATTTTATTTTGTTTTCCCATTTATTTTTTGGACTATAAAATGCTTTTTTCTTATCAAAAGAAAATTAAATGTTTTAAGAGTTGCCTTTTAGGTTCTGTTGGCAAAATAGAATTGCGCTGAAAGATATGTGATTTAACCACATCAAAAACAAAAAAGAGATATGTGATTTAACTCTGTTAAGGAAAGATTACATGTATCTGAATCAACAGCTAATATAGTCCTGTCAAGTGAACAAGTCAGCCAATCTCACTGTGTAGTTTCAGAAAGCATAGGAGCTAGGAAGTCACTCTCCCGGTGTCTCAACTATACCTACTAAATGCAGCATGGATAGTTAGTTTCTTGGGA
This sequence comes from Solanum verrucosum, assembly GCF_900185275.1. Taxonomy (NCBI): domain Eukaryota; kingdom Viridiplantae; phylum Streptophyta; class Magnoliopsida; order Solanales; family Solanaceae; genus Solanum; species Solanum verrucosum. The sequence continues at coordinate 1,822,396 of NW_026020298.1, read as the reverse complement.
TCGGAAGCTATGCTTTTCAATGACGGTTTCTATTTGGCTCCAACTTTTACCTTAATTTTGCGATCATTTCTTATCTTGTTGAACAAAGACATCGTTCTTTGAGCAGCTATATACTTCTTTAATTTTTTCTTCTGCATTATGCTCCAGATGAGATGTATGTTCTTTCTGCGTCAAACAAAAGGGTTTCTATTGAGCTGCTGGGTAAAGATAAAATTCAAAACAAGCTGAGTCAATTTGAGGAGTTGACAAGTGCATCACTTGCTTATTTAGGGGTTAGCTCAGCTGGACCCCCGGGTCATATCAATACGACTATACCAAGTAATTATGTGCTTCTCCACGTGCCTACTTTTTCCTAGTTGTACATGATTGTTCCTTCATATTTTAAAGCTTTGATTTGTCATTTCCAACTTATGTGATATATGCATTTTCTGTTAACTGAAGTCCAAGACTTTAATTATGAGGAAGTCGAGTATGAAATTTCTTATCTTCTTCTGTATCATACCGATTACCGATTTATTAAGGTTTGGCCAGGAAGGAAGATATGAGTTTTTAGTCTTTTATTTTCTAGAGTTGTTTATCTTGTCAACTTCACATTTATAGTTGACTGTCCATCTTTTGAAAAGCTTCTTGCTTACAGTTATTCCAAATTGAGTTTCCATGTTTGACTTGATACAATCATAACAAAGAAGAGTTCCCTGCAAAGTATGAAGTGTCAATATAAATATCCATATGGGATACATCAGCTGGATTGCACCTATGCCTGGATAGTACAAACTCAATACTGATGGAGCCACCAAAAATAATCCATGTGGGGAAGTTTTGAGTGGTATTATCAGGGATAGCAATGCGAATTGGGAAGTTGGATTGTCGAAATGTATCCCCTTCTCCTCAAATACCTTTGGTATCCTATTCACCACAAATATCATTGCAGCAATCAGTGCTGTCTTGAGAGGCCTCCAAATAACCCTTCAATATGGGTTGCACCAATTAATTATTGGAATTGATTCTTAGGAAGCTATAAAATTATCACTCAAGACAATGTGTATGCTCTAATATTGTAGATGACTACAGATTAATCTTGGATAAGCTCTTGGCCCCCTTTACAACATTTCTACCGTGAAGCTAACCAGCAACCAGGTGGCTAATGCTTTGGCAAAGGAAGGCTGCAAGTTGGATAGCCGGACCAGCTTCCATCCACATATATTAATCCATTAGGAGCCTGCTACCACGTCCAAGCCTACCAAATGTACAAACACAGATGTCGAGTAAACCCATGCACCAAGGTAAGAGAAGGTGTGTTCAAACTGAGTGTTGTAGATGGGATTTGAACTTAGCATCTCGATGTTGTCGCTTATATGCCTCAACAACTCAAACCATACCATTGAGGATGATAGTATTTGGGTTCTTATCTGGACTGAATGCTTGTTTTTTTTTTGGTAAATAAAAGAATGTTATTCCCAAAAGTAATAGTTACAGCACTGGACATTGCTGACCAGTTGTCACTCAAGCAAACAAACTATCTGGAGTAGGACTCACTCTAACATGCCTAAGGAGTCACTACTCATAATGAGAATTTAAAAACAAAATACAAACTCAGTAAGTACAACAATCTAAATAAATAAATCCGTAGGGAAGCAAGTTAACTACTGTAAGGAGATCACAAAAAGACAACTTCATGGCATTGTAGCTAACTGCTGAGGCTATGCATACCATTTCTTTTGATTCCTTCCTCTGACATTGATATGAATAGCTATCTCCTTACAAATTCTGTCAACTTGGTATTTACCCCTCTGGAACCTGATCATATTCCTCTCTCCAAATGATAGTGATCACATTGCAAAGACACATCATATGATAGCACCTTTTTTTGCTCTTTTTTTTTTTTTTTTTGATAACCGAGAAATCCGTCTGTGACCCGCCCTTTGGACCAATCACAGCCTTTTTTGCTCTCTTTTTGGCCCAGCTGATGACCCAATCTATCTCATGTTGCCAGGTTCTTTTAGGTCTCATACAGCCCATCCACTTCAACATCCTACACCACACAATCCTTGTGTAAGGCTGTCAAAGGATAGATGATCCTGTGTTTCCACATCATTGTTGCAAAACACGCATGATGAGTCCACTTCAACCCTATATTTGACAAGTCTATCAACAGTAGTTAGCCTCTTTAGCTAGGCCAACCACAAGATGAAATTATGTCTAGGATGAATGTTAGCCTGAAGAGTGATGCACTTCCATGGTACTTTTGGGAGTTGTGACAACAAATCTACATACAACTTTTTGATGGAAAATTTAGCCCCTACTGTCAACAACTCTAGTCTTGCAAAGAGATAACCCTGAAGTCCTAGGCCTGCATGACAATTTTCTTGGAGTCTATTATCTTCCTAATCACCCAGGTAGCAATCCTAGGGGTGTTGCATGTTTCCACAGTCTCCCCTTTCATATAGTAAATATTCACCCATTTGATCCATAGATTGTCCTCCTTTGTAGCTAAAGCCCATAATTGTTTAGTTACTACAGACCTGTTCCAATTACATAGATTCAAAACATTTTGCCCCCCTACTACTTTGGGCATACAAACACTCTCCCAAGAGACCAATGCTCTTTTGGATGGACGTATAGAACCTGTCCATAAGAAAATCCCGCAGTGACTAATGAAAAGCTTCATGATCCTCTTTGGGAGGATGAAGATCTGGGCCCAATATGTTTGGATACCAAACACTATAGATTTATCAATTGAAGCCTACCAGAGTAAGCTAGTAGTTTTGCTGACCAGCATCTCATTTAGCAAGGATTTTATCAACTAGGGGATGACACATTGGTATTCTGTGAAGCTGAGCAGGAACAAATTTTCTACTTAAGAGTGATCCTGGTGGTCTTTGAGGCTTGGTCAGGATTAAAAGTAAACTGGAGAAAGAGTAGCATTTTTCCAATTAAGGAAGTGCAACAGATTGAGGATCTTGCAAGCATTTTGAAGTGCAAGATAGAGAAGCTCCCAACAGTTTACCTTGGCATGCCTTTGGGCTCCGAGCACAAAGTAGAAAAAATTTGAGATGGCATTATTGATGTTAAAGAATGACAAAAGTCCCACATCGGTGGTTAATGAGATGGGTGGACTCCTTATAAGGCTTGGACAATCCTCCTCCCTTTGAGCTAGCTTTTGGGGTGTGAGTTAGGCCTAAGACCTAATTTAACATGGTATCAGAGCAGGGCCCGTCTCACCCAATATTGGGGCCCCCAAAATAAAAAATTGCCCACGCACCAGATGCTAAGCACTGGGCGTGAGGTGGGGTGTTAAAGAATGACAAAAGTCCCACATCGGTGGTTAATGAGATGGGTGGACTCCTTATAAGGCTTGGACAATCCTCCTCCCTTTGAGCTAGCTTTTGGGGTGTGAGTTAGGCCTAAGACCTAATTTAACAATTGAGAAAACAGAGAAGAAATTGGCTATATGGAAATCTCAATACCTATCTCTGGGAGGTAGAGTTACACTAATTAACTCAGTTCTGGATTCTTTACCCACTTATGTGATGTCCCTCTTTCCTATTCCTAGTAGGATAGTGAAGGTTTTAGATGCACTCAGAAGGAACTTCTTATGGCAAGGGAACAAGATAGAAAAGGGATTCAACCTGGTGAAATGGTCTGTAGTACAACAAAGCAAGAAAAATGGGGGGCTGGGAATGAGAAATTTAAAAGTTCATAACAGGAGCCTCCTCTCAAAATGGTTGTGGAGATATAATCAGGAGGAGCAGGCTCTATGGAAAGAGATTATAAACCACAAATCTGGGCATGAGGACTTCTGGTGCACTAGTGAAGTTAATGAAACTTATGGGGTTGGGGTGTGGAGGACCATCAAAAACCTTTGGGAGAGTCTAAAGAACAACTCACAAATTGTGGTGGGCAGAGGAGACAAAACAAAGTTCTGGCTAGATGATTGGTGTGGAAATGGGATTTTGAGGGACTTGTTCCCTATTTTTTTTTCTCAATATGCACAAATACCAACAACAAGATGGAGGAGATGTGGTCACCACATGGTTGGAATATAATATTTAGAAGACTGCTAAATGACTGGAGATTGATGGAATGGTGGAGTTTTTGGGCTTGATTGGTGGATTCCCATGTACTACTCTAGAGCTAGACAGATTAGCATGGGGACATCACAAAGATGGGGTATTTTCTGTGAATAGATTATACAACTGGGGAATTAAAAGAAGTGCAGGAAGATCCATTGGACCTTGGAACAAAATATGGAAAAGTGTGGCTCCTGCCAAGGTGAAGTGCTTTGGTTGCTAGGAAAAAATGTTTGACTCATGAGGCAATGCAGAAGAGGCGCATCAACATAGTATCCAGATGTCTCCTTTGTAAAGAAGCTCTGGAGACTAACAAACTCTTATTCATGCACTGTAAGGTAACTGCTCAGGTGTGGGCTCTGTTTTTACAAGCATAGCCAATGAATATTGGACTATGCCTGAACACACCTCTGACCTTCTTAGTTGCTGGATCAAAAGGAGAGGCAGCAAAAATCAGAAAAGATGGTGGAGAACAGTTCCAGCATGTATCTGGTGGATTATATGGAAAGAAAGGAGAATTTTTGAAGGAAAGTAGTGTACAATACAGAAGATCAAATGGAAAGTAATTACTACTTTAGGTTTTTGGTGTAAAGAACAGGATATAGAAGAGGAGTTCCAATTAGTGGATTTCATAGGTTCTCTGTAAGTATTTCTTTTTAGTCTTTTACTTGTCTTGTAACAGTTTTTTGGAGGTGGCTAGCATAGCCCTTAATGCTGAGGAATACAAAAAGTTACCAGTTTCAAAAAAAAAGAAACATTGGTCTACTGTTAGTTTCTTGGAGGAAAGAGGCACTCCAAGGTATTTACAAGGCAGAGTCCCTTCACAGTAGCCAAGTTGCTGTAGTAATTGATGTTTTGCTGAGTCTTTAACCGCAAATATAAAGATGGAACTCTTGTCTATATTTGCCTAAACTGGAAGCTGCAGAGAACTTTTGAAAGGCCCCTTGTATCAACTCAATAGATGTACTATTTGCCCTGCAAAACAACAATAAGTCTTCAGCAAAACATATGTGCAGTAAACCAAGCTTCTTACATCTGGGATGGAACTGGAATTATGGGTTCATAGTAAGCATACTTAATTCCCTGTGGAGGTACGCCTTTGCAGTTACAAATAGGTAAGGTGACATGGGGTGATCTTGTCTAATTCCTGTCCTACCCTAGAAAGGTTTAGTTAATCCCCCATTGAGCACCAATGCATTTTTAGTTGAGTAACATCTGTTAAGATATTATCAAAGAGTATTTCAACTATTAGATTGTGTGTAAGATAATAGTCAAGTATTGTAGGTAATGTGTAATAGTCAAATATTGTAGATATGGTAGGTAACCTATCAGGGATATGCTCTTGACCTTTTGTGTTTAGCTTTGTGTATATATTCTAGGTGTAATATATTATTTTGAGTATGAAGTGAAATACACTTGCATCATTATCATGGTATCAGAGCCAGTCCCATCCCAATTCTTTGTTCACCGATGTTGGGCCCCATATTATAGTGTCCATGCTCCAGTTAACGAGGTTTGGGCGTGCGGGGGAGTGTTAAGAATTCCACATCGGAAAAGGGATGGGAATTTGGTCTACTTATATGGACTTGGACAATCCTCTTTTCACAATCTAGCTTTTGAGGTTAAGTTAGACTTATAGCAAATTTTACAAGATTAAAATAGGTTGAGTAATTTAGGATCGATAGATACCTTGAAAGATCAATTCGATTCTCTCATGCCACTCTCTGAAAGTATGACCACACAGGAACAACAAAGAGATAGTTCTTTATGGTTTTAGCACTGAAAGGACTTAGATCTGATCTGACACCGATAAAAGATCAAATCTTGGCAAGTTCCTCAATTCCTTCCTTAATCGATGTTTTAGCTCGATTATTGCGTATTTGTTCAGAAACAATTGAGACCAATAACGTTGAGACATCTGTATTGGCTGTGAAAAATGAAAATCCACAGGAACTAAATGTCCATCAAAGGAGGAACAATAGGAACTCTAGACCCTATTGCAACTACTGCAATAGGCCAGGCCATACTCGACAATCTTGTTGGAAACTGCATGGTTGACCACCGCGTACCGACAATCGGAGTACAACTCACATAGTTCAAACCATAAAGACACAGATGGTCAACTGGCCAATTCCATTACTTTGTCTGGAGCAGATTACAGTGACTACTTGCAGTATCAAGCAGCTACCCGACAATCACCTTTATCTGGAACTTCACAAAATGGTAATTCCTTTGCTTGTCTGACCAGGTCTTCACCCACTTGCCCATGGATATTAGATTCTGGTGCATCTGATCATATCTCTAGTAATCAAAATCTTTTTTCAATTATCATCCATTCCATAACCCTGTCTGCAGTTACCTTTCCTAATGGATCAAGAACTGCAGTAAACAGAATAGGGGACGTACAACTTCTTCCCTCTATTTCCTTAAACTCAGTTTTATTTGCTCCTAAATGTCCATTTAATTTGATTTCTATTAGCAAATTAACGAAACACCTCAATTGCGGTGTCACTTTTTTGGTTGACTCTGTTGTTGTACAGGATCGGAAAACAAGGAAGACGATTGGAACAGGATATGAGTCACATGGACTGTATTACATGTCAAAATCACCACCACCAGTTGCCTTCACTTCCAATACCTCGATAGACCTTCTCCACAACCGTCATGGTCACCCGAGTCTTGCAAAGCTTCAAAAATTCCTAGTCTTTCCAGTTTGTCTTGTTTTGAATGTGAATCTTGTCAACTTGGGAAACATAGTCGCACTTTGTTTCCCAAAAGAGTCAATAACAGGGTTGCATATATGTTTGATATTGTTCACTCCGATGTATCCGCCTTATCGTGTTGTTTCAAATTTAGGATTTCAGTAATTTGTTACCTTTATCGATGATTTTTCCCATTGCACATGGGTGTTTTTAATGAAAAATCATTATGAAGTATTCTCTATTTTTCAAAATTTTTGTGTTGAGGTAAAAAATCAATTTGGTGTTTCAATAAAGGTATTACGCAGTGATAATGCCAAGGAGTACTTAGAGGAAAGGCTCAAAATAGTCCCTCATCTTTGGGTCAAGGCTCAAAGTCATCCTTGAGTTTTCACATGGAGCACTAATATTCCCTCATGTTTGCAATATTGGTGCACTTTTGGTCCTCCCCTAAATTTTTGCCTATTTTTTAACATTAATTTTGTTCACAATTTTATGTAAGGAATGTCCAATCGTCTTTTTATATATTTAGTAGAAATAATAACTCTATGTGAGAGAAGGTGATAAGAAGAACACCTTGTTCTGTTCAGTAGAAATATTACTGCAGTTAAACTAAGAACATCTTAACATATGACGTTGGAAGAAAAGAAAAAAATTGTACTATTGCACGTGAAATTATCGTGATGAACCTCTCGACTTTACCTGCAATACGATTTCTACTAAACAAAACAAGGTGATTTTCTTCTCATATTCTCTCACATAGAGTTATTATTTCTACTAAATATATAAAAATACGATTGGACATTCCTTACATAAAATTGTGGACAAAATTAATGTTAAAAAATAGGCAAAAATTTAGGGGAGGACCAAAAGTGCACCAGTATTGCAAACATGAGGGACTATTAGTGCTCCATCTGAAAACTCAAGGATGACTTTGAGCTTTAACCCAAAGATGAGGGACTATTTTGAGCCTTTCTCGAGTACTTATCATCTCCTTTTGCCAGTTTCATGTCGAATCACTCACCAAACTTCTTGTGCATATACTCCTCAACAAAATGGGGTCGCCGAACGTAAAAATAGCCATCTCATTGAAACTGCTCGTACTTTACTTATGCACCATCATGTTCCTCTTCGTTTTTGGGGGGATGGCGTTCTCACTGCTTGCTATTTGATAAATAGAATGCCCTCCACTGTGTTGCAACATCAAAGTCCTCACTCAATTCTCTTTCCAGGTCAAAATCCCTATCGTATACCTTTGAGAGTGTTTGGATGTACTTGCTTTGTCCATGATCCAAGTACTAGAAATGACAAACTCCAACCAAAATCAATTAAGTGTGTATTTCTAGGATACTCTTGTCACCAAAAAGGTTACAACTTACAAGTGCTATGATCCAAAAACAAATAAACATTTTATCACTGCAGATGTAACATTCTTTGAAACATCTCCCTATTTTACACCAAGCACTACAAGCAAAAAATTAATTCCTCAAATTTTGCTAGTACCTATACTTCCTCTGCCACAAATCAGTCTTCCAAACAACCCTCAAACCAGTGATCCTCCTCTTCAAGTATACACCCGACATGCTCGTCCTCTTAGTGATAACAGTGATAATACTACTCCTAGTACAGATACATTAGTAGGTCCTGATGATTCATCTCTTGCTCCTTCGTCACCTGCTCCAGTCGTGCCTTTATCAAATGCAACAACCCCACCAATTGCCATACACAAAGGTATACGTACTACTCGAAATCAACAACCGAGATATAACTGCTTAAGTTATCATCGGTTGTCCCCATTATATTATACCTTTGTATCTACCCTATCTACTGTACCTATACCAAAGACTGTTAGTGAAGCATTAGAACATCCAGGGTGGAGAGATGCTATGATCGAAGAGATGAATGCTTTACAGACAAATAACACTTGGGAATTGGTCCAGTTACCAAAGGGGAAATCTACTGTTGGAAGTCGATGGGTTTATACCGTGAAGGTGGGTTTGAATGGAACAATTGATCGGCTAAAAGCTCGCCTTGTTGCCAAAGGGTACACATAGATTTATGGTCTTGACTATGGTGACACATTCTCTCCAGTTGCCAAAATTGCATCTGTCCGACTGCTTATTTCCTTGGCAGCAATGCATCATTGGCCGCTTCATCAACTAGATATTAAGAATGCCTTTTTGCATGGTGAACTTGCTGAGGAAGTTTATATGGAGCAACCTCTTGGATTTGTTGCTCAGGGGGAGTCGAACTTAGTATGCCGTCTCAAACGTTCTCTATATGGCCTCAAGTAATCTCCGAGAGCATGGTTTGGCAGATTTATCTCTGTTGTCCAACAATTTGGGATGTCTCGAAGTAAAGCAGATCACTCTGTTTTCTATCGACATAATTGCCCAGAAAAGAACATGTATTTGGTCGTTTATGTTGACGACATTGTCATAACTGGAAATGATCTAGAAGGAATATCTCAGCTAAAGAGGCATTTGTTCAGTCACTTTCAAACCAAATATTTGGGAAGTTAAAGTATTTTTTAGGAATTGAGGTAGCACAATCCAAGACAAGTATTGCTATCTCACAAAGAAAATACGCTTTGGACATATTAGAGGAGACATGCATGTTAAATTGCAAACCTATTGACACTCCTATGGATCCAAACATCAGACTCGTTCCTGGACAGGGGGAGCCATTGGAAGATCCTGGTAGATATCGAAGACTGGTTGGTAAATTGAATTATCTAACTATTACACGCCCCCCCGGATATTTCATTTGTAGCAAGTGTGGTTAGTCAGTTTCTCCAAGCTCCATGTAAAGATCATTGGGATGCAGTAATTCTCATCCTCAGATACATCAAAAGAGCTCCAGGACAAGGATTGTTATATGAAGACAAAGGTCACGCTGACATCATTGGATATTCTAATGCGGATTGGGCATGTTCTCCAATAGATAGACGCTCTACTTTCGGGTATTGTGTCATGATTGGAGGCAATTTAATCTCTTGTGTTGATCAATATTGTGTAGGGTTTTAGGTCTCCATAGCTCTTTACCTCCACGAGGTAGTGGTAAGGTATGCATACACTCTACTCAACCTAGACCCCACTTATGGGATTTCACTGGGTATGTTGTTGTTGTTTTAGTTGTCCATTGCAGTAGGTCTCAGTGATATAGGTTTGAAAATCAGTTGAGCAAACAATTTGGAAAGAAAATTGATTAAACACCGAGAGGCTGAAGACTTAGGTCTAAAAATCTATCAAAGTTTTTTAACGATTATATGTGCACTTAAGCAATATGACCAAGATACTTATTAGTACCACTGGACTTTTCTTGTTTTTATTGTTGAGCGTGGAAATACAACCGAAACATAAACAGGTTGTAGTTGTTGAAATATTGAGATAAGTAGTCTTGCTCCCTGGAGTATTTATTTGCCTTGCATATTTTGAAGCCGTTAAATCTACAACTTACTATTAAAAGTCTACAACAGAGGAAAATTGCAAATATATTAAATATTTGTGAACCCAGACCCCACTTGTGGGATTACATTGGGTATGTTGTTGTATATTAAATACTGGTGAAGTTGAATGATGACCGAGTAAATTGAAAGCAATCAAGTAGTCTATCGACTTAGTTTTGCCCTCTTTAGTTGTAAAAGATTACTACTTTTCCCGTTTGTTATTTGTTAGAATAGTAATAGGTATATACAATCCTGCTTAGTATAGGCATAAGAATAACAATAGTAATATGAATAGTATATACTGTCCTACTTTGAAAAAGATTGTATTGCAGTGTCCTAGTTGGAAAATGTGTGTTGTAGTGTCTATAAATAGGGTTAAATAGGGTCTCTCTGTAATAATGTAGAAACAACAATTCAGTAATATTTTTCTCCTATATTTCTTACATGGTATCAGAGCCTCTACGGTTTTGGTAGAAAATCAAATAGCTTCTGCTGCCAGCGGGTGGCTATGAGTAGCTATTACTCATATATGCTGCCTGGCCAATGATTATGTTAGCAAAAGTTGGGTCAACGTGTATCTTTGATGTGCCTATTTTCTCATATCTAATTTGTGTAGCACCGTGCCATCATTCCGGTGACTACTTTCTTATATCTAATTTGTATAGCACCATGTCATTTTTTCGGTGACTATTTTTTCATATTTAATTTGTTTAGCACCGTGTCATCCTTCCGATGACTATCTTTTTTTGCATATCTTATTTGTGTAGCACCGTGCGTCTATTCGGACTATTTTTCATATTTAATTTGCGTAGTACCGTGAATTTTTCCGAATTACTTTCTCATATCTGAGTTGCATAGCACCATGTGTCTTTTCGGTGACTCTTCAGATTTGATTTGCATAGTTCCATTCGTCTTTTTGGTGACTCCTCAAATCTGATTTGCGTAGGGTTGTGCCATCATTCTGATCCTACCCATATGATTTCTCTTTTCAGTAGGGTTGTTGCCATCATTCTGACTCTACCCATATTATTTCTCTTTTTCAATAGGATCGTGCCATCAATCCGACCTTTCCTATATAATTTCTATTTTTCAGTTTGGTCGTGCCACCATTCCGACCCTACCCATATAATATTATTTGTTAGATTGTGACCACTTTTTGCAATCAAATCTAATACTTCGGCATATGAGCATGTTCTGGCCAATTTTTTCGGTGACTTTCTTGTTTAAGATCGACTCGCCTATTGATTCCAACATGATCCATACACTTTATAGTTTATACTAAATTTTGAGCACTTTTCGGCGATCGTTGCATTGTGAAGAAGTCTATATTGAGCAACCACCTAATTTTGTTGCTCGGGGGAGTTTAGTAGCCTTGTATGTCGATTGTGTAAGTCACTCTATGGTCTGAAACAGTTTGTGCAAGCTTGGTTTGGGAAGTTCAACACTATAATTTATCACTCTGCGTTTTATCGGCATTATGCATCAAATCCAGTATTTCATGAGAAGACTAAGCACATTGAGATTGACTGTCAATTTTGTGAAGTCGAGTGATCAACTTCTAGATATCTCACCAAGCTCCTCATCGGTCCTCATATTAATTATAATTGTAACAAGCTAGATATATATGATTTGTATGCCCTAGCTTGAGGGGGAATGTTAGAATAGTAATAGGTATATACAATCCTACTTAGAATACGAATAAGAATAGTAATAGTAATAGGAATAGTATATAGTGTCCTACTTTGAAAATAATTGTATTGCAGTGTTCTAGTTGGAAAAGGTGTCTATTGTAGTGTCTATAAATAGCGTTTCTCTCTAATAATGTAGAGACAACAATTCAATAATATTTTTCTCCTATATTTCTCACATTATTTATACTAGTATTTTCATCCTAAGAGTCAAAAGGCCTAAAATCTCTAAATTCCACGGGGTCTTAAGAAGACCATAGGACAATGAAACAAAAGATCCATATATGTGACACCAACTAATCGGGATTAAGGTTAGCATGTTGGTTCACTTAAAATTATGTGATGTGTTGTCAGGAGTGTTTAGATTTATATCAGTAAAAAATGATGAGAATTTCTAGTGGTAGAGAACCCTTAATTTGTCTTAAAAGACAAGTTTTTGAGTGTTGGAATGCAGTATGTGCTAATGGGTGTTGAGGATTCATAGCTGACCTTAACTAGTTAGAGATTGAGGTGCATGCTTTTTTGTTGCCTTTTTTGCTGTTGTTGCTTTCTATCCACTAAATGTTTGATTACATTTTTGTTGTTCAGTTTCATGTTTCATCCCCACGAGCTTTCTAACAGGAAGCAAACTTTTACCTGAACTTTACATGCTTTTGTTGCAGGACTAAAGGAGCTTGATTTGACAGGAAACCTGCTTTCTGATTGGAGGGTAATGCATTGCTTCTCTGAGTGAAGTTGGATCCTATTCTGTTTGGTTGCGTAATTTCAGCATATTGCAGATTGTAACCAGATCCTTTTCTGATGCACTCTCTAGCTGTTGATGACTGGTTATGCGATGTGATGATTTTTACACTGTTCAATTTTGTGGTGATATAGTTTGATTTTGGGTATAGATTAAGAGGTTAATTTTGACCACATGATATGCTCTTCAAAGAAAAACTTCTTTTGTATGTAGTAAAGAAGGTGAACTAACTACTAGGAAAACATCAGATCATGGTTCAAATCTGAAATGGTTAATTGCATCTTAAAGCTGAATAGTTTCAAGGGTCTGTTGGATTGTAAGTGTCTTGAACATTAGACTGAAAACTTGTCATGTGAACTGGTTAAAACTAGATATCAAATGTGAAGGAGAGGGGAAGATTGTGTTCATGCTGATTTCCTTTTCCATAATACTTTACTCAGAGTTTACTTTCTTAGATATAATATATTGGATTTTCAACTCTACAAGGGCCAATTAAACTTTGACCTTGTCTCAAGAAAGCATGAGTCCAACTTTTTGGTTGTAATGTTTAGGTGTACTGCAGGATGTAGAGAATCAAAGTCGAAAGAAAACTCATATCATTAATTGCAGGATTCTTTGTATTCCATCATTTTTGTGCATTGTTGTATGCAGAACTGTGGCACCAGTGCTTTTGCTCTCTCTCTCTCTCTATTAAAAAAATACTGTTTAGCTGAGCAAGCATATCTTCACAGGAAATTGCTGCAATCTGTAAAGAGTTACCAGCTCTTGTAACTCTGAACTTATCATACAACATCATGTCTCACGATATAAGTGGGATGCCCCTGCTAAATCACATCAATGTTGTTGTTTTGAACCACACCGGTATAGGCTGGAAACAGGTGAGAGCAGCCTTATTGCTGTCTTCTTCCATTTAACTTAATTGTTGATTGAGTTAGAGGTATTTGATTTGGCAGGTCGAAATGCTTAAAGACCCTATCCCTCTTGTTGAAGAGCTCCATTTGATGGGAAATAAGCTGAGAGGAATAACGGTGTGTTTTCCCTTATTAGAGTTATTGGCAGTTAAATCTCAAATTTCTGATGTTAATTGTTAATATCCACAAGTTTTATGAGTTCTTCCTTACTGAAGATAAATAGCTGTCTTATGCCATTATCTTTTCATCTTTTTTGTATCTCTTTGTGATCTCTCTCTTAGACAGGGAAACTTGTCACATAACAAAACAAACAAGTGTTAACTCACTATCCAGTAAAAATCCTTCCAATTTCACTGATATATGCTTAAGCGTGCTAGGAGCTATTGCAAAAACTAAAGGAACTATTGAAAATAAAGTTGTGATTTGAACCCATGAGTTTGCATGATGATTCATCTGTTATCTAGCAGAAACTTCATTGTGACTCCAACATTTGCTTTTGTTCCTGGATCATCATCATTTTCTTATGACGGAATGGATCATCTAGGAGATAAGAGGATGATGAGGATTTTGGGGAGGTGCTCTCAGCTATGGTCGCAAGATAATTGTGGGATACACAACCAAATATTCCAGATAGATTGCCAAATTTAGTTTTGTTTTACCATTTCTTATAGTTTGACAGGAAAATCCATATATCTCGACTCTTATATTGACCACTCAGGTTTTAATGAGATTCTGCACGGTAATAACAAGTACTTGCTTAATTTTGTTTGCCACATGAAAATTGGGGCATAAAGTTTGCTACTGCATTCAGTCGTTAGTGGGGAGAACATTTAACTGGGTCGAAATCAATTTAACAGATAATGTCCAGACAAATTCCGGTTCCAGAATTACCAGAACAAAACTTTTAAATTTTCAGATGAAAGGCATAAATACTGTTTGAAAGTTCCTACTAAGTGTATTCTCTGAGTAAAGTGCTCATCAATGATCATATTCATTTCCTAGTAACTGACATCAAGTACAATTACTATTCTACTACTCTCATGTCTGTAACCAATAGAGTACTAAATGAGCTTCCATATGAAGTACAAGGATGAATCTCTGCATATATGTAAATTAGATAGAGGCCTCATGGTTAATGAAGTGCATTGAGAAACATGAGGTCTCTTGTTCAAATCCCAGCGGAGGTAAAAACACTTGGTAATTCGTTTCATTTGTCCAATCCTTGGTAGATAGAGTTACCCCCTATTTGTGTTGGTGGGAGGTACGCGCAAGCTGGTCCACACACTACAATTATGAAAAAATGATCTAAATTATTCACTGATTTGCTTAAAGATTTTTTTTTCTTTTCCAGCCATTATCTTCAGATATTGTTCATGGATTTGATTCTCTCCGTCTTCTCAATTTGGAGAATAACTTCATAGCTGCCTGGGATGAAATCTTGAAGCTGTCACAGTTAAAAAGGTAATGCAAATTAATGTCCTCGTCAAACACATTACTGTTATGTTGCATGTCAATGAGATTCTAGTTTGCCTTCTTACATTCAGATTGGAACAGCTCTTTTTGAATAACAACTGTATCAGTCATATCTGGTACCCTGATCATAATCCATTATCTGAACCACCCAACAGTCATGAACTTCTTGGGGAAAGCTTTAGGCCTTTCCAGAATCTTCGTTGCCTTCTTGTGGGTAATGCTGCAACTCTTTCTAGAATTAGCATTACTCCTGATATTTAATTGAGATTTAACTGGTAGGTTACTTGTTGCATTTACAGGAGGGAACAAAATTGAAGACTTTTCTTCTATTGATACTCTTAATCTTTTTCCTAATTTGTTGGTAAGATTTTTTAAAGCATTTTTTCATGAGTTATTTGGATAATGATTTGTTACTATAAGATAAACTCTTATCTGGAAAACGAATGTAATAAACCGTGTTTGTATCTAAATTCTTGTGGTGGAGCTTCATATCAAGTGATCTAAATATTTTAGTGTTACACATTAGATGCATATCTTGAAATTATGCAGGCACTACATGCGTGTCCTTTTCTTTATCCTTCACTATCTTTTATAACACGTTGCTGGTATGTTATTTACGGCATAATGTGGTTGTTTCCATTGGATCTCACTTTGTATCCAAATGGTTCTTGTAATTTAGAACTTTGCGTTTTACTCGAGGGATAACCTGTTCTCTTTGCATTTCTTATGCGTTTATGAGAACTATAGATCATGATGTTTTTTTATTGTATTAGTAGCTGACATTTTACTTGTATACAATAAAAAGTTTTTTCCATCAATAAGTCTCAACGAGCTAAGTGCAATCTAGCTTTTAAAGCTATAGCCATGTTTACGCTGTACGTGTTGTCACTAATTTGAGCTATGGTTCTGTCTTTCACATTGTAGTTTGTTCTACTTTTGGTTTCACCTCCCTCCAACATTCAAGGTTCTTCTTGAAGCGTTTGAATCTTGAGTGGGCATTTATCAGGCATTACTATAGTCGAACAAATAAATAACAAAATTTTAAAAGAATATCACTGTTGACTAACAACTATTGTAGACATAGTTATTCTTCTCAAGGAAAGCTACTCTAGAGATACTACAGTTGTCAAAAGATGTTCAAAATTTCTAACTGCTTAAAACCTTGCATTGGTCTATTTGGTATAACACAATGGAAAGAGCTAAACTGACATGTCAAAAGGGTGTGTATGTGCAGCTCTTAGTGCTGTAAGGAAGAAAATGAAGTCCTATTATTCTCTTCTGTTGTCGAAGTTCTTTTATCATTAAAGAACAAAGATTGCTAATTGCAGTGATCCACAATTTACTTGCTTGCTATCTATACAAGTGTAGCTACTAGAAAGTTCTACTCTCTACAAGCCTTGGTATCTTGTTTCAAATTCATGTTATTTGGTCAAATTTTGGTAGGATATAAGGCTTTCTGAGAATCCAATAGTTGATCCAAGAAAAGGTGGTGTCCCCCGGTTTGTTTTGATTGCTCGTCTTGCAAAAGTTGAAATTTTAAATGGAAGCCAGGTAAATCCTCATATTCTATTGACTAATTTTTGCAAGCATTTGAAGTTGCTCAAGTCTTTCGTTCCTTCTATCTCTTTCAGGTTAGTCCTCGAGAGAGGAAAGACTCTGAAATTCGGTATGTTCTCTTTCTTATGTAGCATGTGCTAATAAATTCAGAGTGATTACATCTGGATCATTATCATTTACCTATGCATCTAGAAATGTTTTTTGGTAAATTAATTAAATGATATCATAAAAACATCAAGAAGATGCAAAGTAACAAAGGAACAAAAGAAGCTGCTTCAAACAGAATTCATGAAGTATGCTTTGTAGAAGACCTGTAAAAACAGCGAAAAGAAATCCCTACATCTCTACTGTACTAGAGATAGGGAACTTATGGTAATGAATAATCATGAATCCAATATGTAGCTGGTTTATTGTTGAGAAGCATATTTTAACTAATCTTCCTTACTATTGGATAGGTGGCACCTGTACTTGTAAATTTAGTCACCATTATTATTAGTTCCTCATTTCTTTTTGTTTTTGGGAGGGGTCTGGGGTAGGGGTGGGCAAAAGTACCAGAAAACCGGCTGTGTATTTTTTTTAAAAAGTTCAGTTCTTTGATTCGTTGTTCGGTGTAAGGGTCTCAGAACTTCGGTGCACCGAAGAACCAAACTTTTATTGAATGTTTTTTTTAAAATAATATATATATATATATATATATACAAAAGTCAACTGGCAATTAAATTAATCATGAACAAATCAAAGTAGCAACAAATTTACAATCGATAGTTAACTTCAAATATTAATTCCCAAGACGAACCCAAACATATTTTTGCCGATGCACGTCATGTAAGGGAACCCATTTTCGTCCTTGTTTTCTCGAGAAGTAGTTGGAGGCACAATGTTCTTGACAAAGATAAATATGGTCTTTTTAGCGCAATAAGTATTCCATGGTAAGACACATCATCACTTCTTGTTTTTGAGATAAAGGTAACCGTGTATTCACAGTAGGCTCATCATCAAACAAATGATGAGCATAGGTCACTTACAATCTCATCAGAGCATGCCAAAACTACCCTATGGGAGATTACAAATTTCCTATGAAATCACCAAAAAGTTTTATATCCCCTGCCATATTTTGCTTACACGAAAAATACAATAGACTAAGGCAATTCACTCTAATCTTCTGGGTGTTAATTTCTCTTATCCTCAAAGCATCTTGCATTTCTTTCTTTCCATAGAGTCCACCATATGCAAGCTGGGATTAACTCCCACCAATCTTCACCAGAACCTCTTCTTCCTATCTCCTCCCAGTTGTATAATGTCCTTTGTAGTCCTTGGCATTACCCAATACACACCAAGTATACAGAGAGATATGTTCCATAGGTTTGTAGCTACTTTGCAATGGAGGAAAAGATGTCCATCAACTTCTGCATCTTGATCACACATGAAGCACCTTGAACATATTTCTCTCCCTTTTTTCTGAAGCACTTCATGAGTCAAACATGCCCTTCTGCACACCAACCAAGCAAAACGTGATTTTTAAAGTGTCTAATTATACTTTGATTTTCCTCACTTTATTTTTCATTCGCACCGAAAAACCATTTTAAAAACACCGAACCGAATCGAATTAGTTCGGTTTGGTATTGGGTGCACACTTTTTCAAAATAAAAATCAAACCAAAGTTTGATAAAACCGAACCGAATGTCCACCCCTAGTCTGGGGGGATAAAACCTATTTTAGTCTCTTTATGTTTGAAATATATTAACTGTGTACCCATCATGTACTGAAAAAGTGTCAGTCCATCTATTAAAGTTTTAACTTCAAATTTTATTAGAGAAATATATCGAAATTCTGGGAATTTCTAAACAGAAGCCAAAAAACTCAAGGGAAGTTGTTATTCTTCTTTCTCTTTTTTTTTTTTTTTTTTTTGAAACTGGTAACTTTTTGGCTTAAACTGTTACAGTTAATTCTTAAAGGCTATGCTGGCCACCTCCAAAAACTTAAAGGCTATGCTGGCCACCTCCAAAAACTGTTACAGTTATTCTTCTTTTTCTTAATTCTGCATCAGCTGTTCTTTGAGAAGTATAGCTGTTATACATCTTACTATGGGATGAACTAAAAGTTAAAGCCTTTGCCTCACTTAATGCAAGTTATTTATGTGTTTTGTTTGAACTTTGCAAATATGAGGCATTATTTGTTGGTTATTGTGATATTCTTAACTTGTTTTGATATTTTGTTTCTTTTATTTTTTTGAGAAAGGTAACTATTTGTATTCATAGTAAAGCTCAGAACCAAAAAGCTACTGAGCTGTGAACTTACAAACAAAAGTATAGAGGGATCATGTTCTACACAAAATCTTACACATTGTTCATTAAATCTAACAAATCCCCAACTCCCCCTACATGTTCTGTTTGCACCAAAAAAAGGAAAAGGCAGACAATTCATCCCGATTTTTTGGATGGAGTTGCTGGTGTCTTAAAATTTTTTCGAGTTTCTTTACTTCAAAGTAATCCACCATACACAAGCTGGAATGATCATCCACCAATCTTCTACATTGATTCTCCTCCCCACACTCTTCCATCAGTTTAGGAAATCTATAGGAGAACTAGGCATAGTCCAATTTATGCCAAGAATACAAAAGAAATGTTCCACAGATTTTTAGTTCTCTTGCAATGTAAGAAAAGATGCTCATTGCTTTCACATTCTTGACAACATAATGGACATCTTGAACAAATCTGAAGACCTCTTCTATGTAATTTCTCTTGGGTCAGGCAGGCTTTCTGTTTTGGTTTGCAAGCATTTTTGGGATGAGGCTGGTGTTTTGTTACGTTCTTGCTGATGGATTCTTTGGGAAAATACACTAACTTGAGGCACTTTACTAGATTTTAGTGGAGCCATTGTTCAGATAATAGACTTTGATATCCTTCTTCAGGTATGTCCGTTTGGTCATGTCTAAATGCCAGGATAACCCAGAGGAAATTAAGAAGCTTCACCCCAGGTATATATTTTATTTACGACGTAAACTTGTCTTCAAATATTTTGATATGGCTAGTATATCAAGAAGCCAACATTTCGTATATTTGGTCTCTGGAAAATGTTAGCTTGTGTCATTGGTACAACTTATTTGTAGGATGTTTTGGAAAAAATTGTAGTACCTACATAGAAAAATAAATACTTCAACCTATTCCTCTGTTTTCTGATTTACTTGCTTATATCTAAGTTATATGCATCAATAGTGAACTTTTACACGATCAGGTTATTTTGACCTTTTATAGAAGATTGTTTCCCTTCTTTTAAGATGCCAATTTAATATTTGTATATAAAATTTGTCTACTCTCTACTGTTGCCTTTTAAGTGACTTGCTAGTGAATAGTTTTTACACCATCAATGCATAGAACTTATACTCATATGATAACTACATTTACTTTATCCTTTTGTTTCTTTAGGAGTCGTTTGGTTTGAATTCAAGTTATGATGGGATTAGTTCTGATGGGATAAATTATGATGGGATAAGTTATGCTAAGATTATTTTCTATTGAATGTTTGGTTTGTTGTATTCAAAATAATAAATCTTAAGAACCAACATATATGTTTACAAAAATACCCTTCAGGAATGTGAAAAGTAATGTATAAAAAGTGTTTAAAGGGATATTTTTGTCATTTAGTCATTTTATCTTGGGATAAGTTATCCCGGGATTACTATACCACCCAAGGGAAGGGATAACTTATCCCGGTACTAATTATTAATCCTGGGATAAGTTATCCCGGACTTGCCAACCAAACAACAAATTAAGTGGCACTATAATTTAATCCCAGGACTATTTGAAGTTATCCTTCACACCAAACGACCCCTAAGAGTATTAACTAGGACCCTTACTAGTTCTCTAAAGTATGTGTTAATTGGTGCAGATTTGCAGAGCTGAAAAAATTTCATGGGATTGAGGATGAAAAGGCTGCAACTGGAGCAACAGGTCCACAAAAAATGTCATCGAGTCTCATTTGTATGGACTGTCAACTCTAAACTTCTCCAAAATTAGACTAGATTTTATAATCTGATTCAAGAAAATGCTCTTACCGGTTATGCTCGCCTCTGCAGCTATTACCCTGAAGTGTGTTGCAGCATCAATTGGTGAAAAAGTCCCACTGACTAAAAAGCTGCCGGCAACAACAACAGTATGATCTTTTCATTTAATAGCCAAGCATTTGATTCCTCTATGGTTTAAGGTTTTTACTCATCTCTTGGTTCAATTCAGGTTGGCAAGCTGAAAATCCTATGTGAGAGTTTCTTCAAGATAAAATCTGTTAAACCGAAGTTGTTTCTTCAAGAAGAGGTACGTATCAGTCACTTAGATTTCATGAATAGATGATATAATGGATCAAACCCCCCTTAAACAATCACATTTTTACAAGTTTCATACTTAAACCATACCTACTTTACGTTACCCCCTGAACTATAACTTTTTAAGTGCTAAACCCCCCTAAACTATCACATTTTTATTTTAGTTTCATACTTAAAGTATAGGTTACGAGCAGGTGCTAAACCCCCTGCTCATTATATGTTATGCAAGTGTGTTCACCCTCCAAAAAGCTTATAAAAAATGTCCATTGGCACTACATGTGTTATTTTTTTTTTCTTTCATGTTTTGTTTAGATTATTAATGGCTTTAATTATAACATAAATTCTAATTAAATAAGTAAACTAAAGAAACACAAAAGCTAAAAGTAAAGATGAATTAAAAGTTAAAAGGGAGATGAGAACTAGGCATAGTTATCAAAGAAGTATAGAACTCATAAAAATATGATAGTTTAGGTGGGGTTTAACACCTGAAAGTTATTATTCAATGGGGGTGGTGTGTGTGTGTGTGGGGGGGGGGGTGTAACATAAACTATGCCTAGGTTTACGTATGAAACTAATAAAAACATGACAGTTTAGGGAGGCTTTGATTTATCGTCTCTTAATATATTTTTGAGTACTTTACATAGCTATAGAAAACTCCCTCCGTCTACTTTTAATTGTCATCGTTTCTTTTCTTGGCAAACGATAAGAGCTTTGACTACATTTTATGACGTATTTTTCATCATATTGATATGCAAAAAATTGCAATTTATAGTACTTTTCATATATTTTTTGAATATCTTATTTTTTTTGTTTAAAATATCGAATTAGTGTAATCTAATTTAACTTTGAAAATTAGTCAAATTGACTTTCAAAAAGCGCAACATGACAATTAAAAGTGGACGGAAAGAGTATTTTAAAAAATACATTACATATTTTTAGCACAAAAAATCATCTTAAAAAAACAGTTTTAGCACATTAATATAACAAACAGTTGCCATACCTAGGGGGGTTCACTGTTCGGATTGGGTCGGTTTTTATTAAAGCCAAAATCAAATTTTAATTATTAAAACCAAATCAAACTAAATATAATATAAATTTATCAGTTTAATTGTTATCGGCTTGGGTTTAGTTTGATTCCATTATTCGGTTTTTAACTATACATAAGTATATACTCTTCATTTTTCTACTATTATTCCTTAGTTTAAACAAACAAATAAAGTGAATTTTTTTATTAGGTAAATGTAACATCACTTCTTTAAAAACCTAAAACATACTCAAAATAAGTCAAACATATTTAATTATGCATTTTTTTTTTTTTGAATCAAGTAACATTTTGTATTCAAGCTAGTACTTAGGTAGTATGAAAAACCATATTCACAAGAGTGAGATTAGATACAGAGTATGCCAAAAGTAAATCAGACCTAAATGGTATCTAGCACAACTAGGATTGATTATGTATCACGAGAGTACAATTTAGTATACCAAAAGTAAAATAACAAA
Source organism: Solanum verrucosum (assembly GCF_900185275.1). Lineage (NCBI taxonomy): Eukaryota > Viridiplantae > Streptophyta > Magnoliopsida > Solanales > Solanaceae > Solanum > Solanum verrucosum. The sequence goes on along the minus strand of NW_026020298.1, from coordinate 1,799,990 downwards.
ATACAATTTAGCTTAATCTTTTGTACTGAATTGCACCTATTCTCAAAGCATCTATCATTTCTTTCTTTCTAATTTGTCCACCATATACATGAAGGGATGATCCTCCATCTCTCTATTATTGCTCCAACTTCCTCTTAGCTAAAAAAAGTGTCAGCAATCTTGCTTGGCAGGGAAAAACTTCAACTAAAGATTCAGAAGGGAAATGGTATTTCAAGAATTAGAAAAACTATCAAAGACAAAAACTCTCCCAGGCACATATCCCTAGGCTTCTTTCTTAGAGGTCCCTTCTGGACCTAGATTACCTTTTTTCCGGTTATATCCAATCACCGGAGTCCACTTTTCGTACCTTCTTCAACTCTTTTGCACCCTCCAATTTCCCTCTTTCATGGACAATAGACTTTGTTTTAGATCTGGGAGAAAATCTTATGAGATTTCTATATATTCATTGGAAATTCAATACTTTGGTTTGATTGGGTGGAGAATGTCAGGAATTACATTAGAAGGTTAACTCTAAGTGAAGGTGCTTTACTCTAGCTATGCAGAAGAATGAGCGGGGAAGAACTTTAAATCGTGGAGATGCAGAAATCTCTCTACTTATATTTATTGCTCTCAAAAGTTCAACAAGTACGGAGGTCCCTTTCCATTATTACAGTTAAGGGATATAACAGAGTTGTGATCATCATTCCAGAAAGTTCTTATAACGAGGGGCGGGGCTTGGTGGCTACAAAGATTGAGGAATTTATTACAGAGAAAACTAGCACTATTATGAATGGAGGTACAACATAACAACTATTAAATAAGATAGGCAGCTTCAAAGATGCTCTTAATAAGAGTAAGTGGACTTTAAAGGAAGCTGAGGTTACTGAGGTTGATGTTGTGAAGAACCAACTTTCTGTGAAAACTCAAGAGGGTGATAATGATCTTCTGCGCAGATATCTAGTTGGTCGATTCAATGGCGGGGATGAAGTTTCGACTCGCAATGAGGTGAGAAGATGAGATCAACGGACATGGAAAGGGACTCAGAATATCCAAGTGTATGTCATGAATGGTTTTCAGTTTCTCTTTGAGTTCCAATCAAGGAAAGCTGAACACATTCATATGTCTGGTGGTCTTTGACGAAGGGCTCCTTTCCGGTCCAAACCAAGTTTGATTGGTTTTGATGAGTACATGGTCTTCCTCTACACCTGGTCCACAGGAGTCATGAAAGAGATGAGTGATAAATGTGGAGGTTGGCTGGAAAATGAAGAAGAAACTGAACTTAAAAACCACCTGCGATGGGCTCGTATTCGTGTTAAGGGTCCGAGGGAGACGATACAACTATCCATTGATGTTGATGATGGAAATCTGATCTTCTTCTGTGCCCATATGGGTAGAGTCGTCGGCGATGTACAAGAAAAAAGAGATAGTTACTAACCCTAGACAGTTGACTATAGCTGGTAAAGGAGAGACGAGTAGTTCTAGGTTGTGGGAAGTATATGAAGACTTTTCATGAAAAAGGTAAAGAGGTTGTAGGTCCCAACAGATTTTGTGGGGTCTGACACACCAGGTGGTGTCAGTGTTAGAGTAGGTGGCTTGTAGTAGTGTTGAATATTTGAATTGAAAAGAATCTATGGGGCCTGATCCAATTCTTTTAAATTCCACTTTGCCACTAGATCCATACCAACTAGAAAATCCTTTTGGGCCGATCCATTTAACTCCCAGACCAAAGCCCACATCAGAACCATTTATTGAGCCTATTGGGTCACAAGAACCTTATCAAGAGGAGGCCTGACTCCTTTTCCAGAAATCAACAAGTGAGATGAGCTTTTTAATTAAGAAGTCTAATGGATTCACAAAACCCTTTGCAAAATCCATTCTAAGGGAGTCGGACAAATTAGAAAAAATCTTGAACATTCCAGCATTGACGAGGACACAAAATTCTGCATGGAATGGAAACAACTCCCAGGAACTTTCAGAGCTGTAACATAGACAATTTGCAGATCAAAGAAAGTAAAGAAACAAGCGATATAGTTTCAAGCCAACTAGATAGCATCAAGGGAGTGACGGTGAGGGGGTAGAAGGCGTTATAGAGCTTTTCAGAAAACAAATGATGGAGTATGAGGACCCTAAACCATTAGCAATGGATGACAACATCGTAGAGGACTGTATCGAATCACAAGCAACGCTAAGGTTTTAGCTCAATCTACTCAAACTTAGTCGTTTGCTTGGAGTCTCTACCAAGGGGCATGAAAAATAATTTTATTCCTTAATCATGAAATTAGAGCAAAACAAGCCAAGGGAGAATTAGAGACTAAAGGATAGCTCATCAAGCAATAACAATAGTGTCCCAAAGGAATTAAGGATTTAATTTTCAACATGAATTTCAAGGATGGTGAGCCAAGAATCAGAGGAAGAAGCCTAACTATTGTGGAACAATGAGGGTGAATTTTTTTTTTTGGTAACTGTAATTGTAGTACTAGATTTTCAAATATGTACAAATTTGAAGCTTAGGACATGGACATAATCCCAAGTCTCAAAGCCCATCACCTTTGCCTTGTCCAGGCTCTATGCTAGAATTTCTACTAAGGATAAAAATTTAGTTTATGCATTGCACTAGCCAGTCTAGGATTCATGCTACTTCTACAATGAATTTCCTAAATGATTTGCTTTATAATGTCCTCTATGCTCCTCTCCCTTTGCTGAAAAATTATGTGATTCCTCTCTTGCCATATGTAATAAGAGCTGTAGCTAATGTCATTCTATACACTTCATCTTGTATTGATTTCCTGTTAGCATGCATTGCTGCCCATTCTATCTCTTCATTCCACCCTGCACTACTTCTGGTGATGGACAACCATTGAAGTAGTCTTTGCCATATCACAGTTGCCACACTACATGCAAAAATAGGTGCTAGTGTGTTTCAGGTTCTGCTTTGCACATTGCGCACAATGAATCAGTGTTTATCCCCCATTTGTCTAGCCTATCTTTTGTGTACAATCTCCTTTGTATAGCCAAGTATAGGATGAATTGTCCATTTGGGACTGCCTTGATTGTTGCATATCATTCTTCTCCATGGCACCTTGCTCAATTCACCTCTAAGTGTTTTGTACATGTCCTTCATTGTGAAAGTTTCTGCCTCCATAACCTTTTCCATTTGTAATCCTGCTTCTGATATCCAATGCCCTGCTTGTAGGATTTTCCTCACAACCCAAGAAGCTTGTTTAGCTTGCATTTCCCATGGTCTCCTATCTTTGATGTAATAAGTATGGACCCATACTATCCATAACTTATCCTTTTTCTTAGACAGGTCCCACAAATATTTGAGTATTGCTGCTTTATTTCACACATACACATTTGTAACGTTCAGTCCACCAGCAACCTTTGGCCAACATAATTTATCCCATGCTACAAGAGCTTTCCCTTTAGTTTGTGCATCACCATTCCATAAGAATCTCTTGCATATAGTTTCTATCTGCTGCAACACTTTCTTTGGAAGGAGAAATACTTGTGCCCAGAATGACGGTGAAATTAGTTTCATGGAATGTAAGGGGGTCTAAACGACGAAAATAAGTCAATGGGGGGCAGATGTTTATGTTTTAGTGGAAACTAAATTGAAGGGTCACGTAAGTAATTTGTTGCATACTATTTGGAACAATAGATGGGTGGGGGAGTTGCATTTGGAAGCGTGGGGAGCAGTGGAGGGATACTAATACTATGGGACAAAAGGGTCTGGGAAGGGGAGTTTGTAGAGAGTGGTGAGCAATGCATTACTTGCAAAAAAACTTTGAAACTGAAAAAACCAACATCTATTCTTGCATTGCAACTTTACAACACAAATTTAGGCCATCTTTCTTAGTCTCACAAAGACAAACTGGACCATGCTCGAGCATACTGCCGAGTTGTTGGATAAGAAGAGGGGAAAGCGAGAGCCAAAAGGCATGGTGGAGGATAATTCCACATTGCATTTAGTGGATAGTATGGAAAGAATGAAATAGTTGAAACTTTGAAGATAAGTCCAATTCCATTTAGAAGGTCAGATGGGATTGTATTGTATCCTTTTATTTTTGCTAAAGAGAAAGGTTTAGAGGAAACATAATAGATTGTAGAACTATTAGGATCCTTGTAAATATTTTTTTTTCTCTTCTTTTGTTCCCCCCTGTTTGCAGGTCACCAGCATATCCTTAATGCTGAAGAATACAACATTACTATTTTTTTTTTAAAAAAAATAATCTTGCTTGGCATTGCGCCCATGTTATGCCCCTAAAATTGATGAAAATCTTCTGTAGTTGATTTGTGATACTACAGTGTAGGAACCAGTGATTTAATGTCTCAACTTCCTTTTCACATAAAAACATCTTGTGCATAGTGACATCTTCCTCTTAATCAAATTCTCATGAGTTAGAACAACTTTTTAGTTAGAAGCCAAGTAAAACATGCAACCCTATACGGATCATGGTCTCTTATATCTATTTCCAAGGCCAAAAAGTATTCATTGGTTCTGTCTGATTCAACAACTTACACCCAGAGCTAACTTTATAAAGTCCTTTAAGAATAAATTATATTCTATTTTAGAAGAAAATGAAAATAAGTCCTCCTTCGATGAAAATCATAGCGATAACGATCAACTAAATATAGTCTATAATTCTGATAATAGTAAGTCAGCAAACCCTTGTGGATGCAGTAGTGCAATTTGCACCTGCAAAAATCATTCCATAAATGTCATCACTAGCAGTAATAAAGAAACATTATGTGATATGATAGATCATATTGAAGACCCCAATTTTTCATGGAAATAATGAGACCAGGAATAAGACCTTTGTGGCCCCTATTCCCGACGTTCAAACCAAGAGAAAAAATGAAAAGACCCTTTTATGAAGAAGATCAAACAAAATCACAAGATACATGTACATATTTAGCAATATATTCTCTTCTACCAAAATATACTATACCTTCGCCATTAAAAGAACCTATAACCACCTTAATCAAGCTACAACCAATTCATTCAATTTTTCGAGAAGATTCATCTTCCTCGATCAATAAAAATATTTCAATCCAAACAAAAGATAGTTACAAGATGAAAACCGCAGAGATATACCCACAAGCGGATCTCCCTATTCGCTGCCACTTCTCAAAAAGAAGAGGAGAAAATTACTCCAAATAAAAAACATTTTGAGTTAACACTCTCACAGATACTGTACCGCGCTTGATAAAAAATGTGAAAATTATGTAATTTAGGACTTAATAAATCCCTGCTACACTAACCAGAATTATGTTGAGACGGAAGGTCCACTCAAGACTCGGCGGTACTATGAATTTATCTTAACGGATACTAATTCAGTAGAAATTAAGCATATATTTGAGGAAAATAATATAGATAGTATACAATATTCAAAGTTCACGATTAAAAGAATTTTGATCCCCTTTGAGTGGTCCCTATTCTCTTATCACAAGCTCATCGACCCCAAACATATAATTAGTATGATTATAAAGTAGCCTGGTATAAATTTTTTTGGTTAGACCCAACACCCGCACCTGGTTTATAAAATATTCAAAAGAAATGAAGAATGCAGTAATTCCCCGATGGTTTTACGAATGGTGGAGTCAGTGCGGAGGAAATTAAAAGGTATTATCAACTCAACATCAAACACAATTTGATAAATTTCAGGTCGAGCGAAATATATCTACTTTATTAGAAAATATTAAATTGTGCAAGTTCATTATTGCCAAAAGGATTTATTATATTATTTGTTGGTCCTTCGACACTCTTGAATTGGAGAGGATCTAGTATTTAAGCAAAACTATTAAAATTAAAGGATGGGCGCCAGTAGCCCACAATGATAAGTTAGTATCAAGTTCATTACCCCGGAAGGATTCCAACCATTCCAAAAAAAAATTAAAAAGAAGGCTCGAACAAGCCTTATAAAATCTTAATACTGATGCAGAATCAAAAATGGAATTATTAGATACCTGCTTTACATGATGAGTCTAACAACAGAGATATGTTAGATCTACAAGGAATAACACAAGCATACATCCTTAATCAAAAGGAAGTGCTAGCACACTTCAGTGATAAATTATTCAACAAAGGAGTTATCAAAAGGTAGACCCCACATACAAAAATCATACTGCTCAAGTCGAGGGATAATAAACAACAAGTTCCAAGGCCACTTTATGATGAAAGTTTAGTATAAGAAAGTACAAGCATATGTTAACAATTAATATGTCAACAATAAGATAAGTAGGTGAACCCTGCAAGGACCAAAATTTCATGTCACAAAGTGACAAAGGTCCAAACAATAAGAAGATACATGTTTCAAGACTATTTTCAACAAAATATATTTGCATTAAGGATATACATATTCAACAAAAGTTACATGTACATACTTCCAGCTACGTGACATAAATTCTCAAGCCACGTATAGTTATCAGTTATGTGTAATAGTTAGTAGCTATGTGTGAAAAGAATAATGTGTACTTGGGAATTAAAAGAGAAGTACAAGAAAGTAGTGAATAAACTTAACTTTAAAATTTAAAACATGTAATTAAAATAAGTAGGGAAAATATACTTACAATAAACTTTTCATTGATTTAGGGAAAGGAAGGATAGGAAATGGAAAAGATGTGAAATGGGAGACAAGTGTAGATAGGTTTTCAAAGTTGTAGGATTTTGAATGCCCTCTACTGATACAAGTTGAAAGCCTTAAATAGGCTTCAAAAGCCCCCAAGGCCTAGCTCAAGTGGCAAAAAGTGGAGGACTTGTGGCTTAGGTCGCAGGTTCAAGCCCCACACCATGCAAAGAGAAGCCCGGTATTTAAGTGGAGAAGGGTAGAGGGGCGGGCCCATTATCCACCTACTTTAGAAGGCTGTGATTGGTCCAAAGGGCGGGTCACAGACGAATTTCTCGGTTATAAAAAAAAAATAGGCTTCAAAAGTACTGAGTAATCTAACTTATTATGCTATCTATTTTACATGTGTGCATACACTAATACACACTATTATTTTTTTCACGTAGCTATTAGCTTTTACACAACTGATAACTGTACGTGGCTTGAGAATTTATGCCACGTAGCTGGAAGTACGTACATGTAACTTTTGTTGAATATGTATATCCTTATTTCAAATATATTTTGCTAAAAAATAGTCTTGAAACACGTATCTTCTTATTGTTTGGACCTTTGTCACTTTGTGGCATGAAATTTTGGTCCTTGCGGGGGCCACCTACTTGTCTAATTGTTGACATATTAATTGTTAACATATGCTGGCACTTTCTTATGCTGAATTTTCATCATAAAGTGGCCTTGAAACTTGCTGTTTATTATTGTTTGCACCCTTGACTTGAGTGACATGGTTTTTGTATGTGGGGTCCACCTTTTGATAACTCCTTTGTGCTATTCCTTGTAGATCTAACATATCTTCGTTGCTAGATTCATCATGTGAAGTAACAACATCTAATAATTACATTTTTTATTCTGTATCAGTATTGAGGTTTAAGAAGGCTTGTTCGAGCATTCTTTTTAATCTTTCTTTGGAGTTGTTGAAATCCTTCCAAAGTGATGAACTTGATACTAACTTATCATTACAGACGGCTTGTCACGCCCCGAATCTACTCCCAGGATGCGGACACATGACCTAGGATCACTAGTGACCCCAAGCTAACCCTGCTGGCATATCATAAGCATACTAAATAAACTAAATTAGGGAAGTACTGTGCGGAAGCTTAAAACATCACGTAAACTGAAATGATGGGAAATACCCATAAATTATGTGAATATATAAAACTGAGGAGAGCTTAAGATACTGAAATAAAAACTCAAGTGCTAAAGCTGAATCTAACTATGTTTGAAATAAGCCTCTAACTGACTAGAAGTGCTGGGACTTGCCCCAGCTAAATCTAGCAAAAACTGAAACTAAAGACTAAAATAGAAAAGAAACATGTGTGTCGTCCTCGGAGGATGAGGACTCACCACTGATGCTACTGAGCTGGAGATCGGGGACCGATCTATGCGTGATCTGGAAGCTGAGGACCTGAACCTACATCACGAGAAGATGTAGCGCAGAGTATGCGTCAGTACTTGAATGTACTGAGCATGTAGGATAAAGTAAAGCTGAACAATAATCATAACTGAACAAAACAATGATATGAGATAAGCATGATACTAAGAATACTGAACATGAAATGACTGAATGGAACAACCAAGTTTATAACATGCTAAGACTGAAATCTGACTGTAACTGATAACGTGGTCAATGTTATAGAATCTTACTGGTCTGTGGGAGCTACTTATAACCGACATAAAACCACATGAGTTGAATGTGGAGTCCGATGTATACGCCCCATCGAGAGGACCCAATATACCTTGTCAGAGGTATAGAGGCATGACTGGTGTGATCACTGAAATGTAATTCCCACAGAGGGGACTTATAAACCTACGGGGGCACGTAGTTTTGGGACTATTCGGGTACGCTGAATCCTAGTCCACTCGGTATTAAGCTACTCCCAATTGATTATGTAATTAACAATTACTGATTGAATTTCTGCAATACTGGATAACTCAATTTCTGACATGCAAACTCTGAGAATGCAACAATTATGACTGATAATGTGACATTCGTAAACTGAAACATGTAAATCTGAATAATTTGACCTAGCATGTATAATTCCTGAACTAAACGAATCTTTACAACTAGGGTTCTGAATATCATACAAGAAACTAAGCACAATATGGTAAAATATGATTTGGATCATTCTAACGGCTGAAATCCAACAATTTCTAACATTCAAGAAACCCTAGGTCTAGATAATATTAAGGGAATCAAGAATCTGACTGAATTCTAGGAACCTAATGGGTGAAAGGAACCACTAGTGAAATCCCACATATTTGGTGGCGAATTCCACGGAGATATCTTTCGATTTCGGGGTTGGAACTGATGAAAACTCGTTGCGTTCTTGAACTAGGGCTTGGTCGACTTTCTCCTCTATTTTGCTCTAAGTTTCGCTTGATTTTGGTGAATAATTGATTAGGTTAGGTTCTAATTAGTTTACTAGGCTAAAACTTACCAAAACCACGTAGTTTAGGAGTTAAACGACGTAGTTTAGGGGTCCAACGCATGAGGAAAAGACCAAACGACCCCTGACTTAAAAGTTGTCGGGATCACCGACGGACCGTGGATGGACCGACGGTCCGTTCTGGTCGGCCATCGTTCGGCTTTAGAGACTAGATTCTGGGGCCATGATCCACGCCAGAACCACGGTCCGTGGCCTAACCTACGGTCTGTGGGTCCAGCCGTGGGTCATGCCTTAGAGAAATTTCTGGACTGATTATGGGAGGGCTGCAGGTGGCCATCCACGGACCACCAGGATGGGTCGTGGGTCACCCTCCGGTCCATGGGTGGCAACTATGGGTTGCACCTGTAACTTCTGGAAATCTGATGGTTTGTCTGTTTTCGTGTACAGGGTGTTACACTATTGGTGCTCATCCTTTAATTTTAATAGTTTTGCTTAAATACTTGATCCTCTCAAATTCATGAATGTCGAAGGACCAACTAATAATATAAGAAATTCTTTTAGCAACAAAGAACTTGCACAATTTAATATTTTTTGATAAGGTAGTAGATATATTCTGCTCCACTTGTAATTTTTCAAACTGTGATGTTAAGTTGATAATACGTTCTTATTTCCTCCGAACTAACTCCACCAGTCGTAAAACCATCAAGGAATTACTGCATTCTTTATTTCTTCTGAATATTTTATAAACCAAGTGTGGGTGTTGGGTCTAATAAAAATAAAATTATATCAGACTGCTTTATAATCATACCAATTATATGTCTAAGGTCTGAATTTTTTATAAGAAAATAGGGGTATGTTGATGATCTACAAACCACTCAAAGGGGCTCAAAATTCTTTTAATTGTGAACTTTGAATATTGTATACTGTCTGGGTTATTTTCCTCAAATATTTGCTCAATTCCTACTGAATCAGTATATGTTAAGATCAATTCATAGTACCTCCAAGTCTTGAGTGGATCTTCCGTCTCCACATAATTCTGATTGGTGTAGCAGGACTTTAGTAAGTCCTGAATCCCATAATTTCCATATTTTTTTATCAAACACAGTAATTGACAGTACCTGTGAGACTGTTAATTCAAAATGTTTTTTGTTCAGAGTAATTCTCTCCCTTTCTTTTTGAGAAGTGGCAGCGAGATCCGCTTGTCGGTATATCTTTGCGGTTTCCATCTTGTAACTATCTTTTGTTCGGATTGAAATATTTTTATTGATCGAGGAAGATGAATCTTCTCGAAAAAATGAATGAACTGGTTGTAGCTTGGTTGAGTTGGTTATAGGTTCTTTTAATAGTGAAGATATAATATATTTTTGTAGAATGGAATATTGTGTTAAATATGTGTGTTCATCTTGTGTTGGTTGATATTCTTCATAAAAAGGGTGTTTTCATTTTTTCTTCTGGTTTGAACGTCGGAAATGGAGACCTCAAAGGTCTTATTCTTGACAAGAGTAGTTCTGGATTGTGGAAAGTATAAGAAGACTTTTCATGAAAAAGGTAAAGAGGTTATAGGTCCCAACAGATTTTGTGGGATCTGACACGCAACATGTGGTGTCAGTGTTAGAGTAGGTGGCTTGTAGTAGTGCCGAATATTTGAATTTAAAAGAATTTGTCGGGCCTGGTCCAATTTTTTCAAATTCCACTTTGCCACCAGACATGGACCAACTAGAAAATCCTTTTGGTCCTAATCATTTAACTCCGAGACCAAAGCCAAATCAGAACCATTTATTGAGCCTATTGGGTCACAAGAGCGTTATCATGAGGAGGCCCGAGTCCTTCTTTAGAAATCAACAGATGAGATCAGTTTTTTAATTAAGAAGTCCAATGGATTCACAAAACCCTTTACAAAATCCATTCTTAGGGAGTCGGGCAAATCATAATAAATCTTTGAACATTTCAGCATTGATGAGGACACAAAATTCAGCATGCGAATCGAAACAACTCCCAAAATCTTTCTGCGCCTTAGCATAGACAATTTGCAGATCAAAAAAGTAAAGAAACAAGCGATATAGTTTCAAGCCAACTTGATAGCATCAAGGGAGTTGACTCTGAGGGGGAAGAAGGCGTTATAGAGCTATTCAGAGAACAAATGGAGTATGAGGACCCTCAACCATTAGCAATGGGTGTCAACATCGTAGAGGACTGTATCGAATCATAAGCAACACTAAGGTTTCAGCTCAATCTACTCAAACTTAGTCGTTTGTTTGGAGTCTCTACCAAGGGGCATGAAAACAAATTTTATTCCTTAATCATGAAATTAGAGCAAAGCAAATCAAGGGAGAATCAAAAATCAAAGGATAGCTCATCAAGCAGTAACAACAGTGTCCCAAAGGAATTAAGAACTGTAATTTTCAACAGGAATTTCAAGTATGGTGAGCCAAGAATCAGAGGGACAAGCATTAGTTTCATGGAAAGTAATGGTCTAAACGACGAAAATAAAAGAGGCTTAGTTAGAAATCTAGCTAGTCAATGGGGGCAGATATTTATGTTTTAGTGGAAACTAAACTGAAGGGTCACGTATTGTTGCATACTATTTGGAACAATAGATGGGTAAGGGAGTTGCATTTGGAAGCGTGGGGAGCAGTGGAGGGATACTAATACTATGGGACAAAAGGGTTTGGGAAGGGGAGTTGGTAGAGAGTGGTGAGCAATGCATTACTTGCAAATTAACATGTCTGAACCAGAATTTAACATGGTACTTGACCATTGTCTATGCTAAGTGCAAAAGAATGAGAAGGGATCTCTGGTGTGAATTGGGAGCCATGAGAAGTCTTTGTGAAGGGTGTGGGTAGTGTGTGGTGACTTTAATGTCATCAAATATCCATCAGAAAGAACAAATTGTTCATCAATCAGTGGGGTATGCCAGAATTCTCTAATTGTATCGAGGAGGTGGAGCTTATAGACCCTCCTTTATTTGGACAGTCTTTCACTTGGAGAAGAGGAGAGAACCATACAACTGCATCAAGGATTGACATAATAATGTTATTCTTCTCAATGGGAGGAACTCTTCACCCTCATTAGACAATCAACTCTTCCAAAGTTGGTATCTAATCATAACCCAGTTCTATTGACTTGTGGAGACATGAACTTCAAGAAGTCATAGTTCAAACTTGGAAACTGGTGGATGGGGCTTGAAGGCTTCAAGGAGAAAGTGAGTTTCTAGTGGTCATGATTTGTTGTTATTGGTACAACAGGTTTTGTCTTAGCTGAAAATCTGAAACTCCTAAAAAGGTAATTAAAGGAATGGAGCAAGAATAATAGGAGCAATTGGAAACAACCAAAGGAAGAAAACCTTGACAAATTGTCCAAATGGGAGATCCTTCAAGAGCAAAGACCACTTACAAACGATGAATTAATGCAAAAAAAAATTAAAAAAAATTGGCAATGTCTTTTGAAGATGTTGTCAAAAATGAAGAGATTAGGTGGAGACAAAGATCCAAAAGACAATGGTTGAAGCAAGGGGATAAAAACACTAAATTTTTCATAGAATAGCTACACCTCGCAAAAGATGCAACACCATAGAATCCTTGAAGGTGGAGGGAAGCAATGTCACTGATCCTACTGATATCAAGGAGGCCATCAAGAGTTTCTACGAAAATTTGTACAAGGAGACAGAAGTTTGGAGGCCAGAATTACAATTATAGCAGATTTCTTGTATTAATGAGGATGAAGAGGAAGAGTTACATAAACAAATTGAGGAGGATATTCTAGGATGCATTAAACTTTGTGCGATGGAGAAAGCTCTTGGGCCCGATGGTTTTCCCATGTCCTTTTATCTTATATTCTGGGGAGTAATGAAAGAAGACATCAAGGTATGATACATGAGTTCTATAATAATCAAAGGACTAAGAGAAGTTTCTATGCAACTTTTGTAGCTCTCATCCACAAGAAAGTAGGTGCTTCTGAATTGAAGGACTTCATACCTATAAGTCTAATCATAGACATATACAAGATGTTAGCAAACATACTAGCTAAGAGACTGAAAAAGTTAGTGGATAAGTTGGTCAACAAGCATCAAATGGCCTTCATTAAAGGGAGATAGATAATGGATGTTGCACTTCTAGCTAGTGAATGTGTGGATTTGAGCCTGATCTAATGTGCAAATTGGACATTGAAAAGGCATATGATCATGCAAATTGGAAGTTCTTGCTAAACGCTCTGGAGAAAAGTGGTTGGGTTGGATTCATTTCTGCATCAACACTGTCCGTTTTCTATTCTGGTGAATGGTGAACCAGTGGGCTTCTTCCTTTCAGAAAGGGGACTTAGACAAGTGACCCCTTATCCCTCTTTCTATTTATCTTTGCAATGGAAGGTTTTGATAGCTTGATGAGAATAGCAATACACAACAGATGGATCAAAGGTTTTCAGATACAAGGTAGCAGTGAACAAGTTAAAGAAATTTGTCATTTGCTATATGGAGATGACACTATCATTTTTTGTGAACCTCGGGAGGACCATATAAGATTCTTAAAAACAATCTTACTATTTTTTGAAGCTTCCTCGGGTCTGTAAGTGAATTGGGGGAAAATCAATTTATTTCCAATCAAGGAGGTGACCAACATTTTGAATCTGGCAGATACTTTGGGGTGCAAAGTGGAGAATATGCCAATAGTTTACTTAGGTATTCCTTTGGGCAACGAAAACAAGAGCATACAAATTTGGGATGTCATTGTGGAGAAAACATAAAGGAGATAAGCAAGATGGAAGGCTCAATATTTGTTTATGGGAGGCAGACACACTTTCATCAATTCAGTGCTGGACAAATTAAGGAGGGACTTTCTTTGGCATGGATGCAAAGAAATTAAAGATTATAACCTAGTAAAATGGGAGATAACCTTGAAAAGTAGAGACAAAGGGGGTATGGGTATTAGAGATTTGAGGAAACAAAACAATAGTCTTTTTATGAAGTGGTTATGGAGGTATAATGAAAAGGGGCAAGCCTTATGGAAGGATGTCATCAGATCCTAGTATGGTGAGTACAATCCTTGGTGCAATAATGTTAGTGTTGATGCCTATGGGGTGGGGGTATGGAGAACTATCAGAAACTTATGGCAAAAACTTGAAGCTAATACGTACATTGAAGTGGGAGATGGCAGGAGAACTAAGTTTTGGATGATGCGTGGTACAAACATAATCTTGTAAAAGAATCCTTTCCAGATTTGTTATTACTATATAATAATCCATATGCAAATATCAATGAATGCTGGACATTACAAGGATGGGATTTGATCTTCGGAACATTTTTGAATGACTGGAAAGTGGAGAGAGTGGCCAAATTGTTAGAGCTATTAGAAAAATTCTCTGGCATCACTAATGGTCCTGGCTCTTTGAGATGGAAACATAGTAAAGATGGGGTTTTCACGGTTAGCAGGGCATACAAAATGGAAAGTCTCCAGTAACGCATGAAGTGTTGTGGAGAAAAGGAAAGATTATAGTATCTTGGTGTTCATTATGCGGGAAGGCAACAAAGACCAGCCAACATCTATCCTTGCATTGCAACTTTACAACACAAATTTGAGTCATCTTCCTTAGTCTCACAAAGACAAACTAGACCTTGCCCGAGCATACTGCAGACTTGTTGAGTTGTTGAATAAGGAGGAGAGCAAGAGCCAAAAGGCATGATGGAGTATAATTCCACATTGCATTTGGTGGACAGTATGGAAAGAAAGAAATAGTAGAAACTTTGAGGATAGGTCCAATTCCATTTAGAAGGTTAGATGGGATTGCATTGTATCCTTTTATTTTTGGTGTAAAGAGAAGGGTTTAGAGGAAACATAACAAATTGTAGAATTATTAGGATCCTTGTAAGTATTTTTTTTTTTCTTTTTTGGTTCCCCTTTGTTTGCAGGTCACCAGCATATCCTTAATGCTGAAGAATACAACATTACCATTTTTTCTTTTTAAAAAATCTTGCTTGGCATTGCCCACGCTATGCCTCTAAAATTGATGAAAATCTTCCATAGTTGATAGGTGATACAGTGTAGGAAGAAGTGATTTATTGTCTCAACTTCCTTTTCACATAAGAAACATCTTGAGCATAGTGACATCTTCCTCTTCATCAAATTCTCATGATTCGGAACAACTTTTTAGTTAGAAGCCAAGTAAAGCATGCAACCTTATACGGATCATGGTCTCTTAGATCTATTTCCAAGGCCAAAAAGTATTCATTGGTTCTATCCGATTCAACAACTTATACCCAGAGCTGACTTTATAAAGTCCTTTAGGGTGTTCATTCCACCACAAACAATCTACTCCTTGCTTCCCTTGAAAGTTCTCTAGCTGTTTGAATAGTTCAACTGCTCTTAGGATCTCCCAATCATTCATCCCTCTTCTGAATCTCATATCTCATCCTTGTTGAGTCCACATCTCAACTATTGTGTTGTGTTGATCTTGGGTACGGTCAAAAAGATCCGGGAACAATTCTTGCAATGCCTTGTCCCTATCCATTTATCTCTTCTAGAACCTGGTCCTGACTCCATTGTGCTCTCTGATCATCGAGTGTTTTGTAAGAAAAGGCCAGAAGACCCTGATGGATCTCCACAAGTTGACCCCATATGCAGTGGTGACCTCCTTGGATACCCAACAATCTTCTTCCGCATACTTGCTTTTTATGACATTACCCCATAGGGTCTGAGGCTCTTGTGCATATCTCCATAACCATTTGATCTTAAAATCTTTGCACTGGTGTTTCAATTTCCGGATGCCAAGCCCACCTTGTTTCTTACTCCTAATAATGTCCTTCCATTTGACTAGGTAGAAAACTTTTTTTTCCTTGTTTCCTGGCCATAAGGAGGACCTTTTGATCTTGTCTAGTCTCTGAACAACACTTGAAGGAAATGGGAATAGTGATAGCATGTAAGTTGGTAGTGCATCTAAAATTGCATTTACTAGTGTTTATAGACATTTAATCCTAAACAAAACAAATCTAGGAAAAGTACGATTTAACTTTTACGACTCATGATGTACGGACCATAGTTCCTTGTAAAACTCGTGGAAGGTGGTGAATAGTCAATCTTCGGGACATTTTCTACGGATTAGAGTTACAGTCCAGGTACAATTCATCCTGGCCAGTCGTGGTCAGAGTCCTCGACCTTCAATTCTCTGAAAGTCATCTACGAACATCCCTACACGACTCGTAATATGTCGTCGTAGTCGGGGAGTTCACCTTTTCAAAATACTTCCTTCCACGATTGTTGATCTAAGACTCGTACAACAGTGTACGACTCGTACTCCCTATACTGAAGTTTAATATCTCAGAACTCATCGACAAATCCATTTATGGCTTGTGGAAAGGACCACGGCTCGTAGTAAGGCTCATAGATGGTCAGAATGCACCTGCCAACATTGTCTTATTCTAGGCTGCCAAAATCTATTTTCCTGCAATTCAAAAATAAAACACAATCAAATCTACTAACAAATGCTTAAAAAACTCAAAATCTCAAGTATAAAGTATTATAAGTACTGTAAATCCACGGTACATCAACGTGAACAAAAACCATGAAAGACCAAGGTTCAAATCACACTAGAGATGGGAAATGCTGAGGTGATGTTTTTCCCTTCGCTAGTCTTTGTCAGATAGGAGGTACCCAATGGAATAGTTCAAGTGTGCACAGAATATTCTGGACCACTTCTATTGAATAAAGAAGGATAATTGTACTATTGTTGTTTCTTTGAATTTCCACAGCCAATTGTTCTCTTTATTTTGATGATAGTCACTGGACGTGTCAAAATTTGTGAATTTATGTTGAAAAGTTATTTTGGACTTTTCAGGGTTCCCCATTACCAACACTGCTTGATGATGATATGGCATCCTTAATTGATTTTGGAGTTGGCAATGGATCAACAATTCTTGTGGAAGAAGAGTGTTAGAAGTCGTTTCTCTTGGTAGGGAGTAGAGTATTATTTAGTAATATGTTTGGTAGAAATTTTGGGTCTATGTATAATTAATTCATGGATTAGTTATATACTCTACATGGTATTATATGATGTATAACTAATATCTTTTATTTGGTGGTATAAGTAATACAAAAGATTTAGTACAATGAGATTAACATTTATGTAAAAATAAAAATATCCCTCAAATTATTTTAATCATTTTGTTTATTTTCTTGATTTTATGTTTTATATTTGTACTAGTAAACTTATTTAAATTGAGAGAGTTGTTTGTTGCTAAATAAATCAAATACAAATATATTTAGAAAATCATTTGCTAAATATATATATGGTTTTCTAATTATTTGTATTTTGAACAATTTATAAAATTACATACGTTTTATAATTACAACTTGCAATTTTAATGTGTAAATGTAGATGATTAGTTTGATTTTATTGTTTACCGTCTTTTCGGTTTTAAAAGTAGATGGTCTATCTTTTTAAAATTAAAATGGACGTTTTGTAAGTGATCAACTTATTAAGATGACAATTACCCTCAAATAATTCAAGTGAAAAAACATGGCAATAAAAGTGTTCTCCTCCTAGATAGTTAGAAGGCCATAAATAAAATAATAGTCTTACAATTATCTACATTGATCCAATTATATAATAATTCAAGGGTATAATTGGAAATAAGTTTCTTTATAGAGTTTAATTCAAACACAAGATGAGATGTGAAGCAATGAATCAAATTCTTGATAAAAAACAAACCATGCATTACTAATTCCTGCATTACTAATTCTTCCGTTGCTAATTTCCGCTTTATTTATCTTTGTACCAAATGGCCTCTTTATGTTATAAGAAATTTTGCAAGTTTTGAGTGCATCTTCGTCACTCAATATACATTCTTGAAATCACTTCGAAATTTGAGAATGTCCTTTTTAACGCTTTTATTCTAAATTTGTGCTCCAAAAATGTTTCATGAGCGAACTCTCTCCCTTCTTCCCTTTACATCTCTCTCAAAGGTAATTGTACCAATTGCAGGATGTTTGGTTGGTCTTTTAGCTAATACATGCAGACGATGCTTTTGTGACACTACAATATACCATCACTAATTGTCAGAATTTGGAATAATGTTTTTAATAACGAAAAGAATAACAAAAAGACTCAAGTGAATCAAAGTGCAAGCTTCTTTCAAATGCGGTGCACATCTTACCAATAATTCTGGATAATTTCAATAATTTTTTATTTTCAATTTAGTAATGATAACAAAGATAGCTCAACTTAATAACTAAAACAAAATTTCAGGCGTTGAATGAGAAATAACAAAACGATACTCAAAACAAATTCCTTGATCATTGGCAAGATATGTGCAAGATTAAGGGGCAATGTGAGTATTATCCTTCAGCTTTAAGTATATGTTGTCTAGGGCAATGTGATTGTGTCAAAACAAGCAATTGAGATGGACTGTGGGATGACGTTCAATAAAAAATATGTGAGTATCAAGAAATTGTCACAGACTGACAATGATAACTTATTTGTCACAGCCAAAACAGGCAATTAAGATTTTGCTCACGTTTGTGCGATTCATTATTTTTCAAGAAAAGTATTTCACTCATAATAAAGCGATTTGTACACTAGCAATTTACTTATTATTATTATTATTATATTATTATTATTTATAAAAGTCTTTCGTTATTTTATTGCTAGACAATAAGCATTTTTATTTATTTATATAGTTGAGTGTTTGCCCTATCTATTCATGATTAGTTTCATTTATTCACTTTACTCAAAAATTCATTCATTCTTCTTACTCAAAAATGCATTCATTCACCTTATTAAATAATTCAATGTCATTCATTCTTCTAAAAAAAATCAATATTTAGATTGTTGTATTTTAATTTTGTTCATTCAAAACAAAATAGATGATACTAAAGTGAGTAAATTTATAATGGGACGATAATATTGTGCATGAAGGTGGTTCCATAAGATACAATCGACGTCTTGTTGTAGTCCAAATATTTTTCTTATCTCTTAAATATGAGCGTTTGCAACGCTTATTAAGGAACAAGATGGGTATATATATATATATATATATATATATATATAAAATTACCTAATACATAATTATTTTATCATATTTTCTAAAATTTCCTACCATTTGAAAAAACTACAAAAATTTATGCTCTTTCCTATTCTCGTGTACATCACTTTTTATGCGATATATCAATCAGATATATCAGTTTACGCGATGTATCAAGACGTTGAGTGATGTATTTGAAATCGAAAAACGATGTATCAGAACGTTGAGGGATGTAACCAGAACCGAAATGCGATGTATCGAAACATTTTCGGATGTATCCGAATTTCATCAAATTCAAGAATTTTTTGTAATTTGAAAAAGTATAGGGATATGATGTAATTATCTCTTAACACTATGAGATTTGTGTAAAATTTTCATAAGATATTTACTAGACAATATCCAACTTACTTTACATCCAATGAACTTCTAATGTATGATGAAACATGTATTCGGAATGATGATTCCTTATCTTTATTTATTCGTAGTGTTGAAATTTTCGTTGATCTAATTAAAGGATGCTTGAAAAATTGAGCGTTGTTCTATTGTTCAAGAATCTATTGATAATGAGTTTGATCTTCGTGATACTACATATTCAAATTTATAAATTGATATTTCAAGGAATGCAATCTCAGAACAAATTGTGGCAGAAATTGAAAGACAATCACAATATAAGCTTTGGATTGGAGTGTGCTTGATTACAATATGTGGAAGCCTAGCAATGCTCTCATGCACTTGAATAGTTTGAACTCGAGTGATAGACAATGTCCATTTCCATCGAAGTCAACTGATGGATAAATAAAGTGATAATTTATTTATAATTAAAATTAAACTAATCTTATATGCGATATATTTATATTTTATATTTTATAGGTGTAATGAATCAATGTACAGAAATTGTGAACAATAATGATACAAGTGATGATCTAGTTGGACGGTTGGATAATGATGAAGCTTCGAAACATGTATGAATCAACAAACAATGATGGAACGTCTGATGGTTATAATGATGTCAATCGAGATAGTGCACCCCTTAGAATTCAAAACGTTTATTATCATTCTACTATGATTTCATACTTATATCACATTAAAAAAAGCACATAAAATTTTATGTGCACAAGAAACGTTGGTTCTATCTGAACTGCACTCGGAAATCCCAACAATTCTGAATTTATCTAGCCAAATTAGGCTGTTGCAATCTTAATTTTTTTATTGTATTTTAAAAAAAAATTGTTAAATAGCTTAATGCAGTTTTATATATGTAACTAGTTATGCTATTTATAAATAAGAAGCAAATGAAATCTGCTGTAAGAGTATAATTTTACAAAAGAAAAAATGAGTTTCTTTGTGATCAATCTAAGAGTATGAATAGGAGGGTTATTTGCAAGTGTTATTAGTTGAGATGTAAGAGGATGATTCACTTTAGAGATATTTTAAGTGGTATGTGGAAGACATAAAAAATAATTAAGCCACATACTTTTCTGACGAATAACTACAAGGAGAATCATTTTAATTTGAACAATAACATGATTGTCACTTCACTGATTCCATATATTATGTAAAATTGTGATATAAATATTAATATGATCCGTGAAATCATTAAATGAATACATCATTTCACTCCTAGTTATAAAAAATCACAATCAGATTGGAGAAAGCATTTCAAATGGTTGATGGCGATTTTGAATGTTCATTTAGGGCATTACCTTGATACATGGTTGCACTACAATTGTTTAATCCAAACACTATAATTTAGTGAGAGCACCATTCTACAACAATTCAAGGAGAGCAAATCTTTGATTTTTTAAAACTTTTAAACCAAGCATTGATGGTGTCAAAAGTTGCAGGCCTGTCATTTCGATTGACGACACACATCTTTATGATTTGTATGATTTGAAACTATGAATTGTGGTTGATATTGATTCTAATGAAAATATTTTTTCACTTGCATATGCTTTAGTGGCACATGCGAGTTTTGAGTCTTCATCATGATTTTTCAAGTTATTGTTGGGACATGTTGTTGTGAGCGACAAGAAATTGGTCTCATTTCTGAACATCATTAAGAAATTTGGCAATGTGTTTAATCTTATTCTACCCAACACATACCACATATTTTATGTTCAACACTTAAAAGTGGAAATGTCCATTATTGGAGGTGATAATGCCAATCATATTACATTATCGAAGGTGGTAATGTCTATTATCCAAGGTGATAATGTTCATATTACATTATCGAAAGTGGTAATGTTCATTATCGAAAGTGGTAATGTTCATTATCGAAGGTGATAATGTTCATCATATTACATTATTGAAAGTGATAATGTCCATTATCGAAGGTGGTATTGCCAATCATATTACATTATCAAATGTGGTATTGTCCATTATCAAAGGTGGTAATGTCAAACATATTACATTATTGAAGGTGGTAATGTCCATTACCAGAGATGGTAATTTCAATCATATAACATTATCAAAGGTGTTAATGTCCATTACCAGAGATGATAATGCCAATCATATTACAGTATCGAAGGTGGTAATGTTCATTACCGGAGATGATAATGTCAATCATATTACAGTATTGAAAGTGGTAATTTCCATTATCAGAGGTGATAATGTTCATTATATTACATTATCGAAAGTGATAGTGTTCACCATATTACATGTCCGGATGTGGTAATATTATTTCCCGAGGTAGTAATGTCAATCATATTACATTATCAGATGTGGTAGTATTCATCAATGATCATATTATATTACCGGAGGTGGTAATGCCTATTGTTGAGAGGGCCATTTCATGTTGATCTCATCGAAGAGAACCATCAACATTTTCCAGTGCCGAAGACGTCCAAAGGGCATACATAAGAGTTCCTTGTAATAGATCTTCACTCGTCCTACTGATGGAATGCATTTATATCCTACCGATGTATCAATATCATTTATCCTACCGACGAATCAACTTATTTCTACCGATGGATATGTAGCAGCCCATATTATGCATATGCTTATTCTATTCTTGTGATACTTGACATAGCCTTATAGTA
The DNA here is from genome assembly GCF_900185275.1 of Solanum verrucosum. Classification (NCBI taxonomy): domain Eukaryota; kingdom Viridiplantae; phylum Streptophyta; class Magnoliopsida; order Solanales; family Solanaceae; genus Solanum; species Solanum verrucosum. Next base: position 1,777,960 of record NW_026020298.1, on the reverse strand, counting down.
TAGGTGAGGGACCATGTTTCTTATATGATTAGCGTTGGTTTAAACTAGCTCGGAAGGTGATGTGATGCCTTGCACGTTGCAGCATGTGTACTGCAAGTTATAACTCGAACTGAAGTATTTAAACTCGAGATGAGAAGGTGGTAATTGAGCTTAAAGTTGAAAGTTAAGTGCTAAGTTAAATAAAAAGAGATTAATAATTAGAAAATGGAATAAAATAGGTGAGTTGCTTGCTTGACTTAACTAAGCTAGTAGGTGACAAGTAGGTGCATCACCTACTTTGACTTATTGACCAATCCAAAGAACCAAGTAGGTGCATCACCTACTTGAGCTATATGGATCTAGTTAAAAAGGCCAAGGTTTATGGATCAGATTTGGGCCTATGCTAATGGACTCACTTGAGGCCCAAATTATGTTAAATAAAACAAAATGAAATTAAAGCCAGCAGCCAAATTTGCCAAGGCCCAATATATTTAAAGTGAAAGCTAGTAGGTGCATCACCTAGTTTGACCTTTTGAGCTGCTTGATATACATAAGTAGGTGCATCACCTACTTGACCAATTAGTGGCTGAAAATGAAGCTTTCTAGTGGATATTCTTAAAGGTAAAGAAAGCTCAATATAAAGATATATTGGCTGCTATTCTCACTCATTTTAACACATATTATTGAGGATTAGCTCCAGCTCTTTCTCACTCTTTTCTCTTAAGGATTAAACAGCAACCTTAAAGTTTTTCTAGGGTTCTTGAAGAAACCCTCATCTCTGCAAGACAAGGTAAGTGAAAACACTTATGGATTTAGCTTAATTCTCCCATGGATGATTAGGAAAACATGTTATTCATGCTCAAGTATAGGTATAAAGGCATAATATTTCCAGAAGCTACTGCTCACTTCCTTGGTTATTAAGATACTTTTCTCTTCTTCTTTGGTTTAAGTGTGAAGGGATGTTGAAGTTCTAGAGGAATTCAAGTTATAAAGAGAAGTTGCAGAAATTGAGGTAAGGTGACTGCTCCATTTTCTTCCTCTTTATGTATGAGTTTGAGTGAGGAATTATGGGTGTGCTGTCATAAAGAACTCAAGGGGGTGGTGAGTTCAATAATTGGTTGTATGATAAAGAATACTTAAGGCTGTTTTATGTGTATTGTTGTTGGTGCAGTTTGGGTAATCTTGGAAAAGGATATATAATGTATGTATTGGGCAGAGACGGAGGGTGTGGTGATACACATTGTTTTAAGGGCTGTATGGGCTCATTATCCGTCAAAGTTAGCTACTGTTTTACGAGGCTCATGGTGTGATAGCTGCTAATTTAAATTTATCATGACTTATATTGTAGATTAAAACTTGAAAGGGGAGGCTGAATCGTGATAGTTTTATTGATCAGAAGATAAGGTATGTAAGGCAATTCGATTCAATATTCTTCGGCATGAAATCTGATACTTGAGATTAATATCAATAAGTGAATTTCCTAAGTTCTATTCCTAGTAAAGGAAACATAGTGGTAGCGTATGATCTCCAAATAGCTAACAATAGTTTCCCCCTCTCCTTAGTGTATATAATTACTTCATTATATGTTTAGTACTATATACTTGTGTAATTATCCTCCTATGTGCTGGTATAGAAATGGTATTTGCAAAAGCAAGTTTGGTGAATCCTCTTCTTAGTCAGTTGAAGTCAATTGTGTCATTTAAGCTCACAAGTAATGCATTGATGTTACATAGCTCCTTATGTCATTGTTATTGCCTTGAAGTATTATTTTCATGTCTTCTACTATTGGTCCGTAGTTCCAAATATAAAAAATAATTATGACCACCAAAGAAGCAATCTCAAAGATTAAAGAATCTAAGTAAAGAAATCTGTATAATTAAGGGTGGCAGCTCAGGGGCGAAAGCCTAGCATGGGCCGATCCCAATTAGTATGGAAGGGTGGCAGCTCAGGGGTGTAAGCCTAGCATGGGCCGATCCCAATTTGTGTAATTATGAGGACCGCATCCCAGGGGTTAAAATACCTAGCATGGGTCATCCTCTTCTACTACTGATCAGCTGGTCATTCGTATCACATGCCTTATAAAGATCATAACACACAGAAAGGTAAAGACAAGAATGTAACATACATGATCTCACAAGAGTTAACAAATGTGGTCTTCTGTTCTGATTTATGCACACATATATTGATACTTGGTTTCATTCGAACTCTTATTTTATATATGTTATTACCTTACATATTTAGTACATTTTCTCATACTGACGTCCCTCACGGGGGATGCTGCATTTCATGCTGCAGGCACAAGTATTTCAGCTAGTAGACCTCCTCGGTAGGAGCACACGTCACTCAGCTACTTTTGGTGAGCTCCAGATTAATTCAGAGCTCTACTGAGTCTTTGGTAGATTCATTTTAGGTATTGTATTGTAGTTAAGAGTAAGGCGGGGTCTGTCCCGACCTACTCTAAGGTTTTCTATCTTTTAGAGGCTTTGTAGACTTATGTTTATGGTTCAGTTGCGTCTTAACAAGTTGTGGCGTCAACGGCCAAGTCTTGTATATAAGTTTTGGGTCTACTTATGTTGGTTCGTATCGCTGCATACTATGTGAACTTGTCACAAGATTGTCATAAATATGCATAGTAAGCACAAGTTACATGTTGGTTTTCTCAGGCCTAGAGGGCATCAAGCGCCTGTCCGTCTTAATGGGATTTGGGATGTGACAGGATAAGTATCATCCTATTGATGGATCCTCATTCGTCCTAACGATGAATTCTCATGTGTCCTATCGATGAACATGCATTTAAAATTTTTCAAAATATACTTATACTAGGTAAATTATCTGTGCTTCGCATGGAATTGAACTATTTTATTAAGCTTACATATGATCATTTGGTAATATTCGTATTTTCGATACATACAGTACATTGTCATGAACATTTTATCTTAAAGAAAAACGTTTCTCCAAAATCTTAAATTGCTTTATTTTTTTAAAATTTCCGTTTTTGTTATACAAAAAATTATGAGTCATAGAGAGATTTTAAGTATAAGAAAGAAGTCTAAGAAAATGTCCATGGAAATAGTTTGTTAGAAATAATGAAATTTTCTAAATTCCAAGAATTTATAAAGAACAACATCAGACGTTAAAGAAGAGATAAAAAAAAGCCTCGAACAACAACACTCCAAAGTAAAGTGGAACATCGTGTCCATACAAGAACATAATTAACTTAATTCAAATAGAGGACCTTCGGCTCCTTTCTTATAAACCTCCACCAATCTCTTTTTTATTATAGTATGCCGTATCATGTATATGTTAAAAATGACCGTAAAATTATTAGTATAATAAATATTTTTCCTCATTGTCTCAGAATAGTCATTACTTTTGTTTAGGTTTCATATCACCGGCCCCAACTTATTTGAAATTGAACCATAGTTATTGTTATGGTTATAGTATGCAGTTACAAAGAATTAATGCATTTATCAACCAAGCAGTAGGTGTCATCTGAATGGAATTGTTCACAACTGTATATTCTAAACCAAAATTTTGACACATAACATATTAAATCTCACAACATAATTTTGTGAGCACTTGAACTCACAAATATCCATAAATAATAATAAAGACGGCCTTCTTTCCTAACAATCAAGAAGAAAAAGACATGTTGGTTAACATATTTTTCAAAAAGATAGTCGGTCGGGCTGTATCCAAGTTTACAGTTCACAAATTTAATTGAAAGAGTTAAAAAAAAGTCACCAAAATAGCAAAAAGAAATTGCAATAGATACATGAATCACTATGCCTTATAGTAAAAGATTAATCTTCATGAAATAGGAGGAAGAAAACTTTGAGAGAATGAAACACACTTCATAAGAAGCTTAATTAACGTATTTGAATTCGACTCCCCTATAGCCAAAAAAAACCCTACAAATAATAGTGGAAGAAATAAAAGTTTTGTTTACTAAAGAACCAAATGTAATGAATTCAACCATTTTAGCAACGTTATGAGTTGTGGACGTAGAGGTTTAATAGTAGTAATGTGGCATTGCAATTAAAATTAATTTTCTTTGTTCATATGAAGAAACCTATAGAAAGGGACAAAAGAGAAGATCAATTTTCAATAATCCTTGGTGAAATTTTTAACCAAGTTAAAAAAAGTCACCAAAATAGCAAAGAGAAATTGCTATAGTTACATGAATCACTATGACTTATAGTAAAGTTTAAGCTTCATGAAATAGGAGGAAGAAAACTTTGAGGAATGAAATAAACTTCATAAGAAACTTAATTAATGTAGTTGAATTCGACTACCCTATAGCTGAAAAAAACCTACAAATAATAGTGGAAGGAAATACCTCTATTTATAGACAACAAAGGGTAGTGTGAACAAATGCTTATTGTTCCTTATCGAAAAGATTACAACCCTTCAAAAAGGTCACAACCTTTCATAAAAGTCGCAATTTTTCATAAATGTCACAACTCTGCATAAAAGTCAAAACTCTTCATAAAAGTCACAACTTTTCATAAACGTCACAATTTTTCATAAAAGTCACAGTTTTTCATGAAAGGGGAGGACTAGTTTTGGAAATAAATAAATTAAAAGGGAATTTTGGCTTGTGGTGGCGCCACGTAGGAGGGCCTAGGGTTCTCTTTATTATGTGATAGTTAAGGAAACAAAAAGACACAAGAAAGAAAAAATAAGAAAAAAAATAGTTGATTTCATCATTTAAGAGAAACAAGAAAAATAATATAGTTAAATAAAAATAAAAATAAAAATAAAAGTGTAAGTGATTTAAAAAGAAGAGAAAGGTCGCATAAAGGTGATTGAGTTAACATTGAAAGATTCTAAGAGTTTTGAATTCATGTAACACTTCATAAAACAACTATTGAAAAACAGATAATCAGCAAAAAAATCTTACTGCAACATTGTAGAATTCTACATTTTCACTAATAATAAAGATGCATAAAATTTATTCTTCTGAGTTCTTTTTTTTAAATCTTCCACGTCTTACTTTTCGTCTTTATTTTTTGAATCTTCCGAATCTTCCTCATTTTGATAATGACTTTTCATACCACATCATGTTGATTTTTATGGCTTAAATGTTCTCAGCGGAAGATTTTCTCTAACAAAAATTGAATGTGTGAAGCTTCTACATTAAACCTTGGATTATGGGACATTGTTACTTAAAAAACAATATAATATAATTAAAATAAGTATGCACAAAAAATTATTATTAAATTTCAATAAAACTAGTATACTTACATCTAAAAAATTCAACATCTCACCAAATGGAGAACTATGTATAGGAAATTCCCGCATACCATGTTGAATATAAAATGAATGATTAGGATGAGATCCATTGGATTAGGAAAAATCAGATATCACAACATGTGGAGTTACAAAACCAATTATTTCCTAACTTAACAAATTATAATTAGTTGTGGAGGACCCTATTCACCCAAATTTCATCTCTCAAAAAAGTATAAAGCGGTCATTGTTCAAATAAAGAACCTAACGAAGGTTAGGTTTGATCCCACGAGAAATAATGTTCAGACTCAGTTCAATTGTTATTATTCACGCTCTTAGTCGTATTATTTCCGAAAAAGACATTTTAACATGTTTTAACTCAATATAAGATGGAATTAGGGTTTTAGTGTTCCTATCCCCATGAATCCTTAACTCAGGAGTACCTTAGAGTTGTAACCTTGTCTAGCGTGTATCATGAAAGATCGGTAAGTTAGTTATCACCTAAGTGGATGGTTGCCTATGTAGATGAATTTCACAACACAACTTAGTCAATGTACGTGTGTATGCTCTACTAACACTTACCTTTGATCCCAAATTAGCTATCCCTAAGTAAGTTCAATTTATTAGATGAAGGTTGCTAGCCTTAAATATTCATTGTATAATCCATTTCCCATTCATTACTCCCTTGGCCAGGAAAGTAGGAATAAGGCTAGTTCTAACATAGGCCTCCATTAAAAAGTAATCAAATCAAAGAGAAAAATAATACATGCATGCACAACATTCAAGAATTACTATTTATTAGGTCTACGTCGTTAATTTCTCATGGTTCTCACAACCCTAATTTTGGATTTAGCTACTCATAATTATTTGAACACAATTCATAATAATTTGGTTAATAGAAATCATGAACTTACAATATGAATGTAGCTATGCCGGAATCTTGAATTGAATTGCGAAGTAAAAAATCAAAGAGCAATGTGCAATTAAAATTCAAGAGTTCAAGAATTAATGCAGAAGTAGATCACTTGTAACACCTCAGATCTCAAATGAAGAAAATCCTAGTTTTCAGAAAAACTGGTGTCAGTACAATCGGAACCACCCATAGACCGTACGTGGGGTTCCGTCGTTAAGGTCCAAATTTTGATGATCTCTGATCCCACCCACGGTCGATCAGTACAGTTCGTGGTTGGACCTACGGACCATAGGTGAGGGTCAGCAACCAATTGGAGGAAAATAGATGTTGCGTCAACTTTAAACGGTCATATATTCACAAAATCAATTAGGTGGCCCATGACCTATCAAATTAAAGATAATTGAATCCTCTTTCCAATGCCACTGAGTTTGCTAAAATTCAAGAGGAGTAAAAATCTATGCTCATTTTAGTGAAGTCCTGTCGGGCAAAGCATGAACGACGACCCCTAACGACGGTTGGTAGTTCGAACAACGGCCCGTCAGTCCTGTAGTAGATGGCACTCATCAGTTTTAAGTGAGGGTCATTTTGTTCCTTTACCATATGCTAATATTAGACACTTAAACTATGTCGTTTGATGTCTATACTACGTCGTTTTACTCAGTCTAAGCCTAATAACCTAGTTAGACATACCCAAAACCCTCATTCTCTAAAACTCATCCAAATTAAAATGAAAAGAAGAAAAAGAGGTGTTAGTTTCTTTAAAGAACAAGCAACAGTGTTCTTCAAGTTTCAACCTCGAAATCCAAAGAATTTCTCCGTAGCTTTCGTCACCAGGTATGTGGGATTTCACTAGTGGATTCCTTTCATCCACCAGGTCCCTAGAATTTAGTCAGTTGCTTGATTCTACATAGCTTGGTTAGAGTTAGGGTTTGTAAAATCTTGGGAATTTATTAAGATTTCAGCTGCTATATAATCCATAGTCTAAATAACATGTTTTCTTGGAAACATTGCTTAATTCTTTGTATAAAACTCACAACCCTAGTTTGTATAAATTGTAACACCCCTCAAAATGAAGTAGGATAAAGTAGAGCTTCACATGAGTTTTATGCATTAATAACTTGTTAAAATAATGAAGAATAGCCTTTTTAGTCAGTTTAAAGAGTTTGGAAGTCAAACGTCAAGGGATGACCAAGACGTTCGGAAACTAGTCTTTTACGTGTTGGTGTGTTCTAGTATGTTGTTCATGTTTTTATGTGTTTTTTGGAGTCTAAAATCAGTGGAGGTGACCCTAGTGTCTTAATAAATGTTTTTAGGGTCAAAATGTTTAGATATGACACCCCGGGGGCCACCCTAGGGGTCCCCGAGGAGGACCCCAACCTTGGCCAAACAAGCTGTCAAGGCAGCTTGAAGTTTTGCTTGGAGGGAGCATGTCCGCGTCGCGGACTAGCTCCACTAAGGGCCAAATGTTTGGTTTGCGTCGCGGACGTGTCGCAGACTCTTCTGTCTCGAAATTTAATTTTCAGGAACTTGTGGGAACACCTCCGCGTCACGGACCTATTTCTCGACGAAATCTGCGAAAATAAAACTCAAGTTAGACTTGTTTAAAAAGGTCCAACTAAGTGAGGGGTAGTTTGCGTAATATGTGGGTTATTGTTTTAAGTGTTTTTAAGCATTTTAAAGGTATTTAAACTTGTATATTGTATTTTAGAATTCATTCTTCCTAATCAAACCCCTTCTCTCCCCAAAAGTTCTCTCTAGAACTCCATTGGAGGCTAGGTTAAGTTAAAGCTAGGGTTGAAGGTTTCAAGTATTTTCTTCTCAAATTTCGTGGGATTCATGAAGGTTAAGGTATGGGGATTCTTTATCCTTGATTCCTCTTCCATTCAAGGAGTCAAATCAAGGTGTTTTCAAAGTTCTCCCAAAAACCCTAATTTCAATTCTAGCATGGGTTCTTGCATGAAAATATTTTAAATGATGTTTTATGTTTTTATTAATGATTATTGATGGTTTTAAGAAAGAAATCTTCATGAACCCATGCCTTCTCAAATTCTCTAAATTTGGTCTAAAATGGGTCTATTGATTTTGAGTAATTGATGAAGGATTATTGAGTGGTTTGATGTGGGTTGTTCTTATATGATCTTAGCTATGTTGAATTGTGGGAAATTGTTATTGAATTGTATAATGTGAGGTAGTAGCCTTGAATGGTCATAAATTGGGACTTTGCCTTTATGTTGGTTATTGGATATTGTTTAGCTTAGCTTGTATAGTTGAATGTTGTTATTATCATTGTTATTGTATTGTTAATTGTTGGAATATGATGATGATGAAGATAGCCATGGAAAGAGGGTAAGTTGACCTAACTTGATGAATATTGTATAAGTGGCATGTAATTGAGTATTGTGCCTTATGGCCTTGGAAAGGTGGTAAGATGACTTGATCTCTTAATATTGCTATAATTTCTTCTTAGGTTGGATCCACCTTTGGTGGAAGTGTTGCTTGTTGCTTTTGAATTATGATTGTGGCCATGAAAGGCATTATATGAGTATTGCTATATTATTGTGTTCATATATATAAATGAAGCTATATGTAAAGTTCTATATGAAGCTATATGTAAAGTTTTATGTGAAGATATGATGTGAATGAGTTTATGTGATCTTGAGATTATCCTATGTAAAGTGGATAGCATTGTGATTTAAAGTATGAGTTCTCATGATGTATATATGTGATGATGTTGGATTATGAAGTGTCCTCAAATGATAATGTTGTGACTTGATTAGTAGACTAAAGTGTCTCTTCTTGTTACTTAAAGTCTTGAATGCATGAATGTGTGAAGTGGGCTAGAACTAAGAAATGATGCCCTTTCTATAAATACTAAAAGAGGAATACTAGGCCCAGACTTGAATCGGCAGAACTAAGAAATGGTGCCCTTTCATAAGTCTAGCTTTCCTAAGTAAATGTATAACCTTGAAGGATGGGCCTTAGGGCGATGTTCCCTTCTTGAGTGAAATGATAGACTTAGAGATGAATGGAGCCGGAACGGCATGAGAATCCTTATCTAAGAAAGTTAAATGAGCTATCCTTATGAACCTTGATTGGCTATGACTAAGAAATGGGGCCTTTCTTGGGAAGAGGTACTATGAGTTGGTTGAACTAGAAAAGGAACCCTCTCTAGTACATATGTGATTGAATATTCTACGGGAAACAAGACTAGCACCAAGTGGATGTGGTTAGGAAGGTGGCCTAGTTGAGTATGAGATTAGGCACAATGAACTTCCTTGGACATCCCCCAAACCATGTGCCTACATGGGTTGCTTACTAGTTCTACCCTTGGCAAGTAGAACAACCTTCACGGAGTAGGATAGACTCCGGATTCCATGCCTAGCTAGTATGGTCTATGTCGGTTATGCTTATTCCCATCATGTGGGATGTGCACTATAGTTATTGGATAGGTTCTACAATGTGTAGGTAGTAGTATGGGATGCTATCTACACATGGCACGACTAGGCTTTGAAGATACTAAAGTGAGTTCCCTAAGTCTAACGACTATTATGTGAAAGTCCCCTTATGTGCTTGAAGGTCTCCTAAGTGGTTTCTTAAAGAATGTTGGTCTATTGATGTTATGTTGTAAAGGAAATGTCCTTAACTAAGATAATCTTGAGGAACACTTAAGTGTGCTTGAAGAGGTTGTATGGGCGGTCACTTCTTGTCTCACTCAAGCATGTCTTAAGGTTATATTAGGTAGAGGTCCTATGGTAATGAAATGGCATGTGTTATTCTAAAGTTAAGCATGGGTTGGATATGGATATGTTGAGTATGTGTATAGTTGGCTATGGTCTTATATGCGAATGTTGACTTGTATTATATCTCTTATACTTGTGAAGTGAAGGTTTTATCAAAAATGATATGAAAGCATATATTCCTTGTAAATTTCAGTTGAAGCATGTTTTTGCATGGTCTTCATACCTAGTACTTAATTGTGCTAACCCCTTTCTTTCCTTTTTTGACTAAAGTGTAGGGATTGGGAGATGGTGACATGTCATGGCTACTTGATAGGTTTCTAAGTGTTGACGATGAAGACTTGGTGAGTCCTCATAGATTCGAGGACAACACCCTACATGTTCCTTTTGATGTATTTCTAGTATTGTGTTTAAGTCTTGTATGGGCTTAGTCCCATTGTTGTATTCAAGTATTAGATGGTTTTGAGACATCATGTATAAAGTCTAGAAAGTTTTCCGCTTGCTATTTTTAATGAAATGTCTTCTTTGTAAGGAAAGTTTTTAAATTCTTAGTGACTTTTATGATCTATGCGATGAATGAATGCTAAGGCTTGTATGAGACCTCCGAGAGGTCGAATACGCGTGTAACGGCTAGGGGGTGCTCTCGGGTCGTTACATAAATTCTCTTAGTTCATGAATTATACTTGCTAGGTCAGTTAAACATATAATCATGCTTCAGATTTCGAATGTCACATTCTCAGTATATAAATGTTGCAACCTCAGTTAGCATGTAAGTATTTTGAGCTATTCAGTATTTCAGTTACATTTTAGTCATATACATATTCAGTTGGGAGTAGTCTTAACACCGAGTTGGACTAGGGTTCAACGTACCCTCAAAGTCCCAGAACTACGTGCCCGCGTAGGATTATAAGTCTCCTCTATTGGGCATCAATATTAGTGATCACGCCACAATCATGCCTTTATACCCCTGGCAAGGTATATTGGGTCCTCTTGATGGGCCGTATACATTGGACTCCACGTTTAGCTCACATGGTTTATGTCGATTAATAGTAGCTCCCACAGTTAGACTCTTAGTGCATTGAACAGGTTTACCGTAGTTACTTCAGTATACATTTCAACATGTTATCTTCATGATTAGTACTTGGTCATTGCATTCAATTTAGTTTTCAGTTATACTTCAGTATCTATATTCTTGCTCAATTTATGTCATTGCTCTCTTATGCTTTTTTCAACTTATATATATTTGTTCAGCTTAGTATCTATATCCTGCTTGCTCAGTACTTGGAATGTGCTGACGCAAAAAAAAAAAAAAAAACTTATGTATAACCACTCTTAAAAGCCGAGTCACTGTATCTTGATATTTCATCATACTATATAATATAATATATAGCTTATTTTCTAAGCCCAACTAACTTTGAACTCCCTATTAGTCCCTCAACATTTTCCTATTTCAACTTCCACCCCTCCAACTTTTCCCATCATACACTATAGTAGCTAAAAGTATATACACGAATGTACCCCTCTGTTTCCCCAAAATGAAGAGGTAATCTAGTAGTTTTTTTTGGTTGAAGTTGAACCTTAACCTTTTTCGAATAAGGGATTGTATTGATTCTTGAGGAGAGAGGAGTTGTGCTCCCCGTCCCTTGATGTGAGGCCAAAATATATTTTTTTAATTATTATTTATCTTATATTTATTATTTATATTTGTCCTTTTTGAGCGTGAATTTTATGGATTGTGCTAAATAATATATTTTATTTGTAGGAGTAAATTGGTGTAAAAATGAAGAAGTTTGGAGCTAAAATAAATTAAAGGTAGAGGATTGAAGAAGGAAATCAAGCAGACAGATTAATGAATTAAATTGAATAAAATAATATATTCATGCATATAATGCAAATGGCGGCTGAAATTGAAGAAAACAAATTGAATTAAAATAGATTAAAAAGAAAAATAAAATAAAATGTACAGAATGTCAAAAGAAAAAATATAAATAAAAAAAAAAGAAACAAAACGTAAAAAAAATGATTTAAAAATAACTTTAAAAAAAAAGGAAAAAAGAAGAGGAACAGAATGTTAAAAATTAAAAGAAAAATAAAGGGAAACGTGCTGAAAAAAAAGGAAAAAAGAAAAAGGAAGTAACAGATTAATTAAAAGCATTAAAAAAAATGAAAACAAAAGAAAAAGCGTGTATCTAAAAAAAAAAGAAAAAAATTCTTTGAAATAACATTTGTCCCAATTTCTTTAGAACTAGTTTTTCCTAAAGAAATAATAATCCTAAACATAAAATTTTATTCCCTATTTTAAATCTACAAAAATACAATCCTAAAATAACTTGAACTCTAAAAATCTCTTTCCCACACAAATTCTAATTCCTAGCAACTAGATACATATATATACTCTACCCATAATAACATTAAAAAAATAAAAATACAAATACACGATAAAAAAAAAAAGGAAAAAGAAAACACGAGAGTTTCAAGTTTCAAATTCATAAAGGTCCATTTCTTAACTTTACTCTATTTTGTCTCGAGTAAATTTATGTGTTTATACATATTTTTATTAATGGACACACACTGATAAAAATAAGACAATTTAATATAGGTTTTAAAATAAATCAAAGAATGAGGCTAAATAATTTTTTTAATTATTATTTAGCTAATAATATAATATAATATCCAAAAATTAAGTCAAGCCATATAAAAGTCAATCAAGCGACCATACTAGAACCACAGGGCTCAAGGGGTGCTTAATATCTACCTCTCGATCAACATAATTTCTTACCCAAATTTCTAGTTCACAGACCAATAAAATAAAGAGTCAAAATTTCCTTTTGATTAGGGAATTAAATAAGGTGACTTGGAACACCAAAACTCAATTTTAAGTGGCGACTCTGAATAATAAATAATCCCTTTTCAAAATGTCACTTTAATAGGAAAAACTCTTTTTTCTTTCAAAAACATTTGTTTTGAGGAAAAAATAGGGGTGTGACACTGTTTCTTTAAACGTTTTATATAAACTGCATCTTTATTGTTGTTTTTATATTTTATTGAGTTGAGTATCCATGAGTTGAGGATGAGTTGAGCAGAGATGAGGTGAATATGTTTCATTCTTTCCAAGTTCAAGCTTTTATGTTATGTTCAGTGTTCACCTTACATGCTCGTACATTCAATGTACTAAAGTCATTTGGCATGCATCGTTTCATGATGCAGATACAAGAGATCAGGGTCATCAATAGGTGTTTCATTGATACCACTTGTAGTCCCAGAGTTGTTTGGTGAGCCTCCTTGCTTCTGGAGGATCCCTCATTTATTTCTACTATTTCAGTTTTGTTAGGATGATCGGGGCTCTTGTCTCGACATCCCTCATAGTTTAGAGGCTTCATAGACACTTGAGTTGCCTTTTTTTTGGCCAAATGAATGTTCATATACATTTCTGAATTTATCATTTTGAGATATTTGAGTTAAAGCTTTACTTTTGAGTTCATCTAATATTGAGTAAGTCTTCTGCTGAGAGTTGAGCCAGGCCAAGGGTTCGCTTAGGGCCAGCAATGGTTCTCGAGAGCCGGCCATATCCAGGGTGTAGGCTCGGGGGGTGACACTTTTCTTTAACTTTTCTAACTTTTTTTCTTCTTTTCTCAATGTAATGTCCTTTCCTTGTTCTTAAGCCTTCATGGCTGCACATAAACAATTTAACATCAGTTATGAACACAAAATAGGCATTGAGGACACTAATTCATTAAATAACAAGACCTAAATGAGTCAAAAATCCTGACTCATCAACACCCCCAACTTAAACTGTTGCTTGTCCTCAAGTAAAACAGGAGATCAATCAGGTCAACAGGGATGTCTACAAACAGTGCTCCTTGAGACTCAACATGAAAGTGCACACAAGGTTCAATTGAAACATACAATGTTTAATTGTGCACTTAAAGTTTCAATCTATGACTAGCCATCATCAATTAGACTTCATGTGTAACACCTTGCAACTTTACTCTTAGAATTTGAATCGTTCGTCTTAAGTATATGAGCTTGAACCGGGTGATGTACTACTTGCTCATGTGTTTTAAGGTCCGTTACCAAGTGTATAAAGGGTATCGTAAGTGATTTATGGTCATAAGGGACCTATAACACTAAGTCAAGTCCAAAGTCTTTCTATCAGCTAAGTTTTTCGCATTAGTTGACGCTAGAGTCAACTTCAAATGACCATATCTTTCAGTATATAAAGAACTAGGTGAACCAAAACCTATCAAATTAAATACTTATGAGTCTTCTTTCCAACACCACCAAGTTTGAATCAATTAAAGTTTGGAGTAAAAAGTTATTCCCCTTTTATGGGACAATGTCTTGCCATACGTCGGCTGCACGACCGAGGAAATTTCCGCGCGAGTGCGCACTGAGCCAGTAGCTACTGTGTTCCTACGCAGTTGGCTGCGCACCTAAGGCATTTTTGAGCGGGCGCGTGGGCGCATGAGTCTTTAATGATCCTCCAAAACGTGATTCACCTTCGTAGTTCATTAAATTACCCTAGAAAGAAAAGTTTTCAAGAAACTAACTTCCTTCAAGGTTCATACATCATCCAAGGTAAGATTTAACCACAAAACTTCTTAATTTCTTCATCCACGAATTAATGACTCCTACCCATGAAATTCATTGATTTTTCAAGAAAGCTCTTCCAGAACTCATCTCCAAGGTTCAAGAAAGGTTTTGTAGGTATTCTTCTTCCAAGATCATTCTTTTCTTCGGTAATTGGAGCGATTAAGGTATGTAAGACTTCAATGAGGAATTCCTTTCATCCTCATATCCAAGATTTATCAATGTTCATGAACTAAATTCCATATTTAGGGTTATCAAACCCACTTTTGAGTTCATCCATAATCTTGACCCGAATTTCACGATTTCTTTAAATTTATTATTCAAGATTAAAGATTCTTGACGTATGTACTTCCTTTTTATACTTAGTAAGGTTTTACATTGTTATTCTCGTGAGTTGTTGACATGACATTGTTATGATTTCATGAAGCTTATATTTCAAAGCATGATTTTAGAGTCTTTATGCTATTATGAAAATTAATTACAAATATTTATGAGCTATGGAAGTTAGAAAACTTTCTCATGATTTAAGTTATGTACATGACTTTGAAAGATATCTTTAAGAAAGATTTGAGCCTTGACTCACAGATTTGAGCTTGATCTCACACTTTATTCAGATAGAGAGATAGATAGTTTATCAAACTATGAGCATATTATGCAAGTATATTATTTTGGGAGTAGTATTGAGCACCGATATGGGTAAGAGTTCAGAAAATTCAAATCTCATAAACTACGTAGACAGCGTAGATAGGATCATACCGTAAGACGGGTGACTCCTCACCTACCTCAGGAAGGCTTTTTAGTAGATCTATTAGTACAGTTGCGATCTATACTCCGGCAAGGTATAGAGTGGCTTTGGCGACGTGGGTAAGATGTTGTATCATCACGAGGATCATTGTGATGGTTGTCGGTTAGAGAAACTCCCCAGTAAAGTAAAGAGTATATATATATATATATATACATATTCCCGGACCCATGTAAGAATATATGGGACTCGGGGTCTGATAAACTGCTCAAATCTATGGAACCGGAGAGAATCCCACACATGAGGATACCTTCCCTCTAGGACCTCTGTGTACAACAGCTTCTCCTCGAGAATCGTCCTCAATCCATCAGCCTTTAGCTTGTTGAGTAGCCGAGTAGGAGGACCCTGAACTGGTGGCGCTGGAACCACCGTCTGTACTGGAGCTGGCACTGCATCAGCAGCAGGAATGGTAGCCTTTAGGATCCTAGACGGATTTTGGCAGACTCGAGCACGTATCTCAGCCCGCCTGACCTATAGTGGTTGGTCATCCTTGGGTTCTGAGAATAAGGGCAGAGAGACTGAGCAGACTCCCCTTCACTGCCGGAGTTGTGCTTCGGTCTGCTTTCTATATGCGCTTTACCCTTTCCTTTGCCTCCTATATATATATATTCCAGTTTAGTTTAGAATTTTCTATTACTACATTATATTTGTGAAGTTTAAATGATTTTATCATATTTATGCTTTACTTCAGTTGATTTATATTTCAGCCTTTTAGTCCAGTTATTGTTTCACTCAACCTTATTACATACTCTTACATTCAATGTACTAATATCATTCGACCTGCATCGTCTTATGATGAAGATACAAGTGTTCAGAATCATTAACAGGCGCATCGTTGATATCACCCAACTTCTTGCCAGCTTTTGGTGAGGCCTTCTTGCTTTCGGAAGACTCCAGCCATTTATTTGCTTTAATTTTATTTAAGGTTGTCGTGGGTATGTCCGATCGCCTATCTCAGACAGTAGAGGCTTCATAGATAGACAATGTTAGAGGGTCTCTTGATATTTATCTTCAGATATTTTGTTAAACTATTACCGTTTACATTCAGTATTCTTAGACAGTTTAGATAATATTTTGACTTAAATGTTTCCCCTTCAGTTATTTAAAACTAAAAATGCTTGAGTAAGTCTTCGGCTAAGTAGTCAGTCAGGCCAAGGGTTCGCTTGGGGATCACCAATAATTCTCGAGTGCCGACCACTTCCAGGGTGTAGGCTCGGGGAGTGACATCATGCTCACAAATGCTTACTTCAAATGCAAATTTATGCCTAACAAAAATTATTTGAATGCCCGCACATCAAGACTGATTTCATGTTCCCACAAAGCCAATCAAGGACTAAAATTAAGGAATCGAAATAAACTCTCACACTCCTAGTGAGAAAAACATGCATGATTTACCCATAGGCTTGCCCGTATTTTCCAACCAATACAACACTTGGCTTATGCAAGATCACAAAGGTCTTTCAAAGCTTTTAATTGGGCTAAGGGTAAGATATGATCATTTCGGTTTAATGGCTCTACCTTCATGAAACATGACTCAAATTTCACTTATTTTCCTTTTCTATCATTCTTTTCATATTCACAACTCATCCTTGGCATATTCATAGAACATAAAATTATTATTATTTTGGTATAGCTCATCGGATACCCCTTTTATTTCCACAACAATGCACAACGGATACAAATTATTCATTTCTTTTCTTTCATTTTTTTCATATGGAGGGTCTCATCTTTTTCATCACAAATTTCCAAGGACGAACTTCATGAACTTCTTGTTCAGTTTCTTTCCTCATTCTTACCACACCCCAACTTAGGATTTTGGTCTAAGTTGGTTGTTCAAACAAACCAATGCTCCACGAAGGTTATAGGTGGGGAGGATACGGTGATTTTGACAATCGGTTTAAACATTTGTATTCATGTTTCATCCAAAGAAAAGGTTAGGCTCAAATGGTGCCAAGATAGATTCACACACTCACAAGGTGGTCACACAAAGGTATAGCAATTAGGTTCACTCTCAACATTCATGCCAAAGTCCATTTCTTTCATTCACCAATGCTAATAAATTGGACTAATGGGGCATTTTCTAGGTATCCTCGTGCATATTTTTCAAGTAAACCTCATAACACATGGCATCCAAACACAATCATTGATCATAGCTCTACAAGTTAAGCTTACGTTCAACGGCCATTGTAAGATTTACACTTGATATTCAACTAGTCACAATGAGATTCTAAGAGTTCACACATGACTTATTCAACTCAAATTACCTCATTGGACTCACACAAACATATCGTTTATCAAGAGCATTATTCAAGTCATCGATATTGACCGCAATTGACACTTAAATATACAAGAGAACATTAACCAACATTCACTTTTAAGCAATTACGAGTGAGGCCAATGAATCATAACCAAAACATCAGTAAACTACTAAAACAAACCCAAATGAAAATAAGAAAATATCTAAAAATAGCAAAAATACAACCAAAAGGGTAGGTAGCTGAGTAACTTCACCCCCACCAAAAAGAAACAAGCAGTGTCCTCAATGTTAAAAAAATTTAAAATAAAATGGAGGGAGTGTAAGGATCCCCCTTTCAGGCTAAGCCTGAGGAGAACTCCAGCTCACTGGTGTGGCCTCAACCTGGGCATCAGTGCCCTGCTCAACTCCGACTCCAAAAGGTTGTGCAGTAACCTTCTTTGTGGGCTTACACCCACTAGAACCAATCATGAAAGTGTTGCGAAGTGATTTCTTTCTGGCAACCTGTAGCATATCACCATCCAGATCCTCCAAATCCTCAAACACATCAATCTCACAATCAACCAAGTCCTCCTCATCAATGTCGAGAGTGTGGAATCCCCATCCTCATCAGTTGTAGCAGCATCTCTGGTCACAGTAGTTGGAGGGAACTCAGATTCAACTGTCCCCACCTGCCCAATCTTTTGAACTGGAGGCAACTTAGAATTAGGGTCCTCGGGGACATATACACCGCCCCAAAGCATCGATATGTCGGTGGACTTCAATTCATCCACATCCCAATGCTAACCATCAATATCAACCTTCAAGGTTGTCAAATTAGTAGGGTTGTGGTCCGTCGTCTCACATACCTCAACCCGAGCGGTGAAGGCATCCAAATATAGTCCATGGGTAGTGATCAACTCACGTTGTTTCTTCAATTCTTCCCAAATAGGAGCAAGTGCAGCAGCAATAGCACGATCAATCATAGAAGGGACAACGGCCTCAACCCGAGAAGATCTCACATCGGCTGAATGGGCAAGGTTACCCATTTTGTAAATCATAGCCTAAGTCAAAAGGGGACGGGAGGTGGAAGAAAGAGAAGTAGAGGTCAAAGGGGTAGGTATACATGATGGCTCGATGGCGGGGGTGAGAGGTGTAGGAGTAGCCTCCATAGACTCCACATTAACTATCAGAGAAGTGTCCACCAGAGTTTTCTTTTTTTGCTTCGCCTCATCTCTCAAGTACTCCACTTCAATCCGACGAATATAATAAGACGAGTATGGAGTGACCTCAATATCCATCTTTATCACAAAGGGCACACCTGCTCGGTGACATAAGGTACTGATCAATACCAAAAATGGCAATAAGGTTTGATTTTGTTTGGCCCTCAGAGCCATATCCTGTGCAATAATTGAGCCCAGATTCAGCTTCTCCCGATCGATGATGCACCCTAGTAGCACAACCTTTGGATGCCTAATAATGGACTCATTCCGTTATGGCACCAACGTGTTACTGATGAACCCGAACCAGTATCGTGCTGCGATGTTGAGTTTTTTTTTTTCAATAACAGCCCCCACCTTGATCCATGGGGTGTTGTATCACTCAACAATGGGGCTAGCTACCCCTTCAAATCATCAAACGTCTGAGTTTTGATTTTTTGGCCAAAGAGTGCCGAGTTTGTACTGTGCAATCCAAATCATTATTGATGTATGTTTTACTACACTTTACCTTCTTGCCCCTCACCTCTACAAAATCAATAAGGGCCATAAAACTAGTCTTTTTTCCCTGTTGGGATCAGCTTGGCGTAACTTATGTATAACTCTCGAACCCACGTAGGAACATATAGGCTTCGAGGTTTTGTGAATGGCTTGAACTTGTGAAACCGCAACGTCTCCCAAACATTCAAATATCTATCCACTGCTCCATTCGTGGACAACCTCTTCTCCTAAAGAATGGTACACAAACCAACGGCCTTTAAAAGATTCATTGATCAAGGAGAGTTAGCCGGAATTAAGGGTACTTTTGGTGCCTGTGGTAGCGCCTGTGTGTAACACATCGGATTTAGAAAAGGAAAAGTACTCACCTTATAGTTAACTAGGTGATCCGCCGAGTTGACTTGGTGATCCGCCAAGTGGGATCTCCTCGCCTTTTGGCTTGAGCCCTGATGGCAAGAATTCTGTAAAATTAGGCGAGCCAAGTCGGGCTCGCCGATCCAGTCAGCGCCTCACCAAAGCCTCTTCCCCCATCACCTAGTGTTCTGTTTCTTAGGAGTGGGTTACTGTAAATTGAGACGAGCCAAGGGCTCACTTGGCTAGTCAATAAGTGCTCTTTGGCGAGTTGCCAAGTGCCTTTCGGTGAGATCCAACGTGAGGGTCTGCAGATTTTAAGTTGGGGTCTTAAAGGTCTTTTCATATTTACTTCAGTCCTAAACAACGTCATTTTACTCTTAATCTAAAGGCCTATATAAGCATTATACTCTCAAATTTCCCCTAACTTAAGTCCTTCTTCTAAGAACCCAAAAAGAATACCAAAACTCCTCTCAAATATTCTCTCTCTAAAAACTTGAAGAAGAAGGAGAAGATTCAACTTAGGGTTTCAAGTCAAGGGTTTAATTCCTCCATTAAAGGCTATAATTTGGAGTTAAGGTATGATAGTTTTCATCCATAGATTCCTTTCATCCATGGAGTTCCCAAATTCCTCTATTTCAAATGGTAGAATTCCCCAATTGAGTTAGGGTTTTCTTCAATTAGCATGGGTTCCTTTCATTATTGATTTAAATTATTAAATTATGATCTATTATGGATGAATTGATGAATTGCAATGTTTTTATGATGAATTCCCCCATGAACACATGTAATCCCTATGTTTTCAACTTGTGAATCATATGATGATGAATATTGAGTATAAAGCAAGTGTTTTATGAAATTAAGCATGTATTTTATAAAGATTTATATCATGTTTAACTTGATCAATTGCATGTCATGAAATGAAATGTCCCTTTTAACATGTTTTAAATGTTTTATGCATGACCATCATACTTGGTACATTGTCTTGTATTAACGCATACTCTTGCTTACATTTTTCCCAAATGTAGGGTCTGACAAACAGGTTTTCGAGTCTGGTGGCTAGTAGTTGAGTTCGTGATTTTCCTAAGGTTTGGTGAGTCCTCATGCTTCGAGGACGAAGTTATTGCTTTAGTTTCTTTCATATATTTCTCTTTCGAACATGATGTATAGGCTAGGCCCAATTTCATTCTATTGTATTAGATGGCTATGATGAGACATGAGGTTAGACTTCCGCTTTTCATTTTATAAAATGATTTAGACTTGGACTATTGTTTTACTCTTATTGTTCTATTTCTTATGTTATGAGAACTAAGTGGCTTGTATGGAGTCCTTCGGGGTTCTATACGACATGTTACATCTAGGGGGTACCCCTGGGTCGTGACACAGTGGGTCATGGGCTGCTTTAGAGCGAAGCTTCGAACGCATCATCTTGGTCAATTCAGCTTCCGACACTAGTGTATGGATTTGAGTCTCAGACCCCTCAACCTCTTTATTCTCCGACTTAGAGTAGGTGAACTATATTAAATCAATGTCCAAACTCTCGTCCGAGATTGTGTCATCCACCACCTATTGTTTACCCTTACCACTCTCCTGTGAAGGTTGACGATAAGTGGTTTGGATATGTTAACCTTTCTTTGAAATAACAACCCCCTTTTTTTCTTCCAGGGTGGTGGGGCATGTGGATTAGGGCTCCTCTGATATGGAGGGCAACCCTCATCGAACATACGCTTAGATGGGACCTTAGGTCGAGCCATACCTGCAAACGCACATAAACGAGAACAGATTGTTCATGAAAGGTTAGTGAAATATAATTTATAAAAAAATATTGAGAGACTCACTGAAGTAGTTTGGCAAGTCGCCGAGAACACTAGGTGAGTAAAAAGGGCTTCACCAAACGTGACAGTGAAAAGGGGAAAATTCCTAGGTCAGAAAGGCGATCTCAAGACCATTCGGAGACTCACTGAATTCACTTCGGTGAGCTGAAGAGTCATCGCCAAAATAAACAGTGGCTCATCTTCATAGGCCTGACAAGTTAGGCGATGGGGAAGGCTTTTGGCGACTCGTCGAGTCAATTAGCCCAGCTCGATGAAGCTCGCCAAAATGTCCCAACTCCCCAGCCACTATCTCAATTCACGAACAACGGCCAATGACACACCAATTTAGACACAATTGCAAACAATTCACAACTACCCACGATGAATTCACAAGTCGGGGTACTCAGACTTCCCCTAATTAACGCCAATTCAATCAAACATAGTTCAGTTAGATATCAGTTTGTAGTACTTAGTGGTAGGGATTACAGCTCCTTCCCTCCATACTCAGCTTGTTTAGACTTCATTCGAGGATATATGTTCCCAAGGGGGAGATATTGTTACACCTCTGATTCGAGAAGATGGAAAATGCAGCTTTCCAAGATCTGGTGTCAGAACCAACGGATGCCACCGACGGACCGTGTGTCAGACCACGGACCATAGGTGGGGTCCTGTCATTTAGTCCCAGACTTAGGGTAATTTCAGCATCCAAAGATGAGACCTACAGTTGTGGTCCACGGTCCATTGATGAATGCACGGATCGTAGGTGGGGTCCCGTTATTGGGGTCCAAGACTCAGTGGTCTATGATCCCACCCACGGCTGACCAGTACGGTACGTGGTTGGACCTACAGACCGTAGGTGAGGGTCAGTATCTACTTAAAGGAAAATGGTTTTTGGGTCAACTTCAAACAGTCATATCTTTTAGCAAAAAATGAATTAGTTGTCCTATGACCTATCGAATTAAAGATAATTGAATTTTCTTTCCAATGCCACTGAGTTTGCTAAAATCCAAGCTCAGAGTAAAATGTTATGCTTGTTTTAGTGAAGCCATGTTAGGCAGGCCACGAACCACGATCCAGTTGACAGGCAGTGGATCGAACGATGGCCCGTCAATCCACTCATGAGTGGCACTTCGTCAGCTTGAAGTTAGAGTTGTTTTTTCCTTTCCCTATGCGTTGGGGCACTTAAACTACGTCATTTTACTAAGTCTAAGCCTAATAACCTAGTTAGACATACCCAGAACCCTCATTCTCCAAAAATCATCCAAATTAGAACAAAAAGAAGAGAAAGAGACACCAGTTTCTTTTAAGATCAAGCAGCAGTGTTCTTCAAAGTTCATCCCCGAAATCCAAAGGATTTCTCCATGGATTTTGTCACCAGGTATGTGGGATTTCACTAGTGGGTTCCTTTCATCCACTTGGTCCCTAGAATTTAGTCAGTTCCTTGATTCTACATAGCTTGTTTAGATCTAATGTTTGTAAAATCTTGGGAATTTATTGTGATTTCAGCTGCTATAGAATCCATAGTATAAATAACATGTTTTCTTGGAAACTTTGCATAATTCCTTGTATAAACCTCAGAAGCCTAGTTTGTGTAAATTCTCTTAGTTCATGAATTATACTTTCTAGGCCAGTTAAACAGAAAATCATGCTCCAGATTTCGAATGTCACATTCTCAATAAATAAATGTTGCATTCTCATTTAGCATGTCAGTATTTTGAGCTATTCATTATTTAGTGCATTTTAGCTTCATATGTATTCAGTTAGGAGTGTAGACTTAGCACTGAGTTGGACTTGGGATAAGTGTACCCTCATAGTCCTAGAACTACGTGCCCGTGTAGGATTATAAGTCCCCTCTATTGGGCATCAGATTTAGTGATCACGCCACATTCATGCCTCTATACCCTAACTAGGTATATTGGTCCTCTCGATGGGGAATATACATCGGACTCCTCGTTTAGCTCACGTGGTTTATGTATGTTATTAGTAGCTCCTACAGTCAGACTATTAGCGAATTGACCAGCTTCCAGTAGTTACTTCATTATACAGTTCAAGATATTATCTTCATTATTAGCACTTGGTCATTGCATTTAGTTTATCTTTCATTTATACTTCAGTACATATTTATATTCTTGTTCAGATTATATCATTGCTCATGAGTTATGCATTGTTCAGCTTATATACTTTGTTCATCTTAGCATATTTATATCTTGTATGCTCAGTACATTCCAAGTAATGACACATACTCTGTGTTATATCCTTTCATGATGTAGGTTCAGGTACTCAGCATCCAGATCACTCTTAGATCGATTCTCGGTCCGCATTTAGCAGCTTCAATGAAGAATTCTCATATTTTGAGGATAATAGACATGCTTTCATTTTGTTTATTATTTTTAGTTTCAGTTTTGTTAAAGTTAGCTGGGGGATGTCCCTGTAACTCAACTCAATTAAAGGCTTTTCAGATATAGTAGTATATTCAGCTTGAGTTGTTAAGTGGTTGTTTCAGCTATCACTAAACTCTTATGGTTTCATA
This sequence comes from Solanum verrucosum, assembly GCF_900185275.1. NCBI lineage: Eukaryota > Viridiplantae > Streptophyta > Magnoliopsida > Solanales > Solanaceae > Solanum > Solanum verrucosum. The sequence goes on along the minus strand of NW_026020298.1, from coordinate 1,754,064 downwards.
TTTACTTTCAGACTAGTTCGTTTTTCCCCCTTTTTTAGATATCCACTATTTTTCAGCTTCCGCATAGTACATGTTTTACTTAGTTATATTTTTAGTATGCTTACGATATGCCAGACTCAGGGTAAGCTTGGTGTCACTCGTGATCCTAGGTCTCGTGTTACATCAAGGGGGTAGCCTCGGGGCATGACAAACTTGGTATCAGAATATTAGGTTCAAGAGTGCCAAGGTGTTTGAAAGCCACACTCACTAGAGTCCCTTTCATGGGTGTGAAGCGAGCCACACTTATGAGGGGAGGCTACGAAGTGTTTTAGGAAAAACTTCACTCTCTTTGCTATTCTTATCGTGCGTGAGGTATGATTCAACTTCTCCTTTATAATCCATCGTTATACGTTTGAGATCATGCCTCTTCGTAGAGGTAACACATGGAATATTAATACACGCAATGCTAACGCAATTCCTCCAGTCCTGAACCATGAGGTTACGAACGTAAAATTTCAAAATGCGATCCAGTTTTTGTCTCAGAGTGTAACCAATCAGGACAGTCATCAGGCCTCAGTTCCTGCAAACACGGATGGTGGATTAGCTGCAGCTAGAGTTCGAGACTTTGCTCGTATGTATCTGCCAGAATTTCTAGGGTCAAAGGTTGGTTAGGACCCACAGAACTTCATTGATAAGGTTAAGAAAATTCTTAAAATAATGCAAGTGACTGGAACTAAGAGAGTTGAGCTAGCATACTATCAACTTAAGGATGTGGCTCATATTTGGTTCATTTAATCGAAAAACAATAGGGGTGCGGATGCAATTCCTATGACTTGGGATTATTTTGCTGGAGCTTTTCTTGACAGGTTCTTCCCAAGGGAGTTGAGAGAAGCTAAGGCGCAAGATTTTATGAACTTGAAGCAGGGTTCAATTTCAGTCTAAGAGTACGGGTTGAAGTTCACCCAGCTCTCTAGGTATGCTCTACACATGGTTGACGATCCAAGGGAACAAATGAGTAAGTTCTTGTTTGAGGTATCCGATCTGGTGAAGACCGGATGTAGGAATGCAATGCTTCTAGGGAATATGGATATCTCCAGACTAATGACTCTTGCTCAGCAGGTTGAGGGAAACAAGCTTAGGGAAATGGCTAAGGATAACAAAAAGGCCAGAACTGGAAATTATGAATACTCACAGCAAAAGTCAGGTGGTAGGAATCACTCACAGTTTCAGCAAAGGTCTACAGCCCCAGCACCTTCATCAGCTAGTGCTCCATCCCCCAGGTTTCGAAAGGATCAGAAAGGTAGGGAATCAGGCTCTAAGTCTCAGGGAAGTACTTCAGGTAACAGGACTTTCCCAACTTTTCCAAAGTGTGATAAGAACCATCCAGGTGAGTGTCTTGCAGGCAAGAAAGGGTGCTTTAGGTATGGTCAATTTGGCCATAGGTTGAAGGATTGCCCTTCTGCCAGACAGGGGCAGAGAGGTAACAATAATAGGGCTCAGTCTACAGCTCCAGCAGCAACAGCAGGTCGCCCAACTCAGTAAGGTGCTTCATCTAGTACAGGTGGTGGTCAGCACCAGAACAAGTTGTATGCTCTTCAGGCTTGCCAGGAACAAGAAGGTTCTCCTAATGTGGTCACCAGTACGTTATGAGTCTTTCATTTAGATGTTTATGCATTGTTAGATCTAGAGGCTACACTATTTTTTGTAACTCCCTATATAGCAGTAAACTTCAATGTCAGTCTAGAAATTCTCTCGGAACTCTTCTTAGTGTCTACTCTAGTTGGTGACCCAGTTATAGCTAGACAGATATACAAAAATTTCCCTGTCACAGTTTCTCATAAATTCACCCCAGCTGACCTTCTAGAGATAGAAATGGTAGATTTCGATATCATTCTAGGCATGGATTGGTTACATTCCTGTTATGCCTCAGTCAATTGTAGAACTAGGACCATTCGAATTCAGTTTCCAAACGAGTTTGTCTTAGAGTGGAAGGGTAGTAGTTCAGTGCCTATAGGTCGATTTATCTCTTACCTTAAGGCTATGAAGATGATCTGTAAAGGGTATATCTATCATCTCATTCAGGTTAAGGATTCAAACTCCAAAACCCCAACTCTTGAGTCAGTCCTAGTAGTAAATGAGTTTCCAAAAGTGTTCCCAGAAAGATCTTCCCAGAGTTCCTTTCGAAAGGAAAATCGAATTCAGAATAGATCTTCTTCCACATACCCAGCCCATTTCGATTCCTCCATAAAAAATGGCTCCATCCGAGCTTAAGGAATTGAAAGAACAATTGAAAGACCTTCTAGATAAGGGATTCATCAGACCAATATCTCTTCATGGGGTGCTCCAGTGTTGTTCGTAAAGAAGAAAGATGGTTCTCTCAGAATATGCATTGACTATCATCAGTTAAATAAAGTCATAATGAAGAATAAGTATCCCATCCTCATGGTTGATTACTTATTCGACCAACTCCAGGGTGCTAGTTATTTTTCTAAGATAGACCTCAGATCCGGCTATCATTGATTCAGAGTCAAAGATAGTGCCATCTTGACGACAACCTTCAGTACTCGGTATGGTCACTATGAATTTGTAGTTATGTCTTTTGGACTAACAAATGCTTTTGCAGCTTTCATGGAATTAATGAACAGGGTATACAAATAGTATTTGGACTTATTCGTTATCATCTTTATTGATGATATCCTCATTTATTCTCGAAGTGAGGAAGAGCATGCGACTCATCTTAGAGTTGTTTTGTGAACCTTCAAAGATCACCACCTATTCGCTAAGTTCAGCAAATGTGAATTCTGGTTACAATCAGTCACTTTCCTTGATCATGTGGTATCAAGTGAAGGGATTCAAGTGGATTCTCAGGAAATTGAGGCGGTACAGCATTGGCCTAGACCCACATCTCCAATAGATATTAGAAGTTTCCTAGAACTACATGCCCGCGCATGATTATAAGTCCCCTTTATTGGGCATCAGATTTAGTGATCACATCATAGTCATGCCTCTATACCCTTAGCAAGGTATATTAGGTCCTCCTGATGGGGCATATACATCGGACTCCATTTTAGCTCACATGGTTTATGTCAGTTAAGAATAGCCCCCACAGTCAGACTCTTAGTGCATAGACCAAGTTTCCAATAGTTACTTCAGTATACAGTTAAACATGTTATCTTCATGATTAGTACTTGGTCATTGCATTCAGTTTATCTTTCAGTTATAATTTAGTACATATTTATATCCTTGTTCAGATTATATCATTGTTCATGAGTTATACATTGTTCAACTTATATACTTTGTTCAACTTAGCATATCAATATCCTGCATGCTCATTACATTCAAAGTACTAACGCATACTCTACGCTACATCCTTTCATGATGTAGGTTTAGGTACTCAGCATTCAGATCACACTTAGATCGATTCTCAGTTCGAATTTAGCAACTTCACTGGTGAGTCCTCATATTTTGAGGACAATAGACATGCTTTCATTTTAGACATTATTTTTAGTTTTAGTTTTGTTAGAGTTAGCTGGGGCATGTCCTAGTAACTCAACTTTGTTAAAGGCTTTTCAGTCATAGTAGTAGATTCAGCTTGAGTTGTTAAGTGGTTGTTTCGGTTATCACTCAACTCTTATGGTTTCATATTTACCTTCAGACTAGTTTGCTTTTTCCCCGTTTTCAGATATCCACTATTTTTTCTAGCTTCCGCATAGTACATGTATTACTTAGTTATATTTTCAGTATGCTTATGATATGCCAGACTCAAGGTTAGCTTGGGGTCACTCGTGATCCTAGGTCCCGTGCTACGCCAAGAGGGTAGTTTCGGGTGTGACATTAGAATTGCAAGTATTGCACAAATTAAACAAAATTTGAGAAATTAACTCCAATGTAGAAAAATACACACACGCGACACAAGAGAAGGGTAGAGAAATAACACCGACACTTCACTCACGAGATGCAAATAATCAAGAAAAATATCCTAAAGTTCGATGGATTAGTAGAGGATTCAAAAATTTCAATTAAAAAGAACAGCAATTGAATTTAGAAGTTTAAACTGAAATGACTCTTTAGTGCGGGGGAACTTCGGTGGGCTGGACTAACGTCGCTGAAGGGATTTGGTGACGTGCCGAATGGGTCTCAGCCCGTCAAAAGTAATTGGGGACTCAACTATTCCTCAGGTGCAATGGGCGAGCTCAGTCGAGTTCGCTGATCAAACTTGGTGACTTGCCAAGTGACTTCCTTTTCACCTTTCCGTAGGTGCAGAAGGCGAGATTAGTCGAGTTCGCCGATCAGACTAGGTGACTCACCGAGTAAGTTGTAAGCTCGCCCAAACTTCTTGAACCTTCCCCATTTTTTACTTTTATGGGCAATGCATTTTGGCAATTATGGGGGCAATTCGACGACTCACCGAGTGAACCAGCCCCTCACCCATTTGCTTTTCTCCCAAAATACGAACTCCAACCTACACATCCAACAAACGTTACTTAAATAACCAAAAAGTAAATCTTGGGTTGCCTCATAAGAAGCGCCTTAGTTAACGTCGTGGTACGACGTGGACGTGTATTCAAGAATCATCCAAATACACCACATCAATCATAGTCGCATGTGGACACTCTCCAAAGTAAAGCTTCAACCTTTACCCATTCACCTTGAACATTGACCCATCCTCGTTTGCAACTTCTATTTCCCTATTTGCAAACACATGATTAGTTTTGAACGGACCCGACCATTTTGATTTGAGTTTTCTCGGAAAGAGTCTCACACGAGAGTTATAGAGCAGCATAAGATCACCAATTTAAAACTCTCGATGAAGGATCCTTTTATCATGCCATTTCTTCATTTTTTTTTCCTTATAAAGGGTTGAGCTATCATAAGCTCGAAGCCGAAACTTGTCAAATCTATGGAGTAAGTCACCTTGATCTTTCGACACATCCTCCCAATTCAAGTTTATGACCTTTAAGGCCCATACCAAAAGCCCTTATGCAACATATCTAAGGGATTCCTCAATTCAGGCCGAAAAAGCAATGTCACTCGATCATTATCAAACTAACTGCAATCTTTTTCTGTCCGTGAAGATCCCAACAGAGCGCCTTCTACCTCTAATCTAAATATGGATCAATACCAGTAAAAACATCTTTGAACTAGGTTCTAGCACCATGCCAAATGTGTCCGAAGAAGAAAACCCCCCTTCAAAATCGGACGTGAAAGTTTACATTCATCTGGGTCAAGTAGGTACACCAAATAGGGAAAGGAGTTCTCGTTTTCAAACTCTATAAAATCCCAAAATAAAAAGGTCTACTCCTTACTCAAGTTCCCACTGAAGATGAAACAAGATTTTACTTATTCTGTCTTCTATTAATTTTTTATTCAAATTCAATTCCAACAAATAAAATAGAAAATTCTTGAGTAGTCTACTTCCCTTTGAATGATAAATCCATGAACTCTTAATAATTAAAGGAATACCTTGGAACAAGGCCTTATGCTCAAGTTCAACTGGTAGATGACAAGATTTACCAAACACCATTTGATATGGGGACATATCGGGGTCTTGAATACAGTTCTATACTCCCAAAGAGCATCATCTAACTTCCGAGATCAATCGGTTCGATTCGCATTAACAGTTTTGGCCAAAATTCCTTTGATTTCCTGGTTGGACACATCGACTTGACCACTTGTTTGCGGATGATAAGGGGTGGCAACCTTATGCTTGACTCCATACTTGCTCAACAATGAGGTGAACATTCAGTTACAGAAATGAGAGCCCCCATTACTAATGATTGCATGTGAAGTGCAAAATCTCGTGAAAATGTACCGCTTGAGGAATTGAACCACCCTTCTCCCTTCATTTTTGGGTAAGGCGACTGCCTCTACCCATTTAGAGACATAATCAACGACTACCAAGATGTATTTGTTCCCATAAGAACTCACAAAAGACCCCAAGAAATCGATTCCCCATACATCAAATAAATTAACCTCTAAAATACGAGTGAGAGGTAATTCATGCCTTCGCGAGACTTCTCCTTGCTTTTGACATTGTACACACTTCTAAACAAGAGAATTATCATCTTGATACAACGTTGTCCAATAATAACCACTTTGTAGTACCTTAGCAGTTGTACGCACTTCACTATGGTGCCCACCAATCAGTGACACATGGAAAGCGTCAAGAATAACATCTAGCTCAACTTCCAAAACACATCTTATAATCATGTGATCAGCACATTCCCGAAATAGGTAAGTTTTATCCCAAAAATAGTTCTTCGCATAAAAAAGGAACCTCTTTCGTTGGTAAAACTTCAGCCCATCAGGAAGAATCCCTTAAACCACATAATTGGCAAAATCAGCATATCAATAGGCTCCCATTCGACACAATCATCACCGACTCGTCGGGAAAGGCTTCCTCAATATCTTTTTCACCGAAAACAACCGCATTCGATTCCACTCGACAAGTGGTTTGCTACTTGGTTCTCACACCCCTTTCAATCTTTGACTTCAAAGTCAGACTTTTATAATAATAACACCCATCGAATCAACCTTGGCTTTGCATCCTTCTTAGCCATCAAGTAACATATAGCAGCATGATCGGTGTGCACAACCACCTTGGTCCCCAAAATATAGGCTCTAAACTTCTCAAGAGCATACACCATAGCTAACAACTCTTGCCCAGTGATGGTGTAGTTCTTTCGAACTACATTCAAGGTCTTGCTTGCATAGTAGACTGGGTGAAACAAATTTCCCTTGCATTGGCCAAGTACAACCCCCAAAGCCACACTGCTTGCATCACACATTAGCTCAAATGGAATGCTCCAATCTGGAGCAACAATGATAGTAGTCGAAACGAGCTTCTCTTTTAAACACACAACGTCTTGACACAAGATTCATCAAACTCGAAGACACTGTATTTTTCAAGTAGCTTGCAAACACGATGGGTCACCTTAGAGAAATCTTTTATGAACCTCTGGCAGGCACCCGCATGACCCAAAAAGCTTTTAACACCTTTAACCGAAATAGAATGAGGCAACTTGGCGATAACTTCAACTTTAGCTTGATCAACTTGTACTCCATCTCCCAAAATTTTGTGCCCCAATATAATACCTTCCTTGACCATGAAATGACATTTCCCCCAATTGAGAACAAAGTTTGTTTCGACAAATCTTTTCAAGGCTCTACCAAGGTGCTCAAGGCACGCTTCAAATGTATCTTCCACAATCGAAAAGTCATCCACGAAGACTTCTATCGAATCCTCTACCATATTAGCAAAAATAGAGAGCATACACCATTGAAATGTCGTCGGTGCATTACACAATCCGAAGGGCATTCTTTTGAAAGTAAATGTACCATAGGGGCATGTGCATGTTGTCTTTTCTTGATCTTCCGGTGCAATAGAGATTTGATTATAACCGAAGTAACCATATAAGAAGTAATACCATCCACAACTCACAAGTCTATCGAGAATTTGATCCATAAAGGGCATCGGAATATGATCGTTCTCGGTCCACGCATTTAAAATTTGATAAGCCATACATACAGGCCAACCGGTAACCGGTCGCATTGGAACAAGTTCCCCTTTTTCATTAGGGACCACGGTAATACCACCCTTCTTTGGAACACATTGGACGGGACTAACCCACTTGCTATCCGCAATGGGTAGACAACTCCCGCATTAAGCAACTTAATAATCTCTTTATTGATGACTTCTTGAATTGGAGGATTCAACCTCATTTGATGTTCAATACTTGGCTTACAATCACTAGCCAATTGAATCTTGTGGGTACAAATGCCGGGAGGAATTCCCACAATGTCAGTAATTGTCCACCCAACAGCCTTGATAAATCTTTCCAACACACTAACAAGCACTTGTGTTTGCCATTCAAGCAAATCCGCAACAATAATCACGGGTAAAGTGTTACTAGCGCCCAAGAACTCATAATGAAGGTGAAGTGGAAGTACCTTCAATTTGAGATTTGGCGGTTCTTCGATAGATGGCTTTGCAGGAGGACTTTCCCTATTCTTCAAATCGATATCTAGTTTCAAGGGGCTCTTAGAATAAGAACCTAAACTCGATAGAGCAGCAACTACCTCATCATAATCTTGAATTTTGTCCCCATCATAATTCAAAAGGACGGCATCCAAAGACTCACCAACACAAAAAACTTCGCTCACAGTATTAGTCACTTCATCAATCACGTTAATGACCAATATCACATGGAGGTCACTTGGTTGCTTCATTGATTTACAGATATTAAATGTAACTTCCTCACTATTTACCCAGAATTTCAGTTCACCACTTTCCAGATCAACAAGAGCTTAGTAGTCAAGAATAACCTACCAAGAATAATAGGGACCTCAGATCAATCTCGCAATCGAGGATTGATAACTCTCAACTACACTTCATTTGATTGTAAGTGTAGGCGGTCACAATCAAGTATAAACCCAACGAGGAGTTAGGATCGATCCCACCGAGAGTGATACGGTAAAGAATTCAATTACGAAGTGAAATGAGTGTTCTAATCGATTATAGAAGTAGACACTTTCGAAGCAATTAAATTAAATGGCAGGGGTTTGACAATTAATTTCAATTGGGGGATTAGAGTGAATAATTAACAACTACGAACACATGAGGGTAATCAAGTAGAGAGAGATCCTTGGGAGTGTGATCAATTGAATGCCAATTTTTCTATATGGGTGATTACTATTCACTAAAAGTCGTTGAATCTTAATGGGTAGGCTAGGCTTTAGGTGCAATAGTCATTTCTCAATCAAGTATCACGAATCAAGCGAGTTCTCTCAAACCTCGACAAGCATAACAAAGATAAACAACCCAAAACCTCAATTAATCTACTCTTTCAAGCTAGATTGGTAAGATTGAATTTAGACCCACTTTCTCAAGCTAAGTATACAATAACTCAATCACTACAATCATCAATTAATAGTTTTAACTCTAAAACCTCTTTATCTAGCAAGTTTATAATACTAGGTTATAATTGCATTGCAACTACAATTCATCAATTAAAACTCAACTACTAATTGAACCCACTTCAAATCAACACTAAAATCAGTAAATACTAACACCCATAAGCTAATTGAAGCATTCAATCACATAATCACACCCCCAAAAATGGGGGTTTTAGCCACACATAGTAAAGAGCAAGAAATAGTTACCAACTATGTGTTCCATCAGCTTAGGTAACAATCTACAAGTCTTCAAAATGTTTGAATTGACTTCAAAAACAAATAAACCCTAAATCTCAACTCAAAAACTTAAAGAACAGTGTTAGGAATCAAAAACCCAATGTAGGAACTCTCCAAAACCTTAGCACGTTGGAACTCTCCAAAACCTTAGCACGTTGGAACTCTCTTTTTAAAATCGCATTTATACACTTCCAAATTTTCAGTTTCAGAGCCACCCGATGGAGTAAGTCGAGCTTCGCCGAGTGCTCCTTTCCATCGATTTCTTGGCTTGGCTTTTCCACACTTTCCTTCTGTGGCTTTAGGCGATCAGAAATTCCACCGCTGATCCATTCGGCGCTTCACCGAATTACCCTTTCTATCGTCGAATTGGCTTTTTCCATGGGATGGCCTACTGGAACTTTTGGCAAGCATCAACCTTGCTTTTCTTCAACTTTTTCAGCTTTTTCGCTCCTTTTTGCCCCGGTAATGTCCTTGCCTTGCTCTTATGCCTTCATTGCTACAAATTGGCATTTAAACATCAGATTAAAGCATAGAATAGGCATTGAGGACACTAAAACTCTAGATATTAAGCCCTAAATGAGTCGAAATCCCCGACTCAATAACACCCCTAACTTAAACTTTTGCTTGTCCTCAAGTAAAACACAAGATCAATCAGTTCAACAGAGATGCCTACAAATAGTGCTAGACAAGACTCAACATGAATGCACACAAGAGGTTCAATCTACTCATGCAATGTTCAATTGTGCACTACAAGTTTCAAATTGTGACTAGTCATCTCAAATAGAACTCAAGCTCACAATGCTTGCTTTAAATGCAAATTCAAGCTCAATAAAAGTATTCAAATGCCTTCACATCAAGAATGATTCCATGCTCACACAAAAGCTCAAAAACTTTTCAAAATTAAGGAATCAAAGCAATTCACACACACTCAAAGATAAAAACATGTATGATTCCACCCATAGGCTTGCCCGTATTTTCTAATCAACATGGCATTAAGCTCAAGCAAGATCGCAATGCTCTTTCAAGACTTACAACAAGGCTGAGGGTAAAGGTATGATCATTTTGGCTTAGTGAATTCTACTTTCGTGAAGCATGGCCTAAATTTCACTTGTTTCTCCCATTCTTTCACTCTTTTTTATTTTCACAATCTACATTATGTTCTTTTAAGCATGATTCATTGGATACCCCATTTCTTTCATCCTTTGCACAAACTTTATTGCAACATTCTTTTTCTTTATCAATCTTTTTCTTCTCTTCTCTTCTTTTTTCTTTTTTTATATGGATGGGTTCCATCTTTTTCAACACAATCCATCAAGGGAAACTTTTCACAAACTTTGTGGCTTTCCTCCTTTTTCACCACACCCCCAACTTAGGCTTTTGGCCTAAGTTGGCTATTCAAACAGAACAATGATTCATGAAGGTTATAGGTGATGTGAAGGAGAGATAAAAAGAGTTCATGTTTCATACAAAGAAAAGGTTAGGCTCAAACAATGCCAAGCTAGGTTCAAACTCTCACAAGGTGGTCACAAAGAGGTATACTACCAATTCGGTTCACTCTCCAAAAAATTTGCTTAAGATCATCTATATCATTCGCCTACATTAGTCGATTGGACTAACAGGGCAAGTTCTAGGTATCACCAAACACATATTTCAAGACAATCTAACCACACATGGTATTCAACACAATCATCAATCGAGATTATACAATTTTAGCTCGTGTGCAACGATCATCACAAGATTCATTTCGACAATGGGCCAGTCACAATGGGTTGTTAAGATTTCACACATGACTTATGCAACTCAAATTTGCCTCATTGGAATTGCACAAACATATCGTTCAATCAAGAGAACTATTCAACTCATCAATATTGATCACAACTGATACTCAAATATGCAAGAGAACAACCACATCCACAAACATGAAGAGATGAAATTTTAAATTTTGATAAAAAACCAACCAACATTCAAATTAAAAACCAAAAAGCCATAATCACTCAGAGTAAGCATAACTGACTATCAAACAATCACAAAAACAACCAAAAAGATGGAGGTATGAAGATATCTCACCCCGCCAACAAAACTAACAATTGTCCTCAATGTAAAAGAAATAAATAGTCTCAAAATAAAACTAAAGAGAGTCAAGATCCCCGTGTCAGGCTAAGCCTGAGGGGAACTCTGCTTGGTAATACTAGTGTAACACCTCGAAACCAAGACCCAGAATAAAATTTCAGAAATATACCTGAAGCAGTGAACCACGACAAGGTTCACGGACCGTGATAGGTTCCACAGTCCATAGACCTGCCCGTGGTCTTGACTTGGAAGTCACATGGCCCAAACATCAGTCCACAAGTACCTTCACGGTCCGTGGTCTTGATGATGGGCCGTGGTGGCTCCCGTAGAGTCAAGGCAGTGAACCTCCCTAGCCAGCCCCTTAGACCGCCACGCCTAAGTGAGGACCACGACAGTCAGTGGTCCTTCACACGACCCATGGGGACGTCCGTGGAGCCTTACCAGTAAGCCCCCTAGCCAGTCCCTCCAAACCACAACCCAAATGGAGACCACAGACATTTTCACAGTCTGTGGTCCTTCACATGGGCCATGGTAGGGTTCGTGGACTCAGGCCCTCAGCTAGTAGCCACCAAGTCCAGACCACGACTGACTTCACGATCCGTGGTCCCTTTCACGGTCCATGAAGGTGGTCGTGGTTAATCCGTCTGCAGTTTAAGTCAGGTTATTTTGATGTTTTCCTTATTCGTTGGACACCTAAACTACATCATTTTAATCCTAAATTTTTTGGTTTTAGTCAGTTTAGGCCTAGAAATATAACTAGAACTTACCTAAGTCAGACCTTTCATCAAAACTTAAAAAATTAGAAGCAAAAAGAGAGAAAGAGGCGACCAACCCTAAGTTCAAGAACGCAGCAAGTTTCCTCCTGTTCCAGCTCCAAAATCGAAAGATTTTTCCGTGGAATTCATCACCAGGTATGTGGGATTCACTAGTGGGTTCCTTTCACCCATTAGATCCCTAGTTTCAGTCAATTTCATTATTCCCTTATTATGACTATACCTATGGTTTTTTGGTAGTTAGAATTGTTGGGTTCTTAGCTATTAGAATGATCCAAATCAGATTAGTACGTTAATATTAATGTTGGGTTCTTATTCAATTATACATGCCTCAGTTATTAATGCATCAATATCAATTTAATTGTTGAATTCTCAGTTTTCATGTTCAGTTTGAGCTATCCAGTAACTTACAAAAATTCAGTCATAATGTGTTAATTACTTAATCCATTGGGAGTAGCATAATACCGAGTTAAACTAAGGTTCAGCGTACCCATATAGTCCCAGGACTACTAGCCACATAGGTTGTAAGTCCCATCTGTGGGCATAATTTCATTGATCAAGTCAGCATGCCTCTATACCTCTGGTAGGGTATATTGGGTCTTCTCGATGGGGCGTATACATCGGACTCCATATTTAGCTCATGTGGTTTTATTATTGGTTATTAGTAGCTCCTATAGTTCAGTCAGATTCTATTATATTGACCATGTATCATTATATTCAGTATTCAGTCTCAGCATGTTATAAATTGGTCATTGCATTCAGTTGGCTCAGTATTCACTATCTATATCATGTTTAGATTATATCATTGCTTATGTGCTTTGTTCAGTCATATGTTATTTCAGCTCTATTCTATCCTGCGTGCTCAGTACCTTGTAAGTACTGACGCATACTCTGCGCTACATCTTCTCATGATGTAGGTTCAGGTTCTCAGCATCCAGATCACGCTTAGATCGGTTCCCGATCTCCAGTTCAACAAAATCAGTGGTGAGTCCTCATTCTCCGAAGACAATAGTCATGAGTTTCTTTTCAGTATTTTCAGTCCTTTAGTTTCAGTTTTGCTAGACTTAGCTGGGGCCTGTCCCAACATTTCTAGTCAGTTAGAGGCTATTTTCAGACATAATTAGATTCAGCTTAGTATTGAGTTATTATATTCTTTGTATTAAACACATCTGTTTTCATATATCTCAGATATAGTATATGGGTATTCCCCATCCTTTCATTTTAGTTATGATCTAGCTTCCACATCAGTTTATTATCTTTAGCATGCTAGTGATCATGCCAGTAGGGTTAGCTTGGGATCACTTGTGGTCCTAGGTCCCGTGTCCGCGTCTCGGGGGTAGTTCGGGGTGTGACAAACTTGGTATCAGAGCACTAGGTTTAAGAGTCCTAGGATGTTTGAAAAGCCGCACTAAGTAGAGTCCTTTTTATGGGTGTGAAGTGCACCACATCTAATGAGAAGGAGGCTACGAAGTCATTTAGGAAGAATCTTCATTTTCTTGTTACTCTTATCGTGCGTAAGGTATGATCTAATTCTATTCTAAGTTGACGTTCTACGTTACAGTGATCATGCTTCCCCGTAGAGCTAACACCAAAAATGCGAATGCTAGGAACGTAAATGCGGCTCCTCTAGTCCTTGATCAAGAAGTCTCGAATGCAGAATTTCAGGAACGTTATTCAGATGTTGGCTCAAAGTGTGGCAAACCAGAACAATCAGCGGGTTCCAGTTCAGGCAAATGCCAATGTTGGGTCAGCTGCAGCTAGAGTGCGAGACTTTGTTAGGATGAATCCGCCAGAGTTCTTACGATCGCAAGTGGGAGAAGATCCCCCAAATTTCATTGATGAGGTCAAGAAAATCTTTGAGGTGATGCAGGTAACTGGGAATGACTAGGTTGAGTTAGCATCGTATCAATTGAAAGATGTAGCTCATGTCTGGTATACTTAGTAGAAGGGAACAGGGATATAGATGCAACTCTTATTACTTGGGATTGTTTCAGCGAAACCTTTCTAGATAGGTTTTTTCCCATAGATTGAGAGAAGCAAGGGCCCAGGAATTTATGAACTTAAGGCAAGGTAGCATGACAGTCCAAGAGTATGGGCTCAAGTTTACCCAACTCTCCAGGTATGCCCCTCACATGGTTGCTGATTCCAGGCTCAGATAAATAAGTTTCTATATAGAGTGTCAGACTTGGTGAAGATATAATGTAGGAATGCTATGTTGCTGGAAAATATGAGCATCTCTAGGCTTATGACTCATGCTTAGCAGGTTGAGGGTGACAAGCTTAGGGAACATGCTAAGGAGAACAAGAAGGCTAGGACGGGAAACTATGACTATTCTCAGCAGAAATCGGGTAGCGGAAATCGCTCGCAGAGTCAACAGAAATTTTCAACTCCAGCACCTTCATCAATTAGTGTCCCATCTTCCAAGTTCCGGATTAATCAAAAGGGTAGAGCATCAGGCTCTAAGTCTCAAGGTAGTATTTCAAGCACCAAAACCTACCCAACTTGCCCTAAGTGTGGTAAGAACCATCCGGGTGGAGTGTCTTGCAGGAAAAGAAGGATGTTTTGGGTGTGGTCAGTCTGGTCACAGGTTGAGGGATTGTCCTTCCAAACAGGGTCAATGAGGTAATAATGGTAGAGCTCAGTCTACAACTTCAGCAGCACCAGCAGTCGCCCGACTCAGCAGGGTAACT